>NW_022589706.1:7596416-7946340 GCF_004348235.1 Phoca vitulina | reverse complement strand
TCCTTTCCTTTCCTTTCCTTTCCTTTCCTTTCCTTTCCTTTCCTTTCTTTTCCTTTCCTTTCTTTTCCTTCCCTTCCCTTCCCTTCTCTTCCCTTCCCTTCCCTTTCCTTCCCTTTCCCTTTCCTTTCCTTTCCTATTATTTTCAGATATTTTTAAAATTTATTTCAGAGAGAGAGAGAGTGCACAAGCAGGGGTTGGGGCAGAAGGAGAGGGAGAGAGAGAATCTCAAGCAGACTCCATACTGAGTGCAGAGCACGATGTGGGGCTTGATCCCAGGACCCTGAGATCATGACCTGAGCCAAAATCAAGAGTCAGCTGCTTAACCAACTGAGACACCTAGGTGCGTCTTTCCTTTCATTTTAGAATGAGAAAATGGTAGAATGAGAATGGTAGAATTTACATTCCCACCAACAGTGCATGAGGTTCCTTTTTCTCCACATCCTTGCCAGTACTTGTTTCTTGTCTTTTTGATTCTAGCCATTTTTACAGGTGTAAGATGATATCTTAATTGATTTTGATTTGCATTTCTCTGATGATTAGTGATGTTGAGCATCTTTTCATGTGTCTCCTGGCCATATGTATGTTTTCTTTGGAACATTAGAAGACATTGAACTACCTCTATTCCCCAAAGAAGGCTTAAAACAAAAGCCACCAAAGCGACTGGCCATGTTGAGATTGATCCTCAGATGTGCTAGCCAGAGTTCTTACCTTGAAATTGGATATTGCACTGTTTGTCTTCGCAAGAAACAATGGAGTTGGTTCTTATACTTCTGATTCCATCTCCTTTCTGTCCTGTGGTTAACAAGTCTCATCTGCTTAATGGATAGCATCATATAAAGACCTACACATGCAGTTATTTACAGAATGACCTGTTTCCCTTCAGGGTAGAGAACTTTACAGTTACTGTGAATAATTTCTATTTGCAAAGCTGCTCTGTGCCATGTTTATTCTTGTGGTTTCAGAACCTAGTACACCTTCATGCACATGGTGAGCCCTCATTAACTATTTGTTGAGTGAATGACTGCATGAGTGAATGAATAATACTATCTCACATAAGAGACCTAGCTACCATGGTCCAGCTGAAAGACGAAACACCACAGAGCCTTAAAGCAAGGAGACCTGGATTGGAATCACACTCCCACTACCTGGAAGCTGCTTGACCTTGGGGGACCTACCTAACCTCTCTTATCATAGTTCCTTCATCTCATAAGTTTGGATAATGATGTATACCTTGCAGTTATGCAAGAAGAAGTAGAAATCAAGGAACATAATGTGCCTGGGCTACAATAGATGATTAGTAAATGATGGTGGGGGTGCTTATTGTTAAGAGGTGAGAGAGGAAAACTGATATGGCTTTTTTGAAACCCGGGAGAAACTGTCCATCTGACTCAAGTTTATTTCTTTCTGGTCAGTTACAGAGTGGTTTTAAACTATATTTAAAACATCTCTAGAATGCCATTATTTTAAACTTTAGCAAGTGTACACCAGTATGAACTTAAGTTATTAAAGCATAATTTTGTCTCTCTCCCTCATAAGTATCTCATGTTTCAAATCTCAAGTTGAAGGTTCTGACCAAATTGAGCTGGTAGGATTTACACTTCTGTTTGCCCTCTTTCCCCTGAGTCTTAAGGCTGTCTGTTCGTTTAAGAAGACCAATCCCAGCTCCCAGGATGATCATAGCAGGTGTAAAAACCACAGACTTCTAAATATGCATTGGTATTTGATTGGAAAATCTTGGCGGTAACTGGTGTGGCATTGTTTATATCACATATCCTTGTGATAAACTCCCCCATGAGTTAGTGAGGACAGTGTATTCTCTCTCTCTCTCTTTCCGTCTGCTCCCACCTCTTCTGTTTATTCCCTATGCTTACCTTTCATCCCCTGACTTATTCATTCCATAACTGGGGCCTGTATCTCCCACTCCCCTTCATCCATTTTGCACATCTCTCCATCCCTCTCCCGCCTGGCAACCCACCAGGTTGTTCTCTGTATTTATGGGTCTGTTTCTACTTTTTTGCTGTTGTTTGTTTGTTCATTTTTTTTTCTTTTTTGGATTCCACACGTAAGTGAAAACATGTGGTGTTTGTTTTTCTCTGTCTGACTTATTTTACTTAGCATATTACCCTCTAGGTCCATCCATGTTTTTGCAGGTGGCAAGATCTCATTCCTTTTTATGGCTGAGTCATATTCTGTTATATATATACCACATCTTCTTTATCCACCTATCAGTGACACTTAGGTTCCTCCCATATCAATTGTAAATAATGCTACAGCAAACATAAGGGTGCAATCTTTTCAAATTAGTGTTTTTGTTTACTTGGGGTAAACACCCAGTAGTGGAATTACTGGGTCATATAGTATTTCTATTTGTATTTTTTGAGGGACCTCTACACTGTTTTTCACAGTGGCTGCACCAATTTACATTCCCACCAACAGTGCATGAGGTTCCTTTTTCTCCACATCCTTGCCAGTACTTGTTTCTTGTCTTTTTGATTCTAGCCATTTTTACAGGTGTAAGATGATATCTTACTGATTTTGATTTGCATTTCTCTGATGATTAGTGATGTTGAGCATCTTTTCATGTGTCTCCTGGCCRTATGTATGTTTTCTTTGGAACAATGTCTACTCAGGTCCTCTGCCCATTTCTTAATTGGATCTTCTGTGTGTGTGTGTGTTGAGTTGTATAAGTTCTTTATATATTTTGGATATTAATTCCTTATCAGATATATCATTTGCAGATATCTTCCCCCATTCAGTAGGGTGTCTTTTTGTTCTGTTGATGGTTTCCTTCACTATGCTGAAGCTTTTTATTTTGTTGTAGTCCCAATAGTTTATTTTTGCTTTTGTTTTCCTTGCTTTCTTTTTAAAGAAGACTGTGGCCAATTGAGAGTGGCCCAACCATTTCTGTATTATCTGATAGGCTAGCTGAAGTTGACTAAGTGCACAGATGGGTTTCATCCAATGTGGGTTGACCCTTTCTGCAGCCTCCTTCTGAAGTTGCTTTCTATTGCAATTTTCTCATTAGAAATGATGTTAAGGAAGGTAGAACTCTGCAAATAGATTTTCACATTTACAGCTTCAAGGCCTAACTATTCTTAGAACTTTCTAGCCAGATGTAGTCACCTCCATTAGGTTGTATAGTATACAGTGAATGATTTAGGGAGATGAACCAACAGAAAACATTAGCTCTCCAAATGCATCATAATTAACTTGCAATCTAGGAAGACTGCATGACGGTAGAAATCTCCTCATTTCCAGAGCTAGGTGCTATATTGTTTAATCCTCACACTGGCCTAAGTGGATGAGTTTATTCCCCCCTTATTATAGATGAGAAAATGGAGGCAGATTTAGTAATGTAACAAGAGTCAGAAATCTTGTAAGTGGGAGAGTTGGGATTTGAACTCAGGTCTATCAGGCTTGTATCTGTTATGCCTAAGGCCTGGTAATACCACAGGACTCCTCTGTAGTGCTTCTTTTTGGGGAGCTCACACCTGTTATACGTATACAACTATCATGGATGGTCACTGTGGCATCATGAGGAAGTTTATCTTGAAGGATGGAGGGATCCAAAGGGAGGGTTCATAGAGGAAGTAGTTTGTGAACCAGACATGAAGGAATCAGTTGGAATCTTCCCTTTTCATTTGCCCTCTGGGTACCAGGCAAGCCAATCACAGGTAGGCACTGGCAGAAAACTGGAGAGAGAAGGGCAGAAGCTAGTGTATCTCCCGCCCTCTGTTTTGGGTGTTGTCTCCAGCATAGGCTTCATCGCCTCTGATCCAGCTCTCATGGGAGCCCTTCTCACATGTCCCAGCTCTTGTTGGGTTCCAGCTCCTACCAAGTGGCTTTAGATCCTGAGCTCCTGTCTTCCCTCTGGCTCCAAGGTTCAGAGCAACTTCCTACTGTGGGTGATTTCTACATTGCTCAGTATCCCCTATTTGTGGTCTCAACTCCTTTGCCGTCTGTGAAAACAATTCCCTGCATTATATTCCCTCTTGAAATACCTAAGGTGGGTTTTGTTTATTTGACTGCACCCTGCCTGATGCAGAATCCCAAACTATAAAACTGGCATATGGTTTCATATTTTCAAAAACTGTATTGAAAAGAACATATCAAGACTGGGATACATGACTTAGGAGAGAACAAGGACTGCTGGGGACAAGAATAGATTAGAAGGCAGAGGTTCTGAATTTAGGCTACAGATCCTCTTTGTTCTTGACATTGAGCCTGCAGATTTGTGGTGGAGAACTTTACATTGTGTGAATACCTTATTGAAATTCAACCCATTCTGTGTTTTAAACACAGCCAAGTTGAAACAGCCCCAAACTAGGTCTCCTGGACCAGTCACTCACGATACTGAGAGAAGCAAAGCTACGTTATAACATTTTAAGAAAATTATTATCAGATCCCATATTATAATCTAATGCTGGAGCAGTAATTATAGAGCAAAATGACATTCTGTGCTTTTTTAAGAAAATGGAATAAAAGGGAAAGCAAGAACCTATAATTTCGTATCTGTCCAGTGGGTGGGCAGTTGCAGCAGCTGCTGTGGCCTCTGTCAGTCCCTGGCATTTAAGCAGCTTTAAACACTTAAGTGTCCCTTAAGTACAAGTGGGGTCACTTTAGCTGCACAGTGTTACGGCACCTTCCCATCCTCCCTACAAGTGATAAAGAAGTCTCTTTCCACCCTTGCTCAGAAGGGACTAGAATTTACTTGATTTCCTCTTTTGGACCTGAAAGAGGAGGTTTCTCCCTTCCTCATAACTTCTTCAGGAGCTTCTAAGATGTCATGCTTTTGCTGCTTTCCTCTCCTTGTCTATCTTTCCTTCTCTCCCCCAAAGAAATACCCACTTACCAGATTAATCCAGATCCCAGCCCACGGAGTCGAGAGTGGGTGGCCTGTGCAGTTTGGAATAGGCTCCACAACAGACTTGGAATCGTACCCCATCAAACAAGCTAGTGTGATGTTCATGCTTGCTTTTCTTTGCCAGAGGAAATGTGCCTGAACCTGTCAGATGCTCTGTCCCAGGCCACGTACATCACCTTGCCAATATCTGAGTGGACTCTTCTATAGAACTTTATAGACATGAAAAAGATTAGTAGAGAAAGACTGTACCTCTGTCTCTGCAGTGCGTGTGTGTGTGTACAGTTTACAGAGGAAGCCACATATATTAATAATTATATACAATAATATTCCACAGATGTGGTGTGTGCATTAACTACCAATCCTTTCTTACAAATTGCTATGGTATCTCTCTGGCCCTGTATGCACTATCTTGGGCAGCTAGCTCTTCTGTCCTCTGTGGGTTGCATTCTGCCTCCTATCCCAGCTCATATCCCACAGCAAATCCTGCTCACTAGAGTCACACGTATCACTGGTGAGCATCTGGGCAGATGTGTGAATTGCACATAGTTACCAGGTTTCAGTATGTACAGTTGTTTCATACGTGGAAAGATTCAAGATTAAGAGCACAGATTTTAGTATGAGGCAAAGCCGGGCTTGAATTCTAGCTCTGCTACCGAGCAACTTGTGGGCTCTGGAAAAGCCCATTAAGCAACAGATTCCTCAGTTATTAACAATAAATAAATAAATGAGAATAATAGTAGTTCCTCCAAGGGTTATGCAGGTGAAATGGAATCTTATATGCAAAATGCTTAACAAAACTCAGCCTGACTGGTCCGTGGTAAACACTAATGGGAGCTGTCCTACTAATATTCAGTAACATCAAGGAGTGTCCTGATCCTCCCAGCAGTTAGGCAAGTCCCTGCTGCTCCATGATTCCTCCTGTGAGTGCTGCAGAGCTGCCGGAGACTCAAGCAGCAGCTCAGTGTCTGGGACCTGCCTCCCCTGCTGTGCATGGGTGGGAGGCTGCAAGAGAACCCGCCTGGATGAATTTGGTGGGATCAGGGATCTCCAAAATAATACCCACTTTATTCAAAAGATATTTATTTCATGGTCATTTCCTTTGTCTGCTTACCAAGTTCCTGCATCTGTCTGCTGTTGACCATCCCTATCCCAGCTGGGTAGAGGCCATTCGTATGCAGAGTAGTTGCCAAAACAGTAAGGGCTTCAGGGTCCAGCAGACTTGAGTCCAAATCCCCATCAGGTACTTCCACATTTGGTAACTTAGAATAATTCACTTAAGTCTTTATGGCTCTTTTTTTTTTTTTTTTTTCTTAATCTGATTCATAAAGTGGTTCTGAAGCTAAAACTTTAAGATAAAAAATCTAGCCCAATGCCTGACACTTAATAGGTGCTGAACAAGTGTGAAACTATTTCCCAGCATTTATATAGGTAATGTGTGTTGAATTGAGCAAGGACTCCTTCTCAACCAGTTAGTCCCCACACTTTTGTTGATGATGAACAAGGTTAATCCCAGTTCCAAAACATGCTAACTTCTCCATCCTGAAAATTCATGGGACAGTTGCTAAAAATCACATTTTAACTTTCTTCCTGGAGTCCTTTTTTCCAGGTCTAGCATAGCACACTGCACAGAAGCAACACTAGGGGAAGTGATTCCTTGAATGAACATTAGCTGGTATGAGTAGATACATCTCCTAGTATGGTCTGGTATTGTTTGGTTTCTAACAAAATCCAAACTTAGTTTATGTATTTCTTAAATCGTCCTCTTACTATTATTTCCAGGATCGAGAGTAGGATTCTTAACGTGAAGTACTTGGCATCACATTCATGATCTCAAGTTAATGCTTCTTTTTCTTTAAGTTTATAGAGGAAAGTTATACGATCTAAATGTATATAAAAACGAGAAATTCTACCCTCTCACCCCGTATTCTGCTGGTGAAAAAAGAAAAAGATAATTTGTACTCAAGCTTTCTGGAAGCGTTTGGGATACAGATGAAGGAGGATGAAAGGCAGGAGCAAAGGGAGAAAAATATGAGGCCAAAGAAAACAGGTCAGGTTTTGAAAAGGTGAACGCTGGATGAATAAGGACAAGAATGTGACTTGCAGCAAGAGCAAGGACATACATCAAATACACAAACAAAAAAATCAAAACAATAGTCATTTTTATCCATGGACCGTGCGGTACTGGCGACGTGAATATAGGCCAATCCTTCACTGATTCATTCATTCAATAACACATGGAGTTCACCCACAATGTGCAAGGCTCTCTTCCAATGTCAAGAACAATCTGGTACTACTCCTGACTTAGATTCTGATCGTCCCCCTACCTTATCCATCTTCTGAGAGTCCTGTGGTTTGGCAGGGACAGTCTTTGATTTGTAGGTTCATGGGAAAGTTTGGTTTCAGATTCTGTGCCTCAGTTTGTCACCGTTTCTGCCCAGAGTCTCATCTTCTCTTGAGATTTATGCCCAAAAGCACAAGCACAATCTGTGTAATCAAACAGTCCTCTTGCATGTTTTGTCTTTGGGCAAGTTGTGTAAGCCTGTGGGGCCTCAGCTCAACAGTGAAAATGGGAAGGGCAAGGTTGTAAAGGAACAGTGAGAAGAAATATCCTAAGATGCCAGTGTGGGGACTGGCACGATGGAGGCAACAAACTTTATCCTAATTGTGCATTCTGCAGCCCTCTCTTAGGATGTGGATGTTCAGCTCAGTCTGAGATAAAGGAACAGTCATAAGGAAGGGAGAAATTGAACCATAGTTCTATGAGCATCTACTGAAGGAACTTGGGGGAATCCCCATTCATGGCCACTCCCTGCTTGGAGCTTCCTTCCCTGCAGGAACTGAATTTTTGAGACCTTGTGACTATCCTTCATCTGCCACATTTATATATTTTTTACTTACTTTTACCTGGTTCTTGAAGATCGCTTGCTAGAGGATGCGTTCAGATTTTAAGGGGGTAAGGGCAGCTTTGACTGTGTTACAGGGTAGTTGGAGTGAAGGTTTTTTTAAATTAGTCATGGAAATCACATCTGGATTGGACTCACACTGGAACATCCAATCTGCTTCTGGCCCCCTGCTACTTAGTCTCACATACATTATTCCATTTAATCCTGTCAGGTGGGGAGCACAGGATCCATTCAACAGTCAAGGAAATGGAGGCTTAGAGGATTTAAGTAGCTCGTCCGTGGTTGACATGCATAGCAAGCTATAGAGCTGCGAGTCCAAATCTGAAGTCTTCCTAGCATAGTTAGCTTTCCAATCTAAAAAGAACTTGAGAGATGTAAAGGATATTGGAGGTAATCTCGCCTAACTCCCTGATTTAAGGGAAGCAGAAACAAAGACCTATTGAAGTTAACTAAGGCAAGCAACATCACATCCTCCATCTTGACAGAGCTAGAATTAGAACTTGGTCTCCTAGGTCTCAAACTCTGTTCATTAGGAGCTGGTACATACCCTTGCCCTTCATCACCTGTTGATAATGGAAATGTTATTTATTTTATAAAGGAAGTTCCAAACAAACCTGGAAGGTCCACCTCTGAAATGGAAGAAGAAAACTGAGGTCCTCTCCCATCCAAGGCTGAGGAAGTTTTCCATTTACAGTTTTCCGCCATCTTGTCTCTAGTTAGGGATCAGTAAACTATAACCTATGGGTCAGATCCAGTTGGTCGCCTGTTTTTATAAATAAAGTTTCATTGGAAACATGGCCATGCCCATTTGTTTACATATCAACTATGGCTGCTTTCTGCTAGAAAGGCAAAGTTGGGTAGTTAGGATAGAGACTGCATGGCCCATAAAACCTAAAACATTTACTGTTTGCCCTTTACAGAAAGTTTCCCCACCCATGCTGTAGTTGATACTTGTTTGCTTAAAGGTCTAAATGTGTATTTTTAATAAGCTATTTTCACTGGTAGATGATAATGTGTGGTGGAGATGTTATCAAATCTCAAATCCAAAGGTCCAAATGTTTCTACTCAGTACAAACCTGCATTTTTAAATCCAGGCATTTCTTTGCCTTAGAGAGCAAATTTAAAACAGGGCTCAGCTATTCAGATAATAACATGACACTTTTTCAAAGTATTTTTCCCCCACGAAACAAGAAATATAACTCTGTCAGCAGCTCAATAAGCCAAAATATGATGAATGAGCAATCAAGGAATATATACATATTTTGTGGAATATTCTTGATGAGTTGAATTCTACCTGAATCCAGCCATTCTTCATGTATTCATTCTTATTACAGTTGGGCTGAAGTAGCTGCTGTCACGTTTCTTCTCACAGTTATCTGGCATGTATTTCTGCTTACATACATTAAAAACAAAAAGACGCACAGAGCAAAACACACACTAGATTTCAGCTGAGTTTAGTCTGATTTTAGTCATGAACGGTGCTGTTTTACTTGGCATCCTTGTGTCACATAATTAAAACCAGATAAAGCAGAAATTAGTTGCTAATGTGGAAGTTGCCGTAGAAAATAAGAAGTTCATATCTGTGAGGAGCACATCACATTAACTGGGGAAAATATGGCTCTTGCTCTCCAAAGACTGACTGCCATTTTCCACAGAGGGAAGTTACTGCTGCTAAGTGGATGCCCAGCCAGGAACCAGAATTCCATACCCTCTTTCTTGACCTTTTATATCAAGGCAAGGTCTTATGACCAATTACTGCCCGTAGAATGTGACAGAAGCGATGTGTGTTGCTTTTTAGTTGAGTGGTTACGAAGGAGTGCCTTCTTCACTCTGTGTTTCTATACTGGATGGAATTGAAGGATTAGAAACCCTTAGGTGAAGGGGCCACAAGACAGAAAGAGTTGGGGTTCTCAAGTCATTGCTGAACCTTCCCATCAGAGTCAGTGAGCCAAAAACAAATTTCTGTTGTGCTAAACCACTGAGATTTGGGGGTTTTATCTGCCACAGCAGCTAACATTAATTAATACTCTAATCCATAATTTTGTTTTTTTCTATCATGGCACCCCCCCCCCCAAGTGTGAACAATTTCCAGTGACAGTGGTACTCAACACAGAAGCTAACCCACTTCTGGACAGACACTTCCCCACCTTTCTGATCAGTTCTACTCTATGTTCTTGGTTACTTGGCTCAAGGAAGGACACAATTTTAGAGCTGGAAGGAACTTTGGAAATCACAGTCCAACCAATTTCTTTACAGATAGTTAACTGAAGTTTATAAATGACATCTAGTGATATGATCAAGGTCCCATTGCTAATCTATGGCAACACAGGCTCTAGATCTCAGGCTTCCTAATCCCCACCCCCCCCCCCCCCCCCACCAAATTAAATTTAGTTTGGGTTCTTTTTTTTTTTTTTTTTTAATATTACCATGGTACCATTTTAAGTCTGTTAGTTTATACTTGAAATTATGTTAGCTCTGGGGATGGGGAAAACATAATATTAGTATTAAGGCAGGAAGTAGGCCTATGTGACATCTTCCAGCTGCACAGTTATCTCCAAGTGGGATTTTCCAAAATAGAAGTATATTTGAAGATAAATATATTTGCTCATTTTTTAATGGATTATATAAGGTGCCATATTATTATCTTTTAGACCCCATATGCATTTATTTTGGTTTATTTCTCATTTATCTCTGGGATAAAATACTCCTAGTTTGGGTGAGTTGTCAGGTGGAAAAACTGCTTAATATAATTTATTAGACAGATTTGTAAATAAGAAGGGACATCCACCAAGTGACATGTCCTAGAATCAGAGACTCTGCCTTTGGTAACCCAATCATGTACTTCAAAATAAAACAGAGATGAGTTATAGTTTCCTGGAAATGTTGGGAGCTCAGAATAGAAATCGCAATAACTAGAACCCCATTTCCCATCTTGGTTCTAAACATGAAGAAAAATAAAACCAAGCATTAAAAATTAGGCTGAAATATCACCTTTACTATTGAGAAGCCAGATTGGAGGACTTGGTATGAGGGTTCCTCTTTCTGAATCCCAGAACTGAGTGCAGGCAAAGCTATTCTTCAGTAAACCTCCTCCTATGGAGCTGAGTTGGCCTCTGGAAGAAGAGCTGACTTTTTGAAGGAGGAAGGAAGGAGTGCAGCTGAGCATGCCAAGGGTCTTAAATTAATGGAGCTGGTGTAACAGGAAAGAAACGATAGGAGCAGAGAAGCAGCACTCCTATGATGGGTAGTCCAGAGCGGTAAGAATGAACATTCCCTGGGTATCTACCAATACTTTCATTATTCTAAGTGCTTTACAAAATAACATTGGTTGTCTTCTTAGCCATCTTGTGATGAGGCTCAATGCTCAGTGGGCAAATGAAGGGGGTGTCCACTGGCAGAGCCTGGTCCTTCCTTTCTTCTTTTGTTGGGCACTATGATACTTTTTTCTCCAGCTCTTACTCTCCTCCCCAGAAAGATGAAATAACCTGCTTTTCAGGCTGGCAGAAACTAAATTGGGATCTTTTTCTATAATCTGATTACTTTTTGACTTGTTTCTCAGGCTTTGCTTCTTTTCTGGCAGATTAAAAACATAACAATGCGGGAACACACACTTTTTCTTATTTAAGACTCAGATCCTGTCAACTATCTTACACAATTGTCTTCTCTCCGTCTATATAAAATAAACACGTTGATGAGCAATGTTCAAAATGACTTTAAACTTTTTTAAAAAGGTACATACTTGCCTGGAAAATCAGTCAGTCCTGCATATTACTGTAATCTTCTTTTATAAATAGGCTCCCATCTCCTATGTCTCCGGATGGTTAAACTTAATGCCACTGAAAGTAGATAAGATTTCCCCAGCTCTCACGTTTGCAGAACTGGGATGCATACATTTTATTAAAATGAGAAATAGAGTGTGTTTCAATAATTCACACTATCACAGTGAAGTTCTTACATTCATTTTTATTGCTGTTTAACAAATTACAACAACCCTAATGGTGTAATATAACACTCATTTATAATCTAGGTTTTGTAAGTCAGATGTCCAAATGGGCTCAGGTTACACTCTTACAAGGCCCAAGTCAAGGTATCAACTGGGTTGGGCTCCAAACTCATTCAGGCTGTTAGAAGAATTCAATTTCTGTGGTTGTAGGATAAGATGGCCATTTTCTTGCTTGCCTATTGGCCAAGGACAGCTCTCAGTTTCCTGAGAGTCTTACATTCCCTCCATGTCATCCTCTCCTGCATCTCAAGTCCCTCTCCCACTTTGAATCTTTCTGACTTCCTCTTCTATGACTAGCCAGAGAAAATTCTCTGCTTTTAAAGAGCTCATGTGACTGGATTAAACCCCTTGGATGATCACATCTTAGGACAGTTGATTTGGGACTGCAATGACGTCTGCAAAATCCCTTTGCAGGGGCACTGAGATTGGTATTGTATTGAATAACCAGGGGCCAGGATCCTGCAGTGCCATTCTAGAATTCTGCCTACTACCATTCTATTTTCTTGTGACTTTTCATCTGAATGGTAAATTCCCAAGTTTACGATTAGGTCAGTTGGGTGTGGATGTTTCTGCTTTTTGTTGGTTGTATAAGCACTGGGGACTGTGGATTCTAAATAGTAAGCTAGGAGGGTGCATATATATTAGATTGTATGAAGGTTCTTTGCTTTTCTTTTCTTTTCATTTGCATTTGTCCTCCCCCCATTCTATACCCTCTGCCACTTACTGAAGAAGTAGAGAAAGGTTAAGTGTGCAGCAATGGGTAGGAGCATGGCTTTGGGGCAGGATAGGACAGGATTCAAACCCCTGCTTCTATACTTACTCCCTCTGTGACCTTGGGCATGCTAATTAGCCTTCTTGAGCCTCATTTCCCTAAACTAGAGACAATGTCTTCCTGGGTTATTTTCCCAAGCAGTAAATGGGGTAAGTCCATACTGCAGTTCCCTGTGTATTGTAAGAATCCTGTAAATGGTGATTATTGTAATTGCTCACACAGTAAGTTTTAGGAAGACAAGTACTGGTACCCATTCCCAGAGGTGGTCTTTAAACACAGCTGGTAAAAGAAAGATGAGACGGGAGCAGATGGCATTTCTCAGCCTCCATGTCAGAGTCTAGAGGAAGGTGAAGTTGAAATTAGCTTTGATGGAGGGGAAGGAACAAGAAAGAGAAAAATGTTCCAAGCAGAAAAGGGATGATCCGTGTCCTCTCTCCCTGCACAGACCTCCACTCTGGTCAGGCTGGCTAGCAGGCATCCTGCAGAAGATCCCTTGGCTACCCTCCTCTGACCCTTAATTCACATCAGCTCCTCCTTACGGAACTCTCTCCCCCTCCTTCACTCATCTCCTCCCCACTTCCTCTCAGTGACCCATCATCAGTGGCTGGAGAGCATAATGGTTAGGAGCGCATGGACTGAAGGCAGCGCACGGACATCCACATCTTGTCCTGCCCCTTACTGGTCATGCGGCTGCAAACAGGTCCCCTGACTTCTCTTAGCCACTTGTTCCTCAACTTTGAAAGGGACATGAAAAACAATAGTGTCTACCTTGTAGCATTGCTGTGAGGATGAAAGACATTCATAAAGGTGGAAGCCTACGGCCTGGCCCACAGTAAGTACTTGGCAGACGTAGTGCTCATCATTATTATTGTGATTACTGTTATTGCCATCAGCCCTCGAGAAGTTCTCCTTCCTTCCTCTTCCTCCTGTTCTTTTCTTCCCTCCTTCCCTCCTTTCTTCCTTCCCTCACTCTTGGCTATTCCTCTTCTTTACTACCCAATTTCGTAACATCAATAATTAGAAGCACCATTCATCCATGGTCACTCCACTAAAATTCTTTTATTTTTTGCATTGCTTTTCAGTTCTTGATCATATGAATGAAAAGGATGAAAACTTAAGCTGAAAACAATTACCTTATACCATTTACATTATTACAATGCATTGAGAAGATGCACTTTTGTATTTAAGATCTTGTCAACTTTCTTAATTTGTATATATATATTTATATATGTTTTATGTATATATATTTATATGTATGTGTGTGTGTGTGTGTATATATATATATATATATATATATATTTTTTTTTTTTTTTTGCTTCCACAACCTGGCAATAAGATCAGAGACTGTACTTTGTATTTCTTGTGTTTCCTATTGCTGAGATTTGGGAAAGCCTAATAGATAGGACCTGTCATCCCTATACTTGTTTAAAAACAAAAGAAAATGCAAGCAGATGGAAATCAAAAATTATCTTTATAAAGACAAAGGCTGCATTAGAAAATGGGGCTTCAGGCCCCTGAATCAAGTGGGCTTTCCTATCTGGGACCCCAGAGAAGACACACTTATTCACTGCACATGGGTAGTGCTAACTATCCCTAATCCTTGCATTTGTCTCCCTTCCAAACCCTGCCCTGGAAAGCATATGGCACAGAGGAGCTGAGAAAGGATCCTTTCTGCAGGTCTATCCCATAGAAGGGATAGGATGAAGCCAAGCTGGATTTTCTCAGTAACTTCCAGAATTTGCCAAATAGAGTTCATTCCACATTTTCTGAGAGAGAGTGAGGAAGGGTCCCAAGAGAGGCCCAGGGCATTGCTCTAATGAAGTTCACTCCACTTAGACACCCGAAGCCCAGGGAGAGGTGCCCCCCAGACCCCCAAAATCCCACCAGTACCCAACATTATACTTTGCACACTACCTGTTTGTGGCACATATAGATTGGATACCTTGTTACCAAATGAAAATACCCCCAAATCAATAATGTGTTCAGTTTGTTGTATGTCAATTACACTTCAGTGCAGTTATTAAAAAAGAAAAGAATCTACCAGCAAGCCTGCACAAAATAATTGTTCAACAAATGTTAACTCTTGAGTTGACCTTTGCTGTGTTGCTATGGAGAAGATAAATGTCATAGCAGTTCATCCTTAAGATGCCCCGTAGAGCTACAGAACCAAGAAGTGACTCACTGGGTCTCCGGATGCCATTGTTTGGCAGGCTTGGCCATCCCTCCTGGGGACTTCTGATCTGGGACTGAACTCTAAAAACACTGTTTGCTTTCTCTATCCACTGCTGGTCCTAATAAAGTGGCTTATCTCTCCCACATGGAAGTTCCCAGAACCTCTCATAATCATTTCAGATGCTGGTGGGAATGTCTGTCTACATCTATGAGGTATTTTCTAGATCCTTCAATGTAAATTTTATAGAGATCCATATTCTAATTCAGACAGTTCCAAATATACCCACCAAACATGGTGAAATATGTCCAGCCATTTCCTAGTGTTTCTAGAATAGACTGAAAACAGAAATTTAATATTATTTATGTGGGTTTTATGTGATTCAAGCACATGTTCCGGTTTGGCTGGAGAGTTCCAATTTATCCCCATTTTCCTGACATCTTATTTGGCTTAGCTTTGTCAGAGCAAAATCCTCCCAGTTTGGATAATAAACTATATGAACATCCTAAATATATGGGACAAGATATTTGGTCTAAAAACAAAACATGTTTTGGAGGTATATGGAATCAAGCAGAACCTCAGATTAGTAAGCTATCAGAACTTTCCTGAGGAGGGGTCTTGTCTAATAAGGACAAACATAGCCATGCTGCTGAGTCGAAGCTTTGAATTTGGGGGATGTTGATTGCAACCTCGTTCTCTCCCCAGTAAGTGTCTCTCAGCTTTGGTCATCATTCCCATCCAATTCAGCCACCCCTCTCCCCATTTATCTTTTGCAGTCCTTACCCACATACTTCAGTGCTTTTCTCCTTTCTGTTTCGTTGGCTGTGAATAATTTTTCATTTGTTTACCTATTTTATGCCCATATGCTTATTTGTTTTGATTCAGTTAGGTTAGCTCAGAAGACCCTTTGCAGCTTGGGAAAGAAGCTCAGTTCTTTTGCCGGCTTCAGGTCACCCTTGAACACGGTTCATCCTTCTGCTCTTCGTCCATCCTGTTCCTCTTCTCTCTCTCTCCCACCCCCATGGCTGTCTTCCTCAGAACTTATTGACTAGGTTAAGTGCCTCACAGGTATTAACACACACAAACCACACCACAACCATATCATGTAGATACTATCCTATCCCCACTTACAGATGAAACTGAGTCTCAGAGGGGTTAAGGAATTTTCTCAACCTCACTTTTAATAAGTGAGGGGCCAAGAAACAAATTTCAGCTCATCTGATTCAAATTCTGAAAGGCAGGATCTTTGTTCTGGGCTCTCCTGGCGCTGGGCCCCTCCCCCTCCAACTCTAGGTACACACTCCACCTCTTACTCCTTTCTTTTTGGTATTGTTACAGTTTATAGCTTAGACCATATGCTTTTTTAAAATCAAGTATTATGTCATTCTTATATCACCCTTGAAATGTTTCTGATTTCTGGCTTCCAATCTACACTGTACAGTCCTCCAAGGTAGGGATGACGTCTTAGAGCTCTTTGTCTCTTTGGAGCCTAATCCTGTGCCGGGTGTGCCATAGATGGTAATAATGCTTCCTGGCTGATAGATCTTTCCTCTTCAAATACCTTCCCCCCTCCCCCGCACCTGCTACTGTGCCTTGTATAAGGCAGGAACGTAGGAGTACAGGCTCTAATCCCAGCCGGGTCACCAATGTGTGCTGTGACCCCGTCCTAGAGGCTGTGCCTTTGTGTACTTCAGATCCCTCCTAGTTAAAACACCACGGGATTAGCTGCCCACTCTCTTGCAGTAATGGGGATGGAGTGGAAAAGAGGTGAAATGCTCTGCAGTCCTGTCTTATCCCCTTGCGTCAATATCTCCCAGGATTTCCCATGGTTCTTGAACACTGAATTGGGAACAGACTCCAGGAGAGAGTGGACTAGCTTTAGTAGCAAAGAAAAAAATGCACTTTGATTCAGTGGTAGGTGAGGCGATTTAATACAAACACACACCCTGTTAAGCACACAGATACACACCCCATGATGGGAAACTGAGTGTGTCAGGTATGCAGACATGATGTTACTCAGTTATAAAACACTTTTTCTGGCTTCTCCCAAAAGAGGCTTTCATGTGAGTATGAAATACTGTTCTTCTTGCCATTATTTATAAAAGCTTAAAGAGCACTTGTCAATATGCCAAATATTCCCTCCTCATCTGACAACCATCTTTGTTTAATGAAGCGCAGACAGATATATGTATTTTATGGAATTCTAAATAATCTTATGATAAAGAAATGGGGAAGTCTATGCATGAATAAATCAAATCTGGAGTTGATTTATTTTTATGTTTCAACATATTGAATTGAATTTGTTGCAATGGGAAAAGATACACAGACACCATATTGATAGATCATTAGAGCTAATAATTTTAAATGTTAAACATATGTTGCATGAATGCTTGCAATATATTAAGACGTGTATAGTGTTAAGGGTCTAAGTGACTTTGGGATCAAGGCCAAATAATAACCACCAAAATATATAATTTGTTCATCTTGATTATTTTTGCAACTAATTGAAAGGCTTCTTTCATTTTGCATTCACTGGGTCCCATGATTATCTATGTTCCTGCCTCTCCCAGGAGACTGTAAGTTCCATGTTTTCTTCCTCTTCATATCTAGTATTTTTTTAAAAGATTTATTTGTTTATTCTAGAGAGAGAGAGAGATGGAGAGAGTACACAAGTGGAGGGGAGGGGCACAGGGAGAGGTTAGAGGGAGAGAGAATTTCAAGCAGACTCCCCACTGAACATGGAGCCTGACATGGAGCTCCATCCCAGACCCATGAGATTATGACCTGAGCCCAAATCACGAGTTGGACGGTTCACTGACTGAGCCAGCCAGGCGCCCCATGTCTAGTATTTTTTTGTTATAAAAGTGCCTGGCACAGAAAATGCCTTCAATGAATGAATTGAAGTATTCTCTCTACATTAGAAATGTGCCTCATCGTCGTTTTGTGCTATTGATTTGTATTGAAGTTACACAGAGTACTTACCATGCCATGAAACAAAATAAGTGCACATGTGATAAAATTGCATAAAACTAAACATGCAAACACACGGACACACACGTATGAGTGTATGTAAAACTGGTGAGATCCGAATAAGGTGGGGCAATGGCGTTAATGCCAGCCGCCATCCTCTGGTTGTCATAGTGTAGTCGAGTTGTGCTGGATGATACCATTGGGGAACACTGGGTGGTGAATATTTCAGACGTCTCTGTGTTATTTCTTACAACTGAACCTACAATTATTTCAAAACAAAAGTTTAAAAAGTACGTATATCCAAGTTACAGAGTGCAGTGATAATATTTAGAATTATAGACACAAGTGAGTAACTGGAATACCCCATTGTTTGTTGAGTTTCCATATATGTAAACATGACAGCGAATGAGAAACTCATTTTCAGATTGGTGGTTAATCAGATATTTTGGTATCATAGTGCTGAGTAAGAATGGAAGCCATATGCTACTCCTTTACCATTGATGAGGAGCTCACCAAAGAAGGGAGTAGGGATGTGTGTGTGTGTGTGTGTGTGTCTGTGTGTGTGTGTGCACGTGTGCTGTCAATAGATGAGATAGTCCTTTCTTCTCTATTTTTTCCTGGGAGAATGGCAATAACAACAAATCCTGATTAAGTACCTTCTGTGGACCAGGTACCAAGTATTTGCCGATTTCAAGTGATGTACTAGATCATGCATGTGGTGTGGGGGAGTAGACAGACACGCTCTGAGCAGTTACCAAACTTCTCAATTTATCCACCAAATATGTGTGAGTGACACTTCTTACCTTGCAAAAATGTGGTGGTCGGGAATGAAACGATAGCATGTAAGTACCCACCCCAAGCCCAGTCCAGCCCAATGTGTGGGTGCTCAGCAAAAGATAGGTGCTCCTGAATCACCACTGGGAAAAGTTAGGTCCCCTCTTCTATCGCCTGCTCCACTCCTACCTGGGTGTCTCAAAGAGGAGGGAAGGGCAGTCTCTCTACAGTTGTACATCCAGCAATAGATGCTGCAGCGCAGCCAGCATTGGGATTCGGAAAGCAGATGCCTGCGATGCGTTATTACAATTTCCTATCATGTAATTGCTTTTCTGTTTGACCAAAGGTACTTTGTTTAATCTATTTCTAATTTGTTTTAAACCGTTAATTCTGGAAACGCATAAAATGGGAAATATTCTTAGGGAAATCTTTCCAACTTCCTTCCCCAGTGTAGCTCCAGTTGAGTTAATGCTGAGGGAGTGCTTGGTAAACAGTAAAGCAATATACAAATGTGAGTCGTTACTGTTATTATTATTATTGATCTTTGCTCTAATTTCCCTAGAGACTCTCTGCACTCTGGGCACAGATATCCCATGAATTTAATGGGCACTGTGAAAGTGAGGAAGAAATGCAGAAAAGGGAAAGATGTTCTCATCATGATATCCACAGCTCACCTCCTTTTGCAGGAGACCCTCTTGTCAGGGTAATCCAGTTTCCTGACCTCGGCACCACAGCATTCTGGGTTGGGTGATTTTATGTTGCAGGGTGGGCGGGAGGGGCTGTCCTATGCATTGTAGGATGTTCAGTAGCATCCCTGGCCTCCCCCCACTAGATGCCTATTACACCCCACCGTCTGTGGCAACCAAAAGTATGTCCAAGAATTGCCGGATGTTCCTTAGAGTAAGTCATTCACCCCAGCACTTACCTATTATAATAACAGAAGAGAAAGAGCACGCTCATAGCATAAGGAAACACAAACCCTCTGCAAGAACCCGATGGTTCCAAAAAGCCAATGCAACAATTTTCAGAGCTCGCTAAAATTTATCCTTAAACAGAGGGCACGTGTGGCAAGAGGGCACATTGGGAGAACTTTTCCCATTGGGATTTATTTCAAAAGAGACGCACAATCCCAGCTCCGAGATCCAATGCCAGGGCTGCAGGAATAACCTGGATTTGGGAGTGCTCCTACTTCTAGAATTCATTTATTCACTTAACAATTATTCAGTATCCACAAGTATTTTCAACACAGTCTCTTAGTGGAATATGCTCATGCTGATGCTCTGGGGACCTAGAAACTCTTAAAGGTAAGAAGCTGGACTGGTGTTGTCAGCAGATCTCATCATATAAAAACTTGGTATTTATAGATTTTAAGTGAAAGTATTTCCTGTGAGGTAGATTCATGCCTTTTATGCTGAAAAGGAAAAGAGTGGTAATTACCTCTCTCCTTCAGAATCCCAGTCCCCTTGGTCACAAACCAGAATCTTTGATGATGAGTTGGGGAAGGAAGGAAGGAAAGAAGGAAGGAAGGGAGCGAAGGAGGGAGGGAAGGAGGGAGGTAGGGAGGGAAGGAAGGAAGGGAGGGAGGGAAGGAAGGATGGAAGGGGAGAGGGGAGGGGATGGAAGAGGGGGCAGGGAGAGCAGGAGGGAGGCAGTTCTTTTCTTTCCTTGAAGGAACGTTGCCTCTCTGTCACTGTGGGGAATGAGAATTGCCATTGTTTCTCATTTTCCTAACCCTGAGAGAGGCCGAATATTTAATTAGAGATCCTCAGGTCTGTTGACAGGCTGACGCCAAGCCCCTTCTGCACTGATGCTGTCCTGCCCATAGCTCGGCTTCTTTTTGCCTGTAATATATCTATCTGCCTTTGTGCTGTAGCTGCTGCATAAACAGATTTTCTGTTTTTAATAAGGAGTGGGAAAGTCTTGTAGTCCTTCCCAGCAGTATAGTTGAAAAAAGAAACGAGAACACAAGTAAACAAGGGCACGGTTCCCTTTCTTTAACTCTTGCCTCTCTGGTAGTGAGCCTAGGGCTCAGGCAACACCCCCAAACTTCCAGCAGATCTCCCCCTCCCTGGGCTTTCTTCCCCTTGTGTTCTCCTCCTTTTTTGACTTGGCCACAAGAGAATGTCTTCTTGGACACACTGTTATCCTGGGGGTTATTAATGTTAGGGGTTAGGTGTGTAGTATCTGAACCAAACTGAATTGGCTTCTCATAGATTTCTGGTACTCACGAGCTGTGTGACCCCAAGCTAGTTGGTTAACATCTCTGCGCCTTGGTTTTCTCAGCTATAAAAACGGGGATGATAATGGTACCTTCCTCAGAGGGGATGTCTCTGACTAATGAAGGAAGAAACATCTTTAAGGTACCCAGTGAGTGTTCAGTAAATAGTCATGGTTGTTGTTGTCTCTATCAGGTGGACTGTGTGTGTCACCGGAGTCTTGGTCTTTTCCGTGCACCTGGCCAGGGAGCTGGGAGGTGGCTCTGCAAACTGCATCCAGGGAACCGAGGCAGCATTTTCTCCTGCTCAAACTAAAGGAAAGAGGTGAATCCTTAAAACAGGGGCAAGCCAGCTGCAGCCTGCTTTCAGCCTGTGCAGAAAACAACTATGATTTCTTGAACCTGGCATGTGCAATTGAATTACAGTCCCAATCACCCCACTGCTGTGGAGGAGCTCTGTACAAATGGGTCAGGGCATGTGGTAGCATCTCTGTGCTTTGCTCCGTGCCCTGGGCTCTTGCGTGGTTCTCAGGGGTATGGGCACAGCTTGCCGTGCGGGAGAGGTTGGACTCCATGATGCATCCACCAGGCCCTTCCGACTCAAGAGTCTGGGGTTCTGGCCTTCTGAGTTCCCAGACAGTGTTGGCATGGAATGCTCATCCGTTTGCGCACTGTAAGCCCAGAGTTCTAATTGTAGGTTTATTTCCTTTTCTGGGCGGATTGGCTGAGCCCCGGGATGAGAATGTGCTTGGGCTCGGGCTGCTGAGGGAGCCCAGAACTGATGGGACGGGGCAGGTGAGCAGAGGTTTCTGACGGTGACTGCAGCACGCGCATCAGCAGCCAGGGGCTGCGTGAAGCAGGTTTTACCCGGAGAATCTCATTTCTTCCTCACAACGAAACTGGGAGCCTCTCTACAGATAAAGGAACTCATGATGGGCTGAAAGGGAATGTATTTCTAAGCACCCCAGAATAGAGATTCGCAAGAATTTTTCTTGCAAGATACACTTGACAGATGATGTTCACATGGCTGACGTACTCTCAGGGATATATCTGTGAATTTAATAAGCCCTCCTCCAAAATTTTTAAGAGGAAGTTAAGAAAATTGGGTTTAAGCTCTAAGCTCTTGTTTCTGTGTATGTGGTATTTTAAAAATAAATTTTCCAAGCATTTGAGTAATGATATCATCCGGTTAAAGATCTATTTCTGAATGTGGTATAGATAACACAGGCTGTGGGTGCCGCGCGGTTCCCCACACACCAGCTGTAACTAATTCCTTCTTTCTCCTGTGGAAGTGTATCATAAATCAGGTGACAGAGGCAGGGTTATAGGTTCAAGACCATACATACAGAGCTCTTAGCATACAACTGCATATGATAAACGCTCAGTAGGTAACAAAAGCTAAATCTACATACAGCCCTTACAATATGCCGAGTGTACTCTTAGAGGGGGGACACCCATCGTAACTAATTTAATCTCCGCAGAAACCTTTATCGGAGAAGTACTATTATTATTCCCATTTTACAGGTGAGGCTATGGTGGTATATAGATAGTTAAGTAATTTGCCCAAAGCCATGCAAATAGAAAGCCATGGAGTTGGGATTTAAACTCAGGCAGATTTAATTCATGGTCTGCAGTCTTTAACGTTTCTATGCCCTAGGTCACGTTTTACTTTGCATTTGAATTGGCTTCTTCTTTTTTTTTTTTTTTAAATAGTCAGTTAGTCCTGGAACTCAGGACTTGGCTATTGTGATTAGGAAGTTAATTGTGGAACCTTCACAGATCACTGTGAGGCCACTGTGCTGTGACTTCGCCCTTGAGAACTGCCCTGGATCATGCCCAGCAAAGAGCTCAGGTGTGGGGACATATTTGTCGTGTGAACACACATGGCAGTCAGCCTCTAAAATACGAGATTTGCAGAAATGGGGAAAGAAATGTCTTCCAAAAAGAAAGAAGGTGGTAGACATTTGGAAATGCTGTTCAGGGTCATCTGGCTTATGTTAGTGGAAAACGCACTATTGAATGGATTAACAGGGTTGCTTTAACTGGGGTTGCCATTTTGCTTCAACTGGCTCCCATCAGGAAACTGTTCTTGTGCCATCTCTGCACAAGCACGGAATATAAGGAGTGCTAATCACTAGCCCCTGGTAAAGGATTCCAGTGCTGGGCAGCAGAGCAGATCTTTAGCTAGGCAGAGTTCAGCTTTCTCATCAATGAGTTTGATTAGAAAAACTTTTCTGGTGGCACCTGGGTGGCTCAGTCGATTAAGCATCTGCCTTTGGTTCAGGTCATGATCCCAGGGTCCTGGGATCGGGCCCTGCACCAGGCTCCCTGCTAGAGGGGAGTCGGCTTCTCTCTCTCCCTCTGCCCCTTCTCTGGCTCGTGTTCTCTCTCTCCCTTGCTCTCTCTCTCTCTCTCAAATAAATAAGTAAAATCTTAAAAAAAAAAAAAGAAAATTAAAGAAAAGAAAAACTTCTCTGTAAAGGGCCAGATTGCAAATATTTTAAGCTTTGTGGACCATTGGGTCTCTCTCACAGCTGCTCAGCTCTAGCAATATAGCATAAAATTAACCATAAAAGATACTTAAATTAATGTGCATGGTTATGTTACAATAAAACTTTATTTATAAGAACAGGCAAGGGGCCAGTCCAGTGAGATGGACCTCTGGCCATAGTTTGCTGACCTCAGATTTAGGTCAAGATACAGAAGGCAGAGTTATTACACTAGTAATGGCAAAAACCTAGAAGAGAGGGCTAGGTGAAATGTGGGTGAGGAAAATAAAGATCATAAAGCTCTCAATGGTCCAGGACAATGGCAGGTATTAAATGTTAGAAATTATGTGGATAGCTGGATTGGAATCCTGCTCTGTGATTAATTAGGTCTACCATTAATTAGGCCTGTCTAGCTTTGACAAGTTACTTAAGTCACTTAATCTTTCTGAATCACACATATGTCTTCTGTAGAATAGAGAATATCAACCCTCCTCTGTGGATCTGTGTAAGGATCAAATATATCACTATATTTATCAATATTTGTAAAAATATTTTTTTAATTACATAAGGATGAATGTAGACTCCTCCATTTACTTCATAAGATAATCGACAGAGATCTAGACTGGAAGAACTTGATTAAATACCAGGGTCCAGATTTTCGTTGACTGAAAGCATGAGATGAACCAACCCTGGGGCCCCAAAGGCAGCTGAAGCTCTGCCTGCACATTTGGGATGGGGAGTGGGGATGAAGGGAACTGGTGGTCCATTGGCCCAGCCAACCTGGAACTGGGAGGTCAGTGAGGTCAAAGAAGCCTGGTAGAGGGCAAAGAACAAGAATTGGGAATTCTGAGCTAGAGTCCCAGTTCTGTCACCTCTTGGCATGAGATCTTAGTCAAATTACATAACCATCCTGACCTTCATTTCCACAACTAAGAATAACATCTTGCTTATGGAATTGTCAGGACCCTGGTAAGGGGCTCCACATTCATGCCCCCATTCCTGGCAACAACTTCCTTCTTCTCAGTTTTCTTCTGAGCACCCCCCAAGCCCAGGCTCAGCCTATGAATGATCTGTGGAATTGGCCCCATTTTCTGGTAGTGACCCAAGCAAGGTCAAAGAGAACCATAACTGGGACTTCAGCTGCAGCTCTTGGGGAAGAGAAGCCCTTTTCCTTCTCTGCTAGAGGAGCTATGATGTAGGACACCACATGGAAAGTCAGCCTCTGAGGGAGGTCAGCACAAAGCCAAGCACAGGCAACATGGAACGAAGGAAGCAGAGTTGTAATGACTTTCTTTGCAGCTAACAGCACGTGGATCCCTTGAGTTTTCAGTCACGTGAGCAAATATTTTCTTTGCTTAAGCCATTTTGATTTGTCTTTCTATCACTGGCATTAAAGGATGCAGGCTAATAGAATATGTAAAGCAATTAGTACAGTATCTGGCAGGTAGGAGGGGTTAGAAATCATATAGTAATTATGCTTCTTATTTGTGAAAGTACTTTGCAAAAAGATGCTGAAGGGACATTAAAAAACACTACTGGGCTTGGGAGAGAAGAATTGGAACGGCCTGAAGTCTGTCATGGGGAAGAAGGATTCGCTCGGTGGTTTGTCGCTCCAGAGGCCAGAGATCAGGCCAGAGGATGAAAGGAGTTGCCTCAGGACAAGCCAGGAGGCAGGAGGGAACAGACACAGAGGCAACATCGTGCCCTTCCAGGGTCTGGGTCTTCCTGGCACCAGACTTTGCCCAACATTGTTTTTCAAGCCATTTTGACCATGACTAAATCATAAACATAGTTTATGTGATCCAGTACACGAATGCATGCATATATATGAAGAAAATTTTCACGAAACTATCCTTTTACTATGTGAAATGCATCTTGATGACTTTCTATTCTACTCTGTTGTATTTGTTCTATTCCGTTTCATTTTTCAAGGTGCTGGCCTTGACTCCATAATTTGATTTCATGAACTCTAATGGATCCCAACTTAGGCTTGAAAAATAGTGTTATATACGATCTCCTGGTCTGGGATGGGAGGCAGTGATAGGGAGGGGGGCGGTGATGGGGAGGGGGTGTGGTGATGATGAAGAGAAGGATTGCTGTGATTATGGTTATTATGATTATTACTATCATTACATTAGTAACTTGCTGTGTGTCGGGGTCTTTTCTATGCTCTTCACACATGAAAGTATTTTTAAACTTCTCTCCTGTTATCTACCATTTCTTTCTTCGTACAGCCTTGTAACGGTTTAGCATTTGTAACCGTAATTGAGAACTACCTTAACTGAATCCCTATGTCCATCTGTCTTAGTTCAGGCTGCTGTAACAAACTAGCAGAGACTGGGTGGCTCATAAACAACAGAAATTTATCTCTAACAGTTCTGGAGGCTGGAAGTTTGAGATCAAGGTGATGGCAGATCTGGTGTCTGGCTAGAGCCCCATCCTGGTTACAGACAGCTGCCTTCTCCCCAGGTCCTCACATGGATGAAGGGGAGCTCTGGTCTCTCCATCCCCTTCTGAGGGCGCTAATCTCATTCATGAGGGCTCCACCTCCATGACTGAACCACCTCCCAAAGGCCCCACCTCCTAATACCATTAAATTAGGGGTTACGTTTTCAACACATGAATCTGGGAGGGAACACAAATATATCATCCATAACACCTTTTGTGTAGTGGTTTGTCTGTTTGTCTGTTTGTTGTTAAGGATACAGACTCATAAGGGGCAATGTCTGACTATATCCGTGCAATGGTGATCAGAGAGAAGCTGGAAAATAGTAGACATGGATTCATTGCTTGGGTCTCATGGACCCCAGAGGAACATAAGTTGCAAAAGGATGCTCAAAAGCAGGTCTGGGAACAGTGAAGACAGAGATGGGCTGAGATCTCAGGCTCAGTGCTGGCTCTCATGATAATCACGGCACAACACTAACGAGTCATCTTTCTGAATCTCAGTGTGTCCTTTCTTACAAATTGAGGGGGTTGGACAGGGCCATCTGCTCAGACCCATCCCAGCCATGAGGCTTCCAGCAGAGCCAGTCTCATCCCTGCGTCCCAGAACCAGGATCCAGGTTTTCTGTGCCGTTCCATCCTAGCACTCAGTGACTCTCCATGGGCTACATGATCTCATGAGTACTGTAATGAGTACTTTAATGAGTCGAATCTTCTTTGCCCTGACCATTTTACTCTTCTGATGTCTCATGTGAATCTGACCCTGAAATGATTTTTATTACCATGTCTTTGTGTTGTTTTTTGCAATTTTCAGTATTGTGAAACCACCTTCTGATGCAGATGCATTGTTAATTGAGTAACATTTTTGAGCTCCTACTCTGTGCTAGGTGACGAGCAAAGGTTCTTTGCATCGTAATTTTGCTTAATCATCTGCAGAACCCAGTGTGGCATATATTACCACCCCATTTACAGGTGAGGAAAACAAACGCATAGAGTCTACGAGACATGCCCTCTGTTGCCAAGCTCATAAATAAAAAAAGGGCAAGATTCATACCCAAATCTTTCTGAGTACAAAGTTCCTTCTGCTACACCATTTACATAAACCCATATGGAGGAAGCCTGAAATAACCACAAACACAAGACATATCCTATGGTAGCATATGACGGATTCAGATGCAAGGAATAGGACCGAACTTTCAGAGGGGGTAATGTTTTGATGGCCTCGAAAGATTTCACAAAGCACAAAAGCCTTGAAGGGTGGGTGAAAAGGCGAGAAACAGAGGTAAATAAAGAAAGGCAATCATCAAATCTCAGGCACTTTTTATTTTTATTTTTTAAAGATTTTATTTATTTATTAGAGAGAGACAGAGATAGCGAGAGAGAGAGCATGAGCGGGGAGGAGAGGGAGAAGCAGGCTCCCCGCTAGGGAGCCCAACGCAGGGCTCGACCCCAGGACCCTGGGATCATGACCTGAGTGGAAGGCAGACACTTAACCGGCTGAGCCACCCAGGTGCCCCATTTCAGGCACTTTCAGAAAAGCAAAGAGAGAAAAGATGTCCCCTCATGGGCACTGTGGCCACTACTACATTTATCTTCCTGAATGTCTGACCAGATGAGCCTCAGTAAGAACTGAATTAGTCTTTTCCTCGACCAGTGTTTGGGGCCATTGTCCTTTGTGAGGCCAGATGGTACAGAAAGCCAGCAGAGGTCCACAGGGAGAGGGAGGTGGCTGGCCAAAGGCATGCGGTGACCTGCAGTGTGCTCCCGCAACACCAAAAGTGCGCACAGGAAGGAAAACCCAAGGCCGGTCGGGAAGAGCTGTGTGCGGGATAGCTCCTTGCGTTCCCTCAGCTGCGGCTAGGCAGGCTCTGCTAATTGATCCCAGGGTTCTTTTCCTCCAGGCCTCCCTTGACCTCTGAGTCCTTCTCAACCCCTCTCTCTAGACACTCGTTCCCTGAGAAGAAACCTATTTGCTATGCATGAGTCAGCCTTATGGGTAAGGGAAAACAAGGCTCCGTGAGTTGCTCAAGGTCAGAGTCTGGTCTGAAACCCAGTTCTGCCTGGTTCCAAAGCCCTTGTTTATTCTTTGATTCCTGCCTTCTTCGATCCAGCCGGGGCAGATGTAGCAGAAGGAGCACCCAAAGGAGAATGGAGAGCCCAGGTCTGCTGGGAACTAGCTGAATCATTCCTCCCTCAGTGCCCTGAGCCCTAAAATGGGAATGGTAGCATGCACATTACCTGGAGGCTTGTCAGGACAGCGTGAAGCAGGGAGCCCAGGCCTTGCCCTCTGAGGGCGCTCAAGAAATGCTAAGGTCCTTGTTCTCCCACCATTGATCAGCAAGTTGGGAGACCCTGTGGTGCCACGGGAATGCCTCTTAGCTCTGTAGGCCACTGGTCAGCCTGAAAACACTCAGCAAGGCCAAGCCTAGAAATGGAAGAGCTTCTCTCTGATCATCATTGTGACACAGGTCCTCTCCCTGTCTATGTGTGTCATTCAGCATGTCACTCTCTGCCTCACTTTACTCCTCTACAAGCAAAATTAAAATGGGATTGGGTGATCTTTGATATTCTCACCCCACAATGGTGATCTTAATCCAACAGATGGACATAGAGCTCAGGGGCCCCAACCACCTTCTGCATGGGCCCACCCCCACTCCTCTCAAAAAGCAAGTCCCTGGGCCACCAATGTGGATGGAATAAGGTCTTTTTCTTTGCCTTCCCCCCCCATTTTTTAAGACACAATGAGGCTCTGTCGGGGAAACAAACTGCCGGCTGTTCTGTCAAAATTGAGTCAAGGGGGAGAGATTACGGTGCTGTTTTTGGACTGGCAGATGTCCAATTCGTTGCTGTTTAAAACCCCCTGAGTCTTTCCATTTCTTAGATTTTTGCAAAATATGGTGGATTTTTCTCTCTAACGGCCTGTCTCCATAAAACTGTCACCTAACGGTAGGTAATTGGAGTGAAACCACAGACAGCACAAAACCCAAGCTTCGGGAGACATCTCCACGGTGCAAACCTGTGGAACCTTGATTGTCTTGAACATGAAGCAAGACCCAGAGAACCAGCAGAGAAGTAGCTCGTGCTGACGGCAGGAGGCTGCCTTCGTCTGCACTGATTTGATGTGCGGTGGCAACCTGCTTGCCTCCCGAGATAGAAAAAGGAGCTTCAGGGGAGGAGACATGACTCTCCGACCTTTGACCCTCCGTGGGGTTGGTTACAAATTGGAGGAGAGCTCCAGGCACCGGTGTTTCCTTTCCTTCTTGGTGCTGCCCCTTTACCCCCTCATTCTGCCTTGGGCAGCATCTGGGGACAAGAGGTGGGCTTGGTGAGGCTTCATTTCTCAGTTACTGCCCAGCATGAGCCAGAGCAGCGAAAATAAAAACCCCGTCATTTGTCTATGGCTCACACACGTCCTGTGGGTGGTGATAAAACATAACCTTATTTTGTGTTCCCAGCATCTCTTCAAATTTATGTTGGGTTGTGTCTGTTTCCTGTGGCTGCTACCCCAAATTACCACAAACCTAGTTTCTTCCCACCACAGAAAGTTACTCTGTCATAATTCCAGAGGCCGAAAGTCTGAAATCAAGGTGTCTGCAGAGCTGGGAGGTGTCTGGGGGACAACCCATCCCATGCCTCTGCCCGAGCTTCTGGTGGCTGCCAGCACTCTTGGCAGTCCTTGGCTTGGAGACATATCCCTCCAACGTCTGCCTCTGTGTCCACGTGGCCTTCTTCCCCGTGTCCTATGTCTATTTTCCCTTCTTGCCTCTTCTTTCCCTTCTTTCTTGTCATTGCATTCGGGGCCCACCCTAATCCAGGATGATCTCATATCAAGATCCTTAACTTGATTCCATCTGAAACACCCCTTTTTTTTCCCATATAAGGTCACATTTCCAGGTGCCAGGTAGATGTATTTTGGGGGGGCTACTATTCTACCCACGACAGGGGTTTTACTCCCGTGTCCCTGGAGAGTGCTAGCCACATCTTTTCTGCTCGTTCTCAAGTTGGATTCTGCCACTCTGAGATTCAGACGTACTCTCAATTTAGTAACTAGAATATCTAATGTTAAGTAACAGCCAAAGCTTGAACTTGATAGATTCTCTCTCCTCTGCCGCTTAGACCCGACTCAAACTGGAAGGCATGTGTAGAAGGGAAGCATTGTGTTGCTTTCTACTCTTTTCTGCTCACCTCTTTCCTTCCCCCTGCATACATCTGCTGTTTCACTCTTTTTCAGGGTCTGAGGTGGGTGAAGTGGGCATATTGCAATAGTTCACTTGGCTGAGTGGCTGAGTATTATCTGGGTCTGGCAAATGTTTAAAGGGGAGACCCTGCCTAGGCCTAGCTAATGATGAAAGTAGATTTGTTCCCTCATGGGGGCTTTGGAGGTCCTGTGTGTTCCCCATTGGTCCCCTCTCTCCAGCAATCCCCTTGACCCAGGTTGATGCAACGGATTCTGAGACCTGCCATTCAGCCAATGCCTGCAGAACGTCTTTACTGGACCTGCACTCACTCTCTTTGTACTTCTGGCTCATGGGAAGCATGCACATAACACTTGCCTCCCACAGCCTCTTGGAGGCGGGCGCCGCTCAGCCCAGTGGAGCAGTCCTTTCCTGGCTGGCCTCCCAGTAGCCCCTCTTCAGGGCTCACACTCCCATCCCTGGCTCTCTCTAACTTTCTCAGGTGAGGGTCAGTCTCCAGCGCTCTGCGACTTCCAACTGCCCGAAACGTACTTCACAAATCTCTGCACATCTCCGAAGCCTCTTCTGGAGGCTCAGGGTTGAAAAGTGGTCAGCCCCACGCCCTGGAGGCTCATATGAAGACGGCAGTCCTCTCCAAAGAAATGTCTTCGCCAGTTTGCTATGCCTTCACTATGGTCCCTTTTTCTCTGGCGGTTCTGGTCTCTGTGTCTGTCTGCATATAGCTACGTCCTGCCACCTCCCATGGGCATTGCTCTTGGTTATGGCTTTAGCTGCTTTGCTGCAATGGGAAAAAGGAAGCGCCTACTCTAGTTGCATAGATTATTCTTTTCATGAAGGCGTTCATTCCCACTATTTTAACATTTGTCTACTGAAAAGAAGGGGGACACAGCATAGTACATGGGGAGTCTCTGTGCAGACGCTAGTCAGAAGTTTCTGGAATCATGCAAAAGTACAAGTAGTGTGTCTGTTGTGCATCCATTAGGAATAGCAATGTAAGGAATGCACACTTAAATAGCGGGGATTTTTAAAAATCACATCTATGAAAGTGACGAAATACCGGGTGGTCTTTCCTGATTAAAAAAAAAACAAACCCTCATTGGTAACAGAAGAAATAAACCTCAAAAACGCTTTTTCTGAATTGCTATCTGAAAATGGGGGTCTTGGTCCCCACCCAGCTCTCCATATGTGTGTTCCTAAGTCCTTCAAATGTCCTAGCACCCTTGCTATCCTGCCCCATTTTGATGTTCCTCATCTTCTCCAGTTCCTGTTTTCTCTCTCACTTTCATCACAACTTAACACTGCTTTGCCCCTCCAGCCCCTACCTGTGTGCCAAGAGTGCTGGAGGAAACTGACTGGTTCACAACGGTCCGTGTTAATACAGGGGTCATTGCTCTGAATGCCTTTCCGTGGTGGTAGCTGTCATTGGGAGAAACTATGTCATCCTTAAGGAAAGATTTTGCTCTTTGGAGTTGCCTGAGAAACAGCTCTTATCAACCTGACAGTCTGGGAAGTTTAGATCGTCTATCTGAAAATATCTAAGGAAGCCTGATAATGAGGACTTTTTTCTGGCATGACAAGTTTCATTCGAAAGGATCTTGAATTACAAATATGTATGAATGATCCTTAGAAGCAGCTGTTCATATTGACTAGCCACGTGGTACCGAATGCCAGAAACGCAAAGGGCTGCCATCTTGCCTTCAGAGGGCTTCATGGAAACATGCACCGTGTTTTGAAGTATAACAGCTTCAAAACCTCTGTCTGTCCATGTCGTGGAGTTGGTACGGAGGAGGTGGAAGGCGCCACCCCCTGACATCTCTGAGAGTGACGCTGGGCTGGGAAGTCGGGCAGCAGCGTCCTGGGGCGGTCTTCCCAGCGCTGTTCTCAGTTATGTCCCGTCCAGAGCTTGAAAGCAGCCGTGGTGGGAGTATTTACACCACAGAAATTGGTGAGCCCTACCAACTGGGGCTTTTTTTGTTTCCAGAGAGCCAGTTGTTAACCGCTTATGAGTGAGCGTACCACCAAAGCCGGATAATGCTTCCTGCTTTCATTTTGACTTGTAATTCACTCCGGAGCAAATCATTTAGCATCTCTGTGGCTCAGCGAGAAGAGTCACACATGCTTTTAAAGGAAACTGTGAGAACCAAAGAAAGTATACAAAAGGAAGCGCTTTTAGCTCTCTGGGAGAAAATCTTTATTTTCTTTATTCTTGGGCTCCAGGAAACCAATGCTTGGAGTAGTTTCACTTTCTCCTCCAGGGCCCAGCGAGTCAATAGGGGGAGGGGGCCCTCTTTTCTGTTTGTTATTATAATGTTCCAAATCATCCTCTTGTTTGTGAAAAATAAAACTCTGTAACATAAGAGTATCATTTAAAAATACTCCTTGCTATTTGTTATGATCAGGTGACATATTTTCATCACACATTAATTTATGCAAGACTTTGTGCGGGAGATGGTGGGATTTACAAAAAGCAGGAATAGGCAGGCAGGGAGTTCAGAAGTCTCTGTCCCATACTTATTGTTGACCTGCCATCAGGACAAGCTTCATTGGGGTTATTTTCATCTTTCAACAAATGATTACGAGCATCTCCTGTGTTTGGGGCAAAGACTAATAAGATGCTAATTCCCAGACTAGGTGGATCTGGTGAAGGGCCACAGTCCAGTGTGTATTGGGCACAGTGGTGAGGATTGGCCTGAGTGGGTTGGCAACCAAACCACTGTAGGACAAAATGTAAACAGAAAGATATTTACAAAGAGAGTTTGCATAGAATTAATCCAGAGTTTTCTAGGAGAGGCAGTTACCTTCTCCCCTTCTACCTGTGTCTTATAGAAAGGAGAAACAAATAATTGCAAGGCTGGAAGGGGACCATAGTTCATCAAGGGTTTCCTTTGGCTCCAGGCTAGAATCTGTGTGGAAACCTTCCAAGAATGAACGTTACCTGCCCCATTAATTAAAGTTCCCAGAGAGGAAGATTCCATGAGCTCTTTGGCCATTGTCCTACAGAGCCTGACTTCTTACTGGCAAGAGATCCCTCTGGCTCCCATTCTTAACTGACTCACTCTCTGCTCTGTAGGTCTTCTGTGGTATGTGGTCTTCATTTCATTCAATCGCTCATTTATTCCCCATTCACGATGGAATGCCTACTGCATACTAAGTCAGTGGTTTTCAACCTTGGGGAGCCCTTCGAAAACACTGACATCTGGGCCCTAATTCCTTGAAACTGATGGGATGCACTTGGGCTAGTGCCAAGGGCCTCTGTGATGATGATGATGATGATGATGATGATGATGATGACGATGACACGACAATAAGACCAGTAGCAGCTACAGCAAACATTTATTAGGGGGAGGCACTGTTCCGTTTTGCATACATTACCTCGCATAATCCCAGCAGAGTCCTATGAGGTAGGTAAGTTTATCATCCCCAACAAAGAGCAGGACTGCCCCCTGGAGAGGTTAAGGTCCGGATCTGGTAAGTGGACGCTGGTGCTCAACCCCATTCCGTCCATTTCTTGACCGCTGTGCTATGCAGCCTCCATATTTCTATAAAGCTTCCCCAGAAGTTCTGTTGGATTTCTGAAGTTGAAAACCATTGCCATGGTGATAGTACCTGGAATATAGTAGGCTGTTTGTCTAGGACTGTTTAGTCTTTTCCTTTTGTTCCTTGATTTCACTGTGTAGCAGTGGAGACAGATATGTTAAATATGCAAATGCGTGTGCGCACATACACACCACATATGATGTGATGAGTCATGTGAGAAGCATTGTGATGGGGACTGTGAGTGTTGGAAGGTAGGGGGCAGCAGCTCTTCCTGAGTGTTGGAAGGAAGGTTGGAAAGGACAGGATGTAATTTGGCTTTAAAATCAGAAGTTCATTTACAAATCCTCAAGGGAATCAAATTTGAATCCCTGGGAGGCTTGCTTTCTTGTGAAAGTATTCTCCATAATCCTATGTAGGACACTGGCTACCTTCCTAGTGCTTCTGGAATGGGGTGAGCCTGTGACAGATCTATTTGGGCCAAACTCCAGCTGATTTATGTCTCCAGCCATTTGTAATCTCACCTGTGTCCTTCTTTGAGGATCACTGGTTAGGAAGGGGACTCTGAAATAAGAAACCCAGGACTTGTCTGTATCCTCTATCCCCGTATTTGTTTCTCTTGTTCTATCTAGCAGTTATAACAAGACAGGGAATAGGAATTGATGCAGTAAAGGGATAAGGTGTTGATGTCTCACTCATATGTATAACCCCAGAACCTCGCAGGATGCCTGGTCTATAGCAGATGCACAGTAAATATTTGCTGAATAAATGAGTGGAAAAAATGAATGAATGAACATGGAAACTATGGTACTTCCATATGGACATCTTTAATTTCCCTGGATAATGTTGGTGATGATGGTGATGGTGTTGATGTCTGATAATGCCCGATAGGCATTATCTCTCAATTCTCTCCATATCCTTTGAGATCAGGTGGGCAGGTTTCATCATCATCCTCAGCCTCATTTATAAGCAAGGAAGTTGAGTTCCAATGAGTTAAGGACCTTGTCTGAGACTACGTGCACAATTTGGGTCTTGGGCTCAGCCTTCTCAAATTTTGTGCCTTCTCTACATCTGTGGGAGGCATTGCCAATATACAACTGAAAAAATAAGATTTTTGCTTAAGAGAAACTAGAGAAATATGCACCTTCTTTTCCTGCTGAGATGAAAGATGACTGTATAATCTCTTCAGGGCATTTCTCATGTCATACTTCCTCTGTGTATTATAGACGGTATCTACCCACCTGATGCCAATATGACTCCCCCAAGTCATGACAACCAGAAATGTCTCCAGACATCACTAATTGTCCCTTGGGGAACAAAATCGTCCCTTGTTGAGATCCATTGATTTTGTCCAAACAGTAACTTTTCAATCAACTGAGTTCTGGTCAGATTATTTACTTCATTTATTTGTTTATTTATAATGAGAACACTGGGCTACATAGGTACTATAAGTCCAGAAAGGATTACAGAACAAGAGGTCAGGAGTCGGGGGACAAAGTCAGATATAATCACCAGGGTCACATGACTTATAATCACAGTTAAGTGATTCTATTTTCTTTTTTTGTGTTGAAGTTTGAACTTATGTCCACTTATCTTTCTCAGAAGGCTGATTGCATTAAAGTTCATTACATGTATATATATAACATATATTTTATATATATATATATGATTTTTTTCCTTCGTAAGTATTCATAACTCTCTCCTTCCTATATACTTGAAATTTGAATTAGCCAAATAAATTAATTAAAAATAAATTAAAGTTAGAAAACTTTGGTCTTTAAGTCATGGGCAACATTTATTTTGTAACCGACAGATGAACATTGAAATTCAGGAAAAGTATGGAATTAAAGCCTAATAAAATGTTATATAAACTCTTAAGTCATGTTGACTTAAGTGGTGAGATCATGCCAAGAAAGTTAATGGAGCTGGCTCTGGGGCCGCCGATCCAGTGATTTATCCACCTCTGTGCATTTCTAAGCAAAAACACATGTCTGCAAAATGAGCCTTTGCAAGCCAAAGACAGAAAGATCAAACTGCCAAGGGTATCTCAGACCTTTTTCATACATGCAGCTTGCATATTTAAAAGCAGGCCTGGTCTTTACACACTTGAAGAATGTACAGCAGAATCTGGACATACTGTCATTCTTTGGAAAGCGTTTCCCAGGTGGTGCTCCTGTTGCTTCAAAGACGAGCCCATCCTAAAATTCTGGCCCATTTGGTAGGCTTGTTAATAAGAGACCTGTTGGCTTTTTTTTTTTTTTCTCTCTCTCTCTTTCTTCCTCTCTGTTTAAGAACTGGTCTTGTATCTGTAATTAGAAGGCAGCCCAGTGCATTGGGAAGATCAATGGCTTTCACTTTCAGACCCTGCCACACTAGCTTCCTGGTTGTGCGACCTTGGGTGAACTACTTATCCCTTCCATGTCCTATTGTTCTCTCCAAGAAATGGAGCTAATGAGGCACACTACCCTGGAAGGTTGGAGAATGTAAGGAGATGTGGAATAGAAGTGGAATGGATAGTATACTGCCTACTACATGAATTGATGCTTCAAAGGTGTTTATTCCAGTCCCCATTCTTAACACCAAGGTCATGCTGTGACCACACAGGGGGCCAAAAGTGGCCTGCATTTGTGTTTATCTGCAAAGTCCTTTCAAACACTCTGAGCGAATTGCCAACGTTTAAAAATCGGAGACTTCAAGTAAGAATCTAAATGGTAGGATTTTGAATAAAAAATCCGAAGATCTAGCAACACGGGGCCGCTGTAGATGGGGCGCATCTGCCCGCAGCTCCCCAATCTCCTTCTCTCTCTGATGCCTCACACCTGACCTGCTTTGCACATTTATGTCACGTGGCTGACATGCTCGGGACTTAAGGTGTTGCCACAGTGCACTTCAACAATGATGGGGCCTCTGGTACGGAGAGGGCCCCAAGGATGCAGACATCTACCGCCCTAGCCCCTGCCTATAAGGAACTCACAGTCTTATTAAGGGCTTATTGTAAGTGATGATTTCAATCTAGCAGGAATTTATTGAATTCCTACTGCAGATCTGGCACCAAGGATGCAAAACTTAATAAGATATGGCCCGTGCCCAAGAGCAACCTGCTCTGCTGACCTCTTCTGGATTGGAGTTTCTGTTTTCTGTTTCCAACCCGGGTGGAGACTCGTAACATCATTAACTTTTTATGTTCCGCTTAGGACATCATCCAGCCCAGGCCTCGCTTTTGTTTTGTCTTTATTTTTTTCCATCGACTGACAGCCTAAAATTATTGCAGTGACTTAGCTGTAGAGAAGTTCCGTCTCCCTAAAACTTGGAAGAATGGAAAACACAAATAGAAACCATTTTCCCTCTTATTCTCTATAAAGGGAAGGTTTTTAAAACATCTGGCTTCTCAACTCCTAGCCTAGTGCCCGGCAGTAGAAGGCTAGGTAATGTTCGTTCGCTAAAATAAATGGATGAATGGATAAACCATTGAATGGATGGATGAAATTTCAACGTCTAATCCAATTCACCCTCCCCGTGCCCACATCCATTTATGTATTTAATCGTCAAATATGTACAGCGCTGGGGAAGGAGTCTTCCAGACACAGGGCACAGAGAGTCCAAAGGCCCTGAGATGAGAACAACCTGGACACGTTCCAACAACCAGAAGGAAGACCAGGGTGGTTGGGGGTGAGCAGAGAAGAGGGATGAGAAATGGCAACAGTGGCTGGTTTATGTGGGGTCCATAGGCCTTGTTGCAGGCTTTCCGTATTTTATAAGTATAGCGGGAATGAGAAATCTGATTGCAATTTTTAAAAGATCCCATTGGCCACTATATATAGTATGGGTTACCGGGAGGGAAGAGGGAAGCCAAGAACCCAGATAGGTGGTTGCTTAGAGCAAGAGAGGGGTGGTGGGCGATGCCCATAGCTGTGGGACCAGGCTTTGGACAGATTTGGAAGTTTCAGCATCATCTACTGACAACCGTAACACTGTCTAATGGACGTATAATGCCAGCCACATGTGTAACTTTAAATTTTCTACTAACTACATTTTAGGAACCCGCAAGTAGCAACATTGTGGGTTTGAAAGTTGAGGAAAAAACTTCCAATTTACTATATGTTTACCGAAAAATATCTCTTTATATTGCTCACTTTATTACCTTTACATTTCTTTTACGCAACAAACAACTTTGTTTTGTTCCGCTGCCGTAAATTGCGATTGACATTCCTCCTGAAAGTTGTGATACTCCTTCTTCTAATCATTTTTTTCTTAACTTTTCTGGTCACAGAACTGATGTATTGTCCGCCCCTCCATTCTGTACAAGTATTATCTTTTTACATTCCAAAATCTGTCTATATTTCCTCGTTTTCACCAGAAACGAATTGAATCATTTATAATTAGAACAATTATTTTTACTTAATTCCGAATTGTGAATTATGTAGGTATCCCTGTAACTAGTGCTGCCTGCATAAAATATTTAAATAAACGCACTATGATGTTACATGGTGCAAACATAAAGATCATTCCAGCTGAATCAATCCGTTGACAGGGACTAACACACATAGCTTGGCGTTTATGTGTAGTAGCAGAAACGACCCATGTACCTGACTCTCTCACTACAAAACGACAATATCATCTTATGTTATGCAATAGTTAAGCAGAAATATAATCCTGGCAACATCATAAGCGTGTTTGGTGGAAAAGCACTTGGCACTGCTTCCATTTTAAAATTAAACTTCACATCAGTTAAAATTAATACAGTTGAAATTCAGTTCCTCAGTCTGCTGCTCACTGGCCCCCTGTGGCTGGTGGCTGCCATGTTGGACAGTGCCTCCCTGGTGGGGTTCAGAGCTGGGGGGCCCTGCCCTCACCTCTCCTGCCCTGCGCTTCCATCCCGTGGTACTCAAAACTGAACCATCAGGGTGTGCTTATAGCATTCGGTTAACACACAAGTCAAGGCAATATGAAACCAAGCTCTTAGGAACCAGATTACATTTCTAAAAGAGGTTTTCCTCTCAGAACAATGAACAGAGAGAAACGATCCATTTGACATCAAAAAAACTGACTCATGCACACAAATGTGATTTTTTTTTTTTTTTACCTGTTACATTTTAAATATCCATGTCCATAAACCCAGCAGCACTGAGCATGCTGGGACTGGCTGCCAGCCTTCGTGGCCGGTGTCCATATTATGGCTTTAAGGAGTGGCTACCACGAGTTTGCTGAATATGGGCATTTTTGTTAAATGCCAGATATGGGGCTGTTGAACAGTGGGCACTGACGCCACCTATCACACGCATACCTCCCTGCGCTTACCTATATCCACAAGCATTTTCTTCTCCAGAAGCGCTATCCCGCTTCAGCTTTGATCCTGCCATAGCCCCCCTAACGGGTCTCCAGACCTGCCATCAATGTGCCTTGTCTTTGGGTAGTACTTTGAAGCAAGAGCAGACCCCTTAATGTCTGTGAGACTCTGGATTTCAAGAAGGATCAACTTTGACTTCCCGCTGCTGTTGCAAGACCCTCTTTGCCCCCCTGTCCCCCATGGCTAGTGTCACAAATATTAATGCCACACTTGCACATGCTGGGCTCAGAATGGCCCCTTTTAATTAAAATATGGATCTATTTTTTCAAATGCATTTTCACATTTCTGCATGGGGAGAAGTGCTTCTCCTGCCGAGTGCAATTTCAGATTGGGCAAAATAGGTGCAGATTTCATTCGAATCTCTTTGAAGTTTCAGAATGTCCTTAAACCCTAGGATGATTTTTTGCTGCTTTTATATTCTCAATGGTTTCCTGGACATTAGGGAAGAGCTTTCATGTATTCACATCTTTGGGATTCTGAAACATTATTGGATAAATATTAAAGAGAACTAAATTGAATCAAAGTTAAAATGAATCAAATTGGCCCTAAATAAAATTTAAAAAGCAACACTTAAAATATATTGTTATTAACCACCACTTTTGGGGACGTTATAGGCTAAATGCGATTCTCATTCCAATGAATCAAGGGTTTCTTATGGGGGGAAAAAATACCCTCTCCTTATATGTATCAGTGTGTCCATATGGAAATAAAGCTCAGAATTTATCTCTTTAGATAACTAGGAAGAGATATCAAGAAAGGAACTTTCTCTGGGCTAAGTTTCCCAAACTTTTGGAATGGATCACGGCTTCCTCTGTGTCCTGCAACACATTTTCAGGCCTCTTTTTTGGGCATTTATATGATACTTTATTGGCATTATGATCATATTTTATATTGTTTTGTCATGCACATACCTGCCTCTCTCACTCGGTTATTAAACTGCATGAGGACAGAGATAATGCTGGGTGTGGGTATCTCACAGTGCCTCCCCATTGCCCCTTTAGACTCTTCATCATTTTGTCCCTTGACCTAATCTAAGTTTCTTGTGATTTGCCTGGGGTAGGGCAGCTTACAATGACCTATTCTGCAACTAAATAGATGAGACAGGGATTTGGAAGGAAGGAATCATGTTGATAACCAATTCTAATCTTGTTTTCACTAGTGTACAGAGACTCAAGAGAGGTTCATAGCTTCCTGCTCCTTGCACTGCCCACAGTTTCCTTGTATCGGTCAATGTTTTCATACTCAAATGCTTGTCTACTTAAATTTTTAGGCAAGTTCTTTGCATTAATATTTGGATCTTGAGAGTATAAGTTGATAATAGATTTTTAGTCTTGCTATCTATCATTAATTTAGAAAAATTCACCCAAAACAGAGTAGTGAAGGGATTGCATGGCTTGCCTGGGGCTTTCTAGAATTTATACTGCAAAGTTTGGAAAAGGACTCTGAATTTCATCTCTTTTTATCAACTTAGTTACCCCAATAAAATGACTTGCTGACAGTGACCAGATCTGGGAAGGGGCAATCATGGCCTATATCACAGACTCCCAAATCACGGCCTGCCAGCTACGTGATGGAGCGGTCTTGCTCCCACAAGGACTCAGCCACTGCAATGAGCCCAAGGCCCCCATGGGCACTGTTACCTTGACTTAATTGTGTTGTTTGGTTTTGTTTGTCCTTACCGAACTTGAACTCTGTTTGCAAAGTCTGCCAAATCTGTTTTCTCTAAATATCTTTTTTTGTATTCCTCAATGGCTCAGCTGGAGTTAGCCATCCCTTTGTCCCGATTTTAAGCACTTTGAGAAGAGTGGGGGTTCCGTCTTGGTGAGGGTGCCAACATTTCAAAGACAGATGAGCACTCTTGCAGATCCCCCTTGATTTGGAAACTTAACACTTTACTTTTGCCATTCGACCTTCAAGGAGCTTGACTGACGGGAAATACTTTTATTTTTAGTTTAGTTTAGTTTTATTTTATTTTATTTTTATCACTAACCCCCAGGTGCCAGCACAGTTTCACTGCATGTGAAACTCATCAGGGTTCGCCTGCCCCACCCCACCTGCGTCTACCTGGCAGTGATGTTTGGTGGCGGGGACAGTGGGCACCCAGGAGCGAGCAGCAGACCTCTAAACACGAAAGAGAGGGCATAAGGCAGGAAAGGGGCCGTGCACCTGACATGTGGGGCGGGGCCGCCGGAAGGTGGGGCGCGATCCGTGCGTGCGGGGCCCCGGCAGCAACTTGCTCAAGCTGTGTTTCACAGCTACTCACAACAGTCAACTTCAACACATTTTCACACTGTTTGGCTCAAGCTCCTGGCAGCGTTCCTAAACACTCTGAGGAAATAATTCCACAAAGTGGCATAAATTAATGTGACTAATTAACATGATGTTAATTATTTGTAAATTGTATGTTTGGATACACATTACTTGAGAGGCATATGTTACATTCAGTGTTTACCGAAACAAGTGACTGGTAATAGCTCCTCCTGAGTGTTCCCTTCACGACAGTCAGCAAATGGAGGCTCCTCTAAAAATAAAAACCGTGTCCTCGGGGGAGCTGCGGGAAGGATTCAATATAATCCAGTGCCACCGAAGGAGCCCCCTTCCCTTGAAAAGTGGGAGTTCCTGATACTTCCTGTTTCACACCTGCCGTATTGTGGATACGGCTTCTTTAAAGCTGTTTCTTCTTTCCCTGTGCCCGCAGACAGGTGGAGGCTGGGGACACTCCTGAGGTGTCCCGCGTCTCAGCATCTCCTTCCTGATCTGTGTCTCTAGACTGGCCCCACCCTCATCCCCCAAGGCAGGGCAGAAGGCTCTTGTCAGGTCGAGGGCAGTTAAAAAATACATCAGCCTGGCCGTATCCTGTGTTCAGAACCGTTCAGGGCTTCCCATTCAGCAACAAAGCATCCTCCATCCTCTTTGGACTCACACTTGACATTCTAGTCCTTGTTCCTGGAATAGCCAATCTGTTTAAGTGGCTTTTAAGTTCTGAAGAAGGTGCATTAATTTCAGGTGCTTTGGGTATGTGTTGCTAACATGCAAAATAAATTGCTCTTTTTACTTGAAAAAAGAAAGTACAGCCTTGGTAGCATTCTTTGGATATTATGGCTAATGAGGAGGTTTTTCGAGGAGCAAGTGTCTTAATGAGAGTTTTTGACTCTGGAGTGCCTTCTCTAGCAAAGTAAAATCATGTGTTTTGCTGATATGCTTTGGTGAGGATTGAGTGACCAAGTCCATTGGGGGAATAATCTGGATCCCTTGGCAAAGAGAAAGAGAACACAAGGCCACGGTGGGATGTGGTTATGGCAAAGCCAAGGGAAGACCCCATCCCTGTTCTAAATCCCATTACTTGGGGCAAATATCTTCAGCTTTCATGTTGTATTATAGGCCTAGGCATTTTTTGAAAAGGCAATCGGAAAACAACCCCATGCTCCAAGGGGGCCAGCTGAGGGAGTAAAGCAGCTCAGTGTGGCGATCCTGCCTTAACTCCGAAACAGACGAAACTCCTCCCCAGACCGCTGTTCTCAGGGGGAATACTGACTGGAATTTGCCTTCTGGAGGGGCATGTGAAAACAACCATGGAAAGTCGAAAGCATTTTAATTTATTCATGGGCACTAATGACTTAAGTAAAAGCAAAGAATTGTACTTAAAATACACACTTGATTAGCCCAATGGTGGAGTTACAACGAAGTCCTCGTGAGTCCTGTCTCCCTTAGTTGCCGTCACATCTGACCCTCACCTTATCTGTTATGACGACACGCGTCAGACACACGCATGAATGAATGACTGATTGCTGAACACAAAATGCAGATCCTCCTCAAACCCAGATCACACAGTCATTCCCCAAACTATGTAAAACATAGAGAGAAAAATCCTCCCAAAGTCTCCAGGCAAAAGTTGATTTTATTTCAGCTGTAGTGACAAAATGAACGTAAGACACTCTGGGGATGAAGGGACACAGGAAGAAAGCGGTAGGAAGGTTGGCAAAAACTGAATTGCTTGTGAATGTGATAACATTCGGGGAATGAAGAGACTATTATTCTAGAAGGGCTTTTACATTTTGGGTTGGGAAGTAGAACGTGGACTTGAGAGGGAAGTGTTGTCTCTTCTAGGAGAAAGGAGAGTGAGCATTTATATGACCAAACTGTGGGAGCACAGGAATGAAAGTATCAGGATGAGTCACGTTGGAGATGGCTCTGATAATCTTGAGGGTGTCTTTCAATGTGTTCACTTGAAGAGATGTCACGATCCAGTTGAAGTTACCAACTGTTGCTACACATTGCGGGACTGGTATTTTAAAACACAGACACAAATCTGTTTCAAGTATTAAATGGTGTAAGTTGAGTTCCAATGCATATTGTTTTTAAAGTGTACAAATGACTACGGGAAAGAAATGAGACAATTGTTCTCCCTTTGAACATCTATCTTTAGAGAAATTGTCCTGAATTTAGATTCTTTGTAATCTCAACACACAACCTGAACCTCAATGCAACCAGTGAACCCTCAAGGAATGAAAGAATTTGCTGGATGGATGAAAGAATTACAATAAGCAAACTGACAAGACAAGGAGAATGTGTATAATAATAGTAGCAAATGCGCTATTTAGAATTTACTGTGTTACTGGCCCAGTTCCAAGTACTTTGCATGTATTAACTCACTGAGCCCTCACATCGCTCTCAAGTTCTGTCATTATCTCCATTTTACAGATGAAGAAACCTGGCACAGAGAGGTCAATGAACTTGCCCAGGGTCACACAGCTTGCAAGTGGTGGTACCGGGATTGGCAGTTAGGCATGTGGGTTCCAGGCCCTGTGCGTCTAACCACTCCTTTGCTTGATTAAATAGCAGAAAAGCTTTCTTTCAAGGGGAGCATGCTTTCTTCTGTGTTAATGAGCAATGTTGAAAAGATCCAGGACATGGGCCACAGTTGGGGGCAGAAATGGGAGACAACTCCCCACCACTACCACCACCACCACCACGAGACATCTACAGGGTAAAGGGAAAGAATGAATATTCTTTAAAACAGATTGTTTTCTCTGTGACAGTCACCAGCTTTATAAATTCTTTAACATATTGTTCCAAACAGCCTGCACTTCTGAGGTAATTGATAACATGCCTTTCATTATTAGTTTAATTTTCAGTAATTTGTGCTAGTCTCTAAGTTCTGATAATAATAATAATGAATTAATATTGATTCCCTGTTTTCTATATGCTTCTATATCTGAAGCGCTTTGTCTAGACTTGTGCAGTAGGCACAATTATCGGCATCCCATTTTACAGATGAGGAAACAGAGGCATGGAGCTTAAGAGCTGTGAGTGGTAGATCTGGGATCCAGGCAGTCTGGATCTACAGCAGCTCCCATGGTTCCTGGTAGGTCTGAATGCACACATAAGGAAGCATAAAGAAAAACATCCTTTAGACTAACTTACTCTACCCAAATGTAGAAGATAGGTTATGGTTTTGCAGTTCTTTGTATAAGAGAAATCTGTTCAACTTTCTTTCTTTCTTTCTTTTTAAACCTATGCCAATCTGCCTGTGTGTTTAGGAATCTAAGGAAAGTGAAAAGCTTATAACACATTGGAGCAATTAGACTTCGGTCATATATTTTATAGGGAACATTTTGGATAAACTTATACTTCATCATGAGGAATGAAAGTATTTCATTCCCAGGATAAACCTAGCTAGACCTGCAAGTCTTACTTCAGCTTATCCTCAAGGCCAGATACTGTAGTCCCCTCTTGAAGGCAGAGGGTTCTGGGTAGCATTCCTACTGGGGGTTTGCCAAGAGAAGATACAAAGAAATGAAGTTTGAAGCTGAGATTTGGCTTCTTGCCACCACCTAGTTAACATAGGATTAATATTTTCCTTTTCTACATAAAAAAGTAGTTTTCTAAGGGATCATAAATTTTTAAATAAGAGACTGTGATTTCTGATTTTTTTTTATATAAATTCAAATTATTGGCTTCAGCTACCATTTCTAAACTCTGCCCTGCTTTGTACTTACTCGGAACATTCAAACTTCAGAGCCCTTCATCTGTGAATTAATCATGTGTGGAGTATATGCAGTTGGAATTTAGCTATAAATATAAATGAAATTGCTCCAGCCATGGCTGGGTTCAAAAAAAAAAAAACTAGAGTGATTGGGAGTTTTCAGTTAAAAAAAAATAGAGAAATTTTAAGGAAGAAAAAAAGGAGTTAAGTTGAAAGGACCGATTATATATGATACAGTCTTTATGCATGAAAATATTGGGCTTGTATGGTATATATCCTTTATTCCTAAGATTCTGCAAATCAGCTTATAAGCTTTACTGTCAAGGTGGAAAGAACTGAATGGTGTTTACTAGACTCCAGAGTAGCTCTCTCACTCGACCTGAGGACATGTGAAAGGGAGCCGGGGCCGTTAATCACTGCAAAGGATGAGCACACAATAGGTTGTAGAGCTCTTCCTGGTATGACTTGGCGGGAAGGTTCACCCAACTGGGGAACTGAGAAAGAGGAGACGGGGAGGGACAGAGATGGATGAACAAACAGCGCGTGCTTGCCCAAGAGCACATACCTTAGACTATGTTTTCCTCCCAGAAAAGTCTGTGGTTTGAATAGCTGAAAGGCACTTGCGTGTACTATGGAATTCTCATCAGATCTAGCTGAAATGTCTTCCTTGCTGATGAGGGAGTGGAAAGAATTGGAATCTGAGGTTGCAGCTCTGAGCGTCAGTCCAGGTTGTAACATTCACTAGCTCTGGGGCTCCAGCAAGTTACCTAATGCTTTCTGCCGTTCAACTCCTTCATGTCTAAGACAAGAACCACCCCTTTTAAAGTTGCTGTGTCTCCACAGTGGAGATCAGCTGCTTTAATTCCAGACGTATGTTGAATTCTTGCTTGCTATGTACTGTGATGCTGTATGAAGGGCTAAGGATACAAGGAACACTTACTTCCCTGTAACTGGAAATAAATAAGTCTTGGGGATGAAAAGTACAGCGTAGGGAATATGGTCAATAATATTGTAATAACTTTGTGTGGTAATGGATGGTGACCACACTTATGGTGGTGAGCATTTTGCAATGTATATAATTGTTGAATCACCATGGCGTACACTTGAAACTATGTAGTATTATATGTCAACTATACTTCCATAAGAAAAAACTTTAAATAATAAAGTAACATTTATTAATTCAGGCACTAAAAAAAGAAAGTGACTTAAGGAATTTATCTTCGACTAAGGAAGATAGACTAGGGAGCAATAAGAGGATACTGTGAGAAATAAAACAATAGAAATGTGTTGAGACGGCAGGGTTAGGGTCGGACAAAGCTGAGTAAGCCTGTAAGGCGTACTAACTCGGGCTGCAAATATACTAAACATTGGCTGCATCCCCCCCTCTCTCAGCATGGATCTAAGAGTCAACAAAGACTCACAGAGAGGGTCTGAGCACAATATTGGTTTCTGAATCAGAGTTCACTCAGGTGGGTATCAGAAAGAAGGCTTGGCATGAGCCATGGCCCTGGGACAATCAGAATGGAATGACTGGGTTGTCTCCACTGAAGCAAAGAGTCTGATGGGGGACACTTGATTGCCTTTTGAGGATCGTGGGCTCCATCCTGGGGACCCTGAGCAGGGGAGAGACAGAGGCAGATGGAGCCCAGGACCCATTGCTTGGCAAAAAGGAGATCAATCCCCAGGGGGGCTGCATATCTTTTATTGTGCACTATTCAGGAGTGATTTTTCTCTTTTAGTTTTTCAGTTTTTCTTGTATATCAGCTGTATTGAGATATAACTCACATATCATATAATTCACCTATTTAAAGTACACCATTATTTGGTTTTTACTATATTCATTGATCTGGACAACCATAACCACAATCCAATTTTAGAATACTTTTTTACCCCCAAAAGAAAGCCCATTCCCATTAGCAGTCACTTTCCTTACTTCCTTCCCCCCAGCCCCTGACAACCACTCATCTACTTTCTGTCTCTATGGCTCTGTCTATTCTGAATATTTCATACATGGAATTACGCTATATGTGGACTTTTATAACTGACTTCTTTCACTGAGCATAATGTCTTCAAGGTTCACCCATGTTATACTATGCATCAGTGCTACATTCCTTTTTATGACCAAATATTATTCCATTATGTGGATATGCCCCATTTTATTGATCTACTCCTCAAGTGTTGGATATTTGGGTGTTTCCACTTTTGGCTATTATGAATAACACTATTACAAATACCCATGTACAAGTTTTTGTGTAGACATATGTTTCCATTTCTCTTGTGTAGATGATAGTAGTGGTATACTGAATTATATGGTGATTCTATTTTTTTTTAAGAGAGAGAGAGCATGTGTGCAAGCATGAGTGGGGGAGGGGGAGGGGCAGAGGGAGAGAGAGGAGGGAGAATCTTAAGCAGGCCCCACACCCAGTGTGGAGCCCAATGCGGTGCTCGATCTCACAACCCCGAGATCATGGCCTGAGCTGAAATCAAGAGTTGGCCGCTTAACCGACTGAGCCACACAGGCGCCCCATGGTGATTCTATTTTTAATCTTTTGAAATCCTTTTCTAACATGATTGCACCATTTTCCCCTTTTTTTCTTAATGCCTGATATCTTTTCTATTATTTGTAGCCATGCGAACTGGGGAAGAGAACCAGAGGAAGGAGATACAGCTCAAATTCAGTCTTGTTTTCACTTGATAGTCCAGGGAATGGGTGAGCTGTTATTGGGATGGTGCTGCATAACAATCTAAAATCTCAGTGGCATACAATGACAAATATTTATTTCTTGCTCTACAAATCAGCTGTAACTCTGATGGCTTCTGCTAGGATTGATAGAGTTTGGCTGTAGTGTGTAGGTCAGATTCATTCAGGGGCTAATGGCCACTCAGTTCATATTCTTATTATGGCAGATGACAGAGATATAGGGGGCCATGTCAAGCCACTAATACTCCTTTGACCAAAACAAGTCACACAGATAAGCCCAAAAGTCAATGGTTTAGGGAAGTTTGCTCTCCCTATTTTTTTTCTGGAAAGTTCTGCAGTGTCACATGGCAAAGTGTGTGTTTATATAATTCTCTTAAAAGGATGGAGTAAGGTGTTGGGAAGAATGATCTGATGATGAAGAATGATCCACAGTCAGTATGCAATTTACAATACTCTAAAACTGAGTTTTTCTAAGTCAAAATGGTAAGCAGGGAAATAGAAAAGGAAGAGAGATTTTTAAATTATGGCCTATTTTAAAAAAATTAAAATGTGAGAAAGTCATAGTAACTTAGAAGCTGTTCTTTGGAAATGTGCTTTCATGAAAAGGTGGAGATGTTTGTAATTAGCCCATTGATTTTTACATACTCCATTTTAATGATCAAGGAGTCCTCAAATACTTGGTTACTTCATAGAATAATGAACCTTATGGGTGAAAAGAGCCTTAAGGGACATCTTATTTTGTCTGTTGAATCACTAAAAAGTGCTGAAAGAAACCCTGGGCCCCAGAGTGGATGATACCCACTTCCTGAGGCAACTTGGTCCTCTGTAAGCCACCCCAGGTGATTCTCATAATTACTTACATTCTACTTATTTTCAAGACAGCCCTTGAAGTAGATGCTATTATCATCCCATTGTACAAACAAGGCAACAGACTTAGGAAGATCAAGGTCAAAGTCACAGCTATGGAATGGCATGTCAGGGATTTAAGCTTGGGACTCCAAAGCACACAGATCAGCCACAACCCCGGATGTTTCTGGAGAGAAAACGTCCTGCTTCTGTTGGTTCTGAATCTGCCTCTCTTAACCAGAATCTACCTTATTATTATTATTATTATTATTATTATTATTATTTTATTCATTTATCTTAGCTTTTCTTTATTTATTTTTAAGTAGGTAAAACATTCCTCCTATAATCTGGCTTGTACTTTGAATCTGCCTTACCGATCCTTTCTTTTTTCATCACAGTTATTATAAAAAAAAAGCCTGAACTGCCATGTGAATTCACTTAGGTTTTGAATTGCTGCAGTCTGAATTGTTGGGGTTTAACCTACTGCCTACAAGATTTTGTACTTTATCAACAGGCTTCAGTTGTCCCTGTTTCTCCCCTTTTGCCAGAGCCTAAATGGAACACAGGTGACACGTCAAGCAGGAAGTTGTTTTATTTCGACATTAGTAAGGAATTTTCTTTTTCCAAATTAAGTGCTTGTTCTTGTGTCTTTATATCATTGGGTCCCTGGGAGCAAATGGGATTATCGGAAGGTAGCCAGAACGGTAACAGAGTGATGGTGGGAAGGGAAGAAGGAAAAAGCAAGGATGTACGGAAGGTTAATTGGCCTGAATATCTGGTATGGAAGGTGAATAGAAAAGAGAGAGTTAACAAGAGACGATTATTGGGATCGAAAAGGTGGAATTATGAAAGAGAGGAGTTTTATTAGAAAGTCTAAGACAGAAAGTGGTTTGTGTGTAATACCTAATGATGAGGTTGGTAGTCAAAAATGGGTATCTTGCTGGAGCTAGGAGCTAACGACATCAGATCAGCTGTTCCTTAAGGAAACACCTGGAGCTTGGAATAAACTATTGAAGCCCAGACACCATTCATTTGTGTCTCTACATTGGTTGGCATTCAGTATTCAAAGAAATTCTGTCAAAAATCAGACTTTGCCAAAATGGCAGCTACAAATCTCCCGTGAACTCTCTCTCTCCTCTTAGATGTAAACAGTACTTACTCAAATGGGGCTGCCATATTCGATGGCATCCCAAAGAGATGAACTTCTTCGTCAGACTGTAGACAGCTGTGCTACGAAAGTGTTCATAAACTGTGTGTGAGCAATTGACAAGTTGACAAAACATTGACAAACAACAATTACTCAAAAAGGCAGCACTTGGAGAAGTTGTTTGTTGTTTAAGAGATACCAAAGAAACAGGAAGAACAAGTCAGAGTGCTATTTTTGCCATTGCACTAAAACATTATTTCTCAGAATGCATTTCAAGACTCTCTCTGTAAGAAAAAGTCAGTAAATTAAATAATATACTATAATACAATAAATTCATTCTTTACACTGTATTTGTGAGATGCACTGAATTACCGGATAGCTTTTTTTAATATCACTAATTACTCTCCACCAAAGACCAAAATGTAGAAGTTATTTAAAAATGTCTATATGCAAATACAAAATATTTTAAAGTGCTTAAGACATAAAGTGTATCTTATTAGCTTGAAATAATTACTATATTTTCAGCCACGATCTTCACACTGATTTTGAGTATGGAAAATGCAAAGGAATCAAGGTTTTAGCACCATTTCACAGTAATGCTAATATGATAATAATGCTAATAGTAATAATAATAATATCAAGTAACATTTAGATCTTATTTTGTGACAATTAGCCATGCTAAATATTTTTCTTGTGTTGTCTTAACGACTTCTTGATACCTCTCTACGAAAAAGGAAATTTGTCAACCTATTTTATAAATCAGGAATCTGAATCTCGAAGCAGTTATGTTACTTTTCCAAGATCATACGGCTAGCAACCAGTGGAATGAGGATTTGAACTAAGTTATGTCTGAATCCTTGCCCTGGGCTTTGTTGTAATTAGCACATATGGAGTCTCCATGGGAATTAGGAAAAAGTGCCTCTCCCTCAAGATACTTTTATCCCCATCTGTTAGAAAGTTGTTATAACAAACTGATTGTGTAGACCAAGACAGCCTACTGCCATCTACCGGAACAGTTGTTGTAATAAATATACAAATCTATGATGTCCATGGTGCAAAAGGTATTCCCATAGAGGTGGTTCCACCAGCACGAAAGGTGGAGTTCCAGGATCTTAAACAACTCTCCAGTTCAGGCAGGAGAACATTTTTTTATTCCCTAGGAAAAATAAAGAAGAGGAAGTTCTCTCATGTGCCTCCCCTCCCCCCGGTTTTTACCTTTTTAGTCCATCTTAAGCCTTCATGAAAGCAGGGCATTAGTCCTGATACTAATTATCTGTCTGTTTATTCAACATCTATTCACTCATGGGGATGTAATGAATAGTAAGAGAGAATGTTTCCAGGAGCACACAGTCTAGGTGGGGCAATAATTAAACACATAATGACAATACAGAATAAAGGCCCATCGGTTTCTTTACGAGAACCACCTCTAAGTGGTTGGTCATGGCCACCTGAAGGAGAGTCATTGGCAGTGAGGAGAAAATGGACCTTGAATCTGTGTTCTTGAAAAATAACTCTTAATGGATTATTATTAGTTCAGCAATGACACTATTTTATTCCTTAGTGTATTTTATTAGATTTTATTTTTAATTTTCAAATTTATCTCCTTTTAGTATTTTTTCATCCTGTCTCTAAGTTTTTGGTTTGCTGAATTCATGCTCTTGTCAAATTGTTCTATATCATGAAGATTTTGTGGGACATTTCCTGTTTTTTCATTTATTTTTTTTCTTAGAAGTGGGGTGCTGTGCTTTTATCTTCTGTGTTCTTTTTTTCCTTTTCTTTTTTAAAACATTATTTTCCTGTAACATATTCCTATAATTACTATGTAGTTCATTGTCATAATAATCACAGTAGGAAGTTCAGACTCCTAGATGGCCTGATATTGTAGGCATGACCCCTTTGCTTTCTCCTATACTATCTGAAACTGCTTTGATTTCCCCTCTAAGAGATTCTCTCTTCTAAGGCAATGATTTCCGGGAGATGAGACCAGCTTTGGAAGTCATGCTGTGTTTCAACTCTCCACTCCGTGCCAGAATGCCTATTTTTTTCCTTGGCTACTAGTTCTGAAATTTCATTACACTAAGTCACTCTCCTTTACTTCTTTGATTACTCTGAGTAACTGTGGGGTGTTTTTGTTTTTGCTGTTATTTACTTTTCTTTGTTAATATAATTTCATATTAAGGCCTGCCCTAGTCCCCATCCCCACCTCTCTGACTTTTCTTTCTATGTGATTGTGTGTGTCCTTTTGGTTTCTAAACCACCTGCTTTCCCAACAGTTACCCCACGACCCTGGGCTCTCCTACTACAAACCTTATATTTTCTTCATTTCTTATTGAACATGATTTCTTCTGCATACGCTCCTTTTCTGTTCCTTTCATTGATACTAAACAATAAGCCCCTTTATTGGAAAGCTATTGGCCACTGTAGATACTCCTCAGATACCAACTTCCTGTTTCCCACCTGTCATCTCCTGAAATGAAGTCTGCTTCTCTCGCAATGCCCTTCCTGTTTCTTTCCCTTACAATGCTGTTCACGCCTCAGAGAAATATCATCGTCCCCTTCTCTACCTCCAGCTCCCTGAGTCAAACCAAATTCAAAACTTGTGCATGCTCACATACACACAGGCACATGTGCGCGCGCGCGCACACACACACACACACACACACACACACACATACACACTTTGTTACCTGCCTGATGCTGAGAACTAAAGCCAGGCTGAATCTGCCGGGAGAACAGTGAAACATTAGTTTGCTTCACTGCATCACAAAGACAAGAATTCTGAGCCTCGAGTGAAAATGGGCCTAACTTAAATGATAAGTGTCATCGAGAAATCATGGTTTAATTTGAACTAAAAATGACAGTATTTCCTAATAAGGACCAGTTCCAAATCTGAATCTTAAGTTAGACACAAATAATAAATAAACAGTTTGTTAGGAGTCCTTTAGAAAAGAATTTGCCTTTTCCAGAGAAAAATTTGGAGCAAGATGATCCGGGTTTGAATCCTGTGTATGTCAGTTACCAACTGTAAGATCTGGGCCGGGGACCACACCTCTCTATTGGTCAGTGTTCTTATACGTAGATCGGGGATAATAGTAATACCCATGGCATAGAACCTGTTGTGAGGATTAAATTGGTTTACAAGTAGCAAGTGGTTTTAATAGTACCTGGTTGGCAGTAAATGGTCCAAAAGTATTAACTGTTACTATTAGTTTCCTTTATCCCACGGATCTGGGAAACAAAGGGAGGATCGGGGTGAGTATACATCTCTAATATTGTCCTGGTGGCATATTTCTTCTCCTTAAAGTCAGGACCATCTCTGAAGCTTCTCTAATGGCCCAACACACTTAGGTGGTCTTATATTTCAGTTAAACTTGTATAATCCATCAACGATTTAGAGAGTTTCTGTTACTGCACTTCCCAGGCTGTATTACTATTCTCCATTTACCCCTCTCTTGCTTTACTAGTCTATTAGTTCACCTATTTGTTTATTCTACAAATCATTATTTGCAGACCCACAATGTACCTTGTATTCCTTACAGAATAAAGGGATAAGAAGACTTAGTATATTCTACTTAAGAGAACTACTATAAAAGAAAAGTCTGCAGGGTGCCTGGGTGGTTCAGTTGGTTAAGTATCCGACTCTTGATTTCAGCTCAGGTCATGATCTCAGGGTTGTGAGATCGGGCCCCACGTGGGGCTCCACACTGGGTGGAGCCTGCTTAAGATTCTCTCTCTCCCTCTGACCCTCCCCCACCCCCTCGCTCCCTCTCTAAAAAAAAAAAAAAAGAAAAGAAAAAGTCTGGGATGCTACAAGAATATATAAAACAGGGTGGCACATAGTAGCTGCTTAACAAATGATGAATGGATGATGGATAGATAGTTGGATGGATGAAAATTTGGGAATTAACCACCCTGACAAAGCAAGATACTCTGAAGTCGTTTGGAAGTAGATGGGTAATGGATGAGGTTTGTCATCTTTGTCTTCCTTGGCTGTTTTGCATGACTGTGAGTGCCTTGAAGGCAGAGACCCATCTGCTCACTGCTCCACGTCTCCTGCTTGTTCGTTGCATGGCTAGGTCTCTGGTTACATATTCGTTGAAGGAATAAATTTAAGTGAAATGGGAGCTACATTCAACATTTGAAAAAAAATTCTTTGGTTCCAGCTTCCTCTATACTTATTTGCTTTCATCGTAATTGCTATCCCTTTCTCATTAAAAGATTTGTTTTTGCCAGGTATGTGTTTAGCATGTTACACCTATCTTTGGGTTTTGTTTTATGGCTCTCTCTGAAGCCAAGTCATGCCCATGCCAAATTTCTATAGACCCAATTTAGCACAATTAGCTTTTTAACCTTTAAATTATTTCACATGGCAACAGAAATTTGCGAGTTTTTTTTCCCCCAGACAACGTTAGAAACACTTTGTCTAGAATTAATTCTACATGTAATTATTCAGGAGGAGAAATGTGAAACCAAGTAAAGATTATAATTCTTATTTAGTTTGTTTTCCTCCTTCTGCAAACGTTACCCTTTTTTTTTTTTTCAAAGCTCTCAAACTCTTCTCTGAAACTTTATTTCAAAGTTGAAGAAGCCGAGCCTGAGTTTACTGTTGTCTTTTGCATCACGAGGGAATAAAGCATTTAAACAGTATTTTGCAAATTCCAAATGGAAGACGGTCTTCTGCTCCCATAAGTTCCTGTGCTCACTTCTATCACAGAGCACTTGTTTTTGTTTTATTGCAACAATCTTCCCTGATTTCTGTTGAGTACCAGGTGATAAGCTTGCATGCAGGGGATGTAAGCTGCCTACCTTTATGCCCTAGAAACAGTGCTTGGCAGGTACAAGTAATTCATTGGATAAATATTTGCCCAATGAATGAATAAATGAAAGAAGATACAGACTCTGTCAGTACAGTGGAAAGGGTTGGCAGAACAGAAGCTGCAAAAGTCAATTTGAAAATAGAGGAAGAGATGGACACATTGGATATCATTTAAGTTGTGCCCGTTTCCTTTTCATCTAGAAAATTCTTTAAGTTTTGTTTACAATACTCATTCCTCCCTTTTCGAGGATTCCCTGCTCTCCGAGCAAGCCTGAGCTGTATCTGACTGAATGGGTCAAGGTGACTTCCTGAGCTTTCCTCTCACCTTGTGCGTTCATTCAGCAAGTATTTGTGAAACGCTGTAATGGGTATTACAGCCTGCTGGATTGCTATAGCCAATACCCATTACACAGATGAAGCAAATGAAAGCGAAGGATGTTAAATCAAAGAACAGAGCCCTCAGCTTGGCCCAATGTGTTTCTTTCTGCAATGCTGAGCCTTTTTAAGATACATTTTCTAGCAGATTCCATTGTTCCCTCCTTTGCGCTCTCATGATGCTTGGGTCATAAAGCCCTTTCCCTCAGTTAGGTTATGATTAGATATGTAACTGTTCCTTCCCCGGAGGTTACAAACTCCATTTATATTTGCAAACACACACACACACACACACACACACACACATACACCAGGGACTATTTTAAACACTTCATGCATAATAAGTTATGGAATCCTTAGAACCCTATAATCCAATGAGGTGAATGCTGTTAACATTCCATTTTTAAAAAGAGGCAAGGAAGCAGAGATTGGTGAAGTCACTTGCCCAAGGTATGTAGCCAGTAAGTAGCAGTCAGGATTTGAACCCTGGCACCCGGATCCAGAGCCTAGCATGCTCAGCATCCTCTCCTTTGACCGAGGGCACGGCTAGTTCAATTTTTTTTTTTTAAGATTTTAGTTATTTATTTGACAGAGAGAGACACAGCGAGAGAGGGAACACAAGCAGGGGGAGTGGGAGAGGGAGAAGCAGGCTTCCCGCAGAGCAGGAAGCCCGATGTGGGGCTCGATCCCAGGACCCTGGGATCATGACCTGAGCCAAAGGCAGACGCTTAACGACTGAGCCACTCAGGCGCCCGGGCCTGGCTAGTTCAATTTTTATCTCAACATCGGCCTTGGCTACTACCTCTTGGCCAACTCTCAGTAGGAGAATGGAAGAAGAAAGCTCCACAATTAAGACACTGAAGAATAATTCATTCTTATGCCCGTGTCCCCACTGTCTTATTCTCAGACTTCCTTCCACAGCCTGTCCTAATGCCCCTATCTTAACTGAGTCCTCCCCCCACTCCATTATACTCTCACTGAGCATCCAGGCTTCTTTTTATCACAATTTGTTACTATACATTCACGTGTGCAATCATCTGCTTATTGTTGAGTAGATTTTAAACTCCCCCAGGACAGATGGGGACCTTCCCTCGATCATGTAGCCAGCGCCGCACCTGCCAGAGAGTAGGCACTCCAGAAATATTTGTGGAATTCATGAATAAAACGTCACAGTGTATCATTTAAGCACCCACATAGTTGCTTCCGTGAGTACCAGCCCTCTTTGAAAAGCCACCCTCTCTATAAGGAAAGGGGATGCAGAAAAAAAAATAGCAGCCCAGGAAAAGATTTCCTTAGAGCATTCAAACCTTTCTCACAAAGAATTGGGATTCCTTATGTGAGGTTGAGAAAAACAACCCAGGTTTTTGTGACTAAAACCTCATTCATTTAGCCTCCACAAATGTAGACTCTGTGAATATTTCACCTGGGCTGGGCTGGGCTGGGCTGGGCTGGGCTGGGCTGAGGAAAATGTTTCCAAAGCCAGTGATATACTACCACAAGACAGTATGAGCTTTTGTTTTCCTACAGCAAAATGATTTTGAGGAATCTTAGCACGGAAATTGCTTGCGATCAGATGGGGGTTTCCGATTTCAATTAAAGCAGATCCAGCCCGACTTCTATCTGGAAATTCTTTGTTATCAGGGAGTGCAAATTGCAGAGTAAACTTGAATGCTGTGCAGATAGTGCTTCCTAAAGTCTTAGGGCAATTATATTGCTTTTCCTTCTAAATGGCTTCTGAGCTCTCCTTTGTGCAAATCCTGTTTGAACTGCTTTGACGTATATGAGCTCTAATACACCAAACTGCTTTGGAGCTTTTTGTTCTTCTTGTTTTAGCTGGCAGATAAATTATAAATTTAAAAAACATGTCATCTCTCTAAAATCATTATATGGTTTAGGTTTCTCACCAACTCAGACTGCCCCCTCTTCTCCCCTCCCCCCTGCACTCCCTTGTCCAAGTGTAAGTGGATTTGCTGTAATAAAATGATTCTTCTTATTAACCTCAAAGAATAAAGATGCAGAGATGAAAACAAAGTACATAAATAGAAGTTGTCATACAGCAGGAAAGATCTTCAGGTAAATTACAGAATCTTACTGTCTGGGGATCAGCTTGCCTCCTAAATAATCAGAGCGCTATCAGAAACACAACATTCCTGTAGTCTTCCGCAGCAGACTGATACCAGGGTCCGCTGCCTTCGGCCTTGTGCCTTTTAAGTGTGATCTCTGGGCACCCCGGGGTTCCAGTTTCTTTGGTCTGATGACTTTAGGAGAAGAGAAGCAAGTGTAGGCAGGCTGGGGCAGCAGAGAAGGATACAGGCTGTCTACCTTGGTGTGACATTCCCCAGGGACACAGGCAAACTGGAATCTTGGCTCTGCCTTGGGCATGACTCTAAGCTGCCTACTTTAGCTCCCTGGGCCTCGGTGTTCTCATCTGTGAAATGGGGATGACATAATCATGACTTTCTGGATTTGACCCTCCACGTAACTCAACTGTGGCTTTCGTAACTTGTGATGGTATTTTATGCTACATCTGCCCATCTATAAAATAATCATAAACTCTGCAAAAGTTCTAGATGGCTAACCACCTATATGATCATGCTTCTTCTAGTCTTTAGGGACCATTCTCAGTGCGAGCCTCTGCTTGTATGGAACATGTCTGAGAAACTAGGATAAAAAAAAATCACCAAAGCCCTCCCTCCCCCAAAAGGGTAAATCCCATGCAGCAAAGCTCTTCTATTTCACTCATACTGGAGTCCATGAGCCCTGATTTGAAACTGTATTTATTCTTTGTACACATTTTCAGAAGGCTTGGTTACCTGGTTTTCTAATTAATGGGGGAGATTAGAAACAGCAAATAAAAGAGAGTGGGGTTGCTACCAAGGGCAATCCAACGCAAAAGAGTCAAGTGATGGCATAAAAAAGAAGACACAGAATTGATTTCTTCCCTTTCCTTCCCCTCCCAACACAAGAATTCAAAAGCATAAATGCCACAGTGGCTTGGTATAGATATAAACTTCCCCACATACCTTTCAATAGCCCTTAAGGTAAGGGCCTGACTGCCTTCTAGCACAATCCATGGATAGCGAATACATCGCATGCATCCCATCACTTGTTCCACCTGTGTCCAAACAAAGCAGACATCAGAAATCAGTCTTGATACTCTTTTAATTGATGCTTAATACAAGGCATCCTGTACTAGCTCCATATTCTTTCCCAACACAGCACTCAGGCCCTAATTCCCAGTCCTTTGAACTGAATCCAGGGGCTGAAATCCATTCCCTATTTCCCTGTAAGTGCTGATTGTTTAAAAGGACAAAGACATGGCTAACCACATGTAAGACAGGTTTTCTCTAATGGTGGTGGTGGGGGGTGTGGTAAAAAAGATTAGACTTATTGAAGGTTGAGGAGGATTTTATCAAGTCAGAAAGTTGGGAAAGGCCTTCCCAAGAATTAATTTTTCTTGTCCTAAAATCATTAAGAAGACAGAGCATGGTGAACTGATCTGAGGCAAACTCACTGGCTATCAGTTTGGGGTAGAATCAAGTACTTTGGGCCAGGGCTCCCATAGGAGCCAAAGGCATGGTGAGATTCTGGAGAGATTCTACGTCATATGGCACCCTCCCATGTCTGCGGGACTATTTGGAGCTTTAGAGGCATGAGATAAAGGAATGCCATTTTTCGGGGCGCCTGGGTGGCTCAGTTGTTAAACGTCTGCCTTCGGCTCAGGTCATGATCCCAGACTCCTGGGGTCGAGCCCCGCATCGGGCTCCCTGCTCGGCAGGAAGCCTGCTTCTCCCTCTCCCACTCCCCCTGCTTGTGTTCTCTCTCTTGCTGTGTTTCTCTCTGTCAAATAAATAAATAATAAAAAAAAGGAATGCCATTTTTCAAGGGCTCTCTGGAACTCACATAATCCTTACAAAACAACATTTTGATGAGTTGAGTCAGAGGCATGCAACTGGTATGTTTCTGATTCACAGAGTTTATGAGGGTTTAGAAGTCAGGGGAAGAGGTGCTAGGCAAGATGCATCATCCAATTTCACTAAACCCAAAACACTTGAAACAGAACCTGCTTTTCATTTCCTGGTGTTTAACCCAAAGCTCAGGGACTTTCTGGCCCATTCAGGAACCCTTCTCGTCTTCTCTGGGGTTTTATTACCCATGCACAGTTCAGGATGTGTTTCCCTAGCGGTGTACACACTGAGAAGGAGCAGATCAACTCGTAAATGGCTGGTTCATTTCACTTGAGCTTCTTGGCCCTCCATGCCTGCAGTAACTGGGTGGTCAGGCCAGGCTTCAGAAGGCAGCTTCTCCCACCCCTCAGTGGGATGTGTATTAACTCATTGAAAGGGCCAGAGCATCGAGCCTCTTTGTGCGGCCGCATCTTAGGGGCAAAGCATTCAGTCTTCCTGCATGGGGTTGCTTTGCCTCCCATGGTCTCCCCTCACATTTATTTATTCATTTCAAAAATATTTTTGACCCCCTCCAGTGTGCATTTGGGATATAGATATACATGCCATAGGCTCTGCCCTCCAGGCACTCAGTTAATAGGGAAGAAAGACATACATATAGGAAATTATAATAGTGTGATGCATATTACATTAGAAGAAATATTTGGTTTTATGGGAGGCCATAGGTGGCTCCTCTAACCCAGCCTGAGATCCTGGGGTGGGGGCAGATCACCAGATGTCAGTAAGGACTTACTGAAAGAAATGGTCTTTGAACTGGGTTTTGAAGTATATGTAGGAGTTCACCAGAAAGATTATGGATGTGGGAAGGAAGGAAAAAAGGGTGATGGGAGACGATAACAGTCCTGGTGGAAGGTGCTGTGTAGGTAAAGCACTGAGGCCTATGGGAGTATGGGATGCTTGTTATTGTTAGGCAGGCAGTGTTGGCCAGATCATGCAGCACCTTCCATATGCCACACTAAGGGCAATGAAATGGAGACTCCTGAGCTCCAATACTTTGTAGACTCATCACTTCTCAATTTTTGACCTTCCCCTCAGAGCTCAGCAATGGTGGAGAGTAGAAAGGTCAATCTTTGGAATTTTATACCCAACTTCTTTTTGCTCTTTCTTCTCACCTTCCCAGCCCCTAGTCTTGTTGCATTATATCCCACAGTGGACCATCATTGAGATGAGGTTCCCAGATCATTGACTTGCAGCATTATAAAGTAAAGGCGAGTGTCCCAAGGTTACTGTGAAATGTAGAAAGAACCCAACACCCAGGCTATAGTCAACCAAATGGGGTCGGTGTATTAGTTAAATGGTGTTATGTAACCAGTTACCCCAAAATGAGACAGTTTAAAAAAACATTTATTATCCCATAGTTTCCATGGTTTAGGAATCTGGTGTGTCTTTGCTGGGTGCCTCTGGATCAATGTCTCTCACAAAGCTGTAATCAAGATGTCAGCTGGGATTGTATTCATCTCAAGACTCAACTGTCAGCTCACTCCTGAGACTGTTAGCAGATTTAGGTCCTTGGTGTCTGCAAACCAGAAACATTCATTCCATAGTGCCCCTCACAACATGGTAACTGGCTTCCCTCAGGATGTGCAAGTAAGACAGGGCAGCCATGTTGGAAGACACGATCTTTTTGTGACCAAATCCTGAGAGTGTATCCCATCATCTCTATGACGTTCTATGTTATTGCTAGAAGCAAGTCACTAAATCTAGCCCACACCCAAAGGGAAGGGATTACACAAGGGAGTGAATGCTAGAAAGCAAAGATATTTGGGAGCCATCTTAGAAGCTGCCTATCACACTAGGAATCCCACCTCTTTGTCATTTAGCAGTGTGTGAACTTGGCCAAATAATCTAATTGTTCTAAGCCTTGATTTCTCCACCCACAAAATGGAGACAGTCATTGTAAAGGATCTGGTACTTAATAAATGGCAGTCAAAAGTAATCGTGATGATGATGATGATGATGAATGTTAGTTTTTCTTTCCTTCTTACTGGAGGTGGAGGTCCTCATGAGCACCTGTAGGAGTGGTCACTTGTATGGAAAGGTAGAATGAGTGGGTGAAGCTAATGCTTTTAACATTCACTACTCATTTTCTACCAAGCTGGAAGAGAATAGAAGCACACTGCCCCAGTAGTATGGACAACTGCAATAACCGTGACATACATTTCCAGTACTCTCAATAATGAGTTACTTTCCAGAAGCTTCCAACACATAAAGTAGGGAGTGCAAAGTGGAATTATGGTGTGGTAGGCATGACACTGAAGAGAATAGTTCTTCAGTCACTGGCCTCTCAGTGTGACTCATGGATTGTGTTCACTGCCAAGAAGTCCTGACTACGCATACACAGCCAACAGGGAAGAGGTTGAAGAGCGGGTGATTTTTCATATAGCCTCCCCAGGAGGATTTCTTTAAATAGAAGCAGCAGCAGCCTTTAATATGGCCATGATGCAGCCCTCTGTGCTCAGCCTCGCACAGTGCTGGAGAATCCTGTCTAGGGGCGCCTGGGTGGTACAGTTGGTTAAGTGCCCGACTCTTGATTTCGGCTCAGGTCGTGATCACAGGACCGTGGGATTGAGCCCCTTGTTAAGCTCTGTGCTCAGCATGGAGTCTGCTTGTCTCTCTCCCTCCACCTGCTCTCTCTCTCTCAGTCTCTAAAAGAAAGAGAGAATGAAAGATCTTTAAAAAAAAGAGAGAGAGGGAATCCTGTCTATAGCCTCCCTTTATGGCATCTGAAGGGATTCGTTCGCTGCAGCATTTCCATTCAGGTGTTAGCATGCCTTCAGAGAAGAGAGCAGGAGAAGTTTTCTCCTGATTCTCATGTGTGTTAAGTACAAGGTTAGCTGACCTTCCCTGAGAGTCACTCTAAGGAGGACATTACCCAAGCTATTTGTCTAAAACTCACAACAGCCATTTGAAGGAAGGACTCTTGTCATTCTATTTTATAGGTGACAAAATGAGACACGGTGAAGATTAGCCACTTGCACAAGCTCTCACATTTAGTCAATGAAAACATGTTTGTGATGATTTGCAATAAGATGAAGCTTTGGCCAGAGCACTGACTACTGCAAAAGGGTACAAGTTGTACTTACCTGACTTTTCTAAGGACCTGGTTAGGTTTCAAGTGGGATAGGGGTGTGGAGTCAGTAGGATTGAGGAATAAGGTCTTTTCAAAGTTGTCCACATATGCTGCTCACTCATGACCAATTTCATACTTTAGGCTTCCCGATGACACGTCTCCCAGGGCAGTACACTGAGAGTGAGTACGACAATCTCTAGCCTTGCTCTACTGTCAAACAGTGAGAGAAAGAATAAGATGCAGCAAATGAAACCCAGGGGTTAGATTGGTAATGAAGGTCCAAAATCACCTGCTCTAGGGAGTCCAGGAACTGATATGTATTCCAACTAGAATGCAGTGATTTGGAATAGTGGATGGGGATAATAGAACATGAGGTATTCTGGCTGCTTTGTGACTCTGGACAGGCCACTTACCTTTAAGCCTCACCTCCCTCGTTTGTACAAATGAGTTCATAGTGGTTCCTACCTCATAAGGTTGTGCTGGCAACAAGGTAAGATAATACACAAAAGCTTGGTTCAAAAATGCAACGTTCTGCCCACCCCCTGGGGGCCTTTCAGCATTTCAGTGCTCTGTCCTATATCAACTGAGACTAGAATGACAGTGTTGGACAAGATGGTCTTCACAGACCCTTCTTGTTGAGCCATTCTGTGATTCCAGAGCAGAGCAGCCGAGAATGACGGGTGCATGTAGACATTGCAGGAAGCGGGAGTGACTTGCCTTCCGAAGAAGCTTCGAGGCATCTGTCACAATAAAGGATGCTATCACTGGGTAAAGAGCACGCCTGGATCAAGAAGTGCTTCTCTTTGCTAAAAGAAGCCATGGAAACTGGCAAGCTTCAGGACTGTGGTTAGTAGTTTGTGAGTTTTCAGGGTGGCTCCGACTGCTTCCCACGTGAAAACCACCCCCAGTATTCAGAAAACTGTACTGCACAAAAACTTTATTGCTTTTGTGTTTTTCCCAACTGAGAAGCTGTTATATTCATGGAGGAGAGCTCAGTGGGCGTCAGAAATCCCAACCTCTGGGTCTACCTCATTCATCCACTAGATACATATCTAGTCTACTCTGTGCCTGGTACTGCGGGGCTACAGCAGTGAGACAGAGGGTTGTAGTCCTACCTTCAGAAAGTTTACAGTCTCATGGGGATCAAGTACACAGTTCAATCCAGTGTAAGACATGCTCTGTTGCTGGAGAGCAGAGAGAATGGCAGAAACACTGCTAAGAGACATTTGCCCCAAATTTCCCGGAGGTGGTTCTTAAAGGATAAATTAACCAGAGGAAGGTAGTGGCATTCCAAGCAGGTGGAAACTCATGAACTAAGATGTGGAGTCAAGTAAAGCTATGGGGTTCGAGAAGCTGTCAGAAGTTCCAGGCATTTAGAACCAAGAGTGTGTGTCTGTCTGTGAAGGGGGGTGGGCGGTAGGGACACAGAGAGAAGCAGAGAAGAATGAGGAGAAACAGAGAGGCAGGCAAGTAGCAAGCAATAAGGTGGAAGAGGTAAGCAGGGACCAACCAAGGCAAGAAAGATCCTTACAAATCATATTCAAGAGTCTGGACTTCCATCTTCAAGGCAATGGGGTCTCCATCGAAAGATTTCAGAGACACTGACCTTGGCTCGATACTTTTGGCAGACGGTTAGACTAGATGATCTTTAAGGTCCCTGCATATTTAACACATCCCAAACAGATACTGTTGTATTCTCTTTGAAATGTTCTCCAGAGAAAGAAATTATTTATTTATTTTAAATAGCCAATTGCATTTTTGTAGCCTTTATTCACGTAATGTGTCAATCTAGCATTGTTTGTCTACCCTGTGGCTGACACCATACTGGGTGTAGTGGGGATTCCACTGTGCGCAAAGTTAAAGGAGACTGCCAGAGACTCATAATTGTCCTGCACAATAAAAAGAGATGGCAAAAGATAGATTATTGACTGACTGATTGATTGATTGATTTTGGAGTCAGGTGTTCTAGATGTGTGACCTTGATCTGTCTGAGCCTCAGTGACTGTATCTATAAAATTCGGATGATAGTAATACTACCCTCTCAAGTCATTGAGAGCATTGAAGGAGATAGTACAGGCGAAAAACTTAATCTAATGACTGGCACATGATAAGAACTTACATGTAGCTAGCTGTTAGCATCATTCTCAGTAGTAGTACTATTGGTAGTGGTTATATTGGTACCTTCTGAAATTGGCAGAAAGAGTTTGTTGTAACAGCAGCGAGAGGCTGTTACTACTATCATATTACCAGTTGCAATAAAATCTCTTATATTTGGACACCCGAAATTCAAAATCATGACAATTTGGCTTAGTTATGAAATTCTTTTCCCCATGGGACCAAAACCAGTTTGCTTCATGAATGAATAATAGAAAGTCTGGAGATGGCAGAGGAGATGGGGGTTAGGGGTGTGGCTGTGAAACTCTTTAAAGTACAACTATGTATATATTTCAAGTACTTTAAGCTGCTTCCAAGGCATGTATGCCATAAGATCATTATAAATGTAGCCATATTGGTTTATTCAAGTACCTCCCCAAGTACCAGTTAAATTGGTAGCACTTGATAGTCATTGATTGTAAAGAGCATGTTTGAAAGCAGTAAAATAGCATTTCTCTGCAGAACATCTTGTCCTTTCTGATTATTTCGCAGGACCTCTCTTCACCCTTGCTTTCCTCCAGTTATTCTCAATGAGTGTAATTTTACTAAGTTCATAGCAGTCACCACTTATTTATTTATTCAACAAGTAGTTATTGAGTGCTGCTCTGTCCAGGATGCTGGCTGGGTGCTGGAGATTGAGGAACTATCAAAAAGACAAAGGTCCTCCCTCTTGCAACTGACATCCTAGTCATAGGTTTGGCTTTGGGATGGAGCAGTGATAATCTTTTGGAGTAGTTTAGAAGTATCTAGAGGTACTTATAGAAAAATAAATATGATAAAATGATGCATCGATAGAGTGATAAGTTCGTCAGAATTAGGCCATTATAAAGGATGCCAGACCTTAGGACGAAGCTTTTTTATGACATTGTTTTTGTAGAGGTTTTCACTGAAATTACACAAATGACTCTTTCTGCACATAGAGATTTACATGTCTTCCCCATTAACGCATGCTTTCACCCCACCCTAGATCCACAGAATTCCTTCTCAGTTCCTCAGTAATTTGATACAAATATTAACAGAGAAAACTAAGTTGTACTGGGCTGTTACCAAAAAAAAAAAAACGAGGTCATAGAAATTTGAAGCTGAGAAATATTTAAATCTGGATCTGCTCCTGCCTTGCTCAAACTCGTTAATAACTTGTGTCTGCAGAGTAAAAGATGAACTCTAAAGCTTTCGTTCAAAACTGTCATATGAAGTTAGCCAATAGCTATTGTTCTTTTTGGTATTTTCGCTTTAATCCCCAAGGTCTCCTGAAGACAGAGGCTTTGGTGCGGAGGGAACATCATACAAAAGCCATCGCCGTAACTTGAAGCACTGGTTCATGTCAGTGATGTGTGATTTGTACCCATCCTGGCTTTCCTTTTTAAGCATATGGCTCTTTCATGTGTGTCATTCAACCAATACTCATTGAATGCCTCCTGCGTGCCAGACATTTGTACTTTTTGTTTTTATCTTTATTTGTTCCCCCTTGAACTGTATAATCTAATCTGTGATTTCTCTGAGTCTAAATAAGCATTCACTGTTGGTTCTCCAACTGGTCCTGGCCCATTCATCTAGAAAATCAAAGTAGCCTTCCCTATCAAAAAGCTAGTTTCACTGTTCCACCGATTATTTCCTGGCTGTATGACCCAAAGAAAAGACTCATAGTAGGAAGAGGCAGGAGCTCTTTGTATAGATTTATTATCCACCTGCCTAGCAGACATCATCTGTGTTTACTTCAAAGAACTTGCATTTGTACTGTTGAAATATGGTTCTTAATCTGGGAAAAATCCCCACTCCATTAATTTTAAAAATACCTTCCTAAATTTACATAATTTATTTGGAAGCGGAATTGTTAGGAGAGCCAAAATCCTTTGTATGATCATTTGAAGTGGAGGTGATTTTTATTTTCTTCTCAACACACATCTTCCGATATCCAGCAGAACTCCTCTGTCCATTCAGCTAGCCAGTCATCCCATGACGATGCTCTTAGCCAAGCCTTGTTCTACACACTGGGACCAAGACTGAGACTCAGACACAAGTTCTTGCTCTCAAGGAGCTCATGTTACAAGATGCATTTGGGGCTGCAGAAGTCCCAGGTCCACTAAAGAGTTTGGATACCTGAACCTGGACCCTGGACAGTGGCATTTGTCACTGAATCATTTGTCATGACATCAGAGACCTACTCCTCTGTCTTGAGTCTAGAATATAATGGAGGTACCCTGGCCTGAAATGCTGTCTTGGTGCTCCTGTATTCACTCTGAAATGCAACACGGTGCTGTACACATAGGAGATGAGTGAAAAGCATTTGTGAAATTGAATTGGGGTTGGAACTTGTTTGCTACCTTCCGACTATTTGTCAGTGATTTGACATTTTTTAAACATTAAGGTCTGAACCGATTGAGAAATAAGACAAAAGAGATGGCGGATGTCAAAGACACTATCCATAATTCTGGTACGAACAGTTATTGGAGAACATGGCTTCTATCTACAGCTGTCCATGGCTTTCCTAATATTAAATCCAAGAACATGTAGACCCACCTACCCAAGTCATCAGTGTTGCCTGCTCACTGAGCAGGACAGGGTCTGCCTGGAGAAGCTGAGCAGAACCCACATTTCCTGTAGGGCTTATACACACAAGGAAAGGAAGAGAACGGAGCTGGGCTATACATGGCCAGTTTCTCCTTTTGAACTTGAAACTCTGATAAGATTTCTCACCTCCTTGCTTCCCCCAGGCAGAGTAAATGAAGAGGCAGAGAGAGAGAGGTGGGGAGTATCACCTTATGAGGATTCCTCCATGAGGGAGAACGCTCAAGAGTCTGGAAAAACATTCCCTGGCAACACCAGTTGATTTGGAACATGCTTCTTACCCACTCCTTGCTCATGTTCAACATGTTTTATTTTATCCTCTTCTAAATGGCCTGAGTCTTTTAATTCTTACAACTCAGAACTTCCCTCCTTCTTGTCTGATTTCTCTTGCCTTCACCTTCTGCCTATGGGCTTATCCCTTCTCCTGGATCATATCTGCCCGGTTTGGCTCCTAATCCCGTCTACCTGATCAGCCCTGTCCTCCAGCTGTCGGAGATGCAATGTGGTGAACGAACACATTAATTGCGTGACAACTGTGCAAGCACTGCTTTGGGCATTCGAACTGTAGAGGTGATTCAGATAGATGTGCTCCCTTGCCTCGTGGAACTTTTGGACAACCAAGGGCTAGAGAGAGGCAGCAGACCATTACATCCCAGCCCTGACAATTCTTCAGGAAGAGAAAACATCGCCTCTGACATAGAGAAGATCCTCCCCACATTGGCTATAGATACTCAAATGTGCATTTAAAATCCCTTCGATGGTATTTAAAGTGCTGATGAAATGTTTTTTTTATAATATTTTTATCTTCTATCTTGATTTTTTGTCTTTTTAAATTTTCTCTACTATTAACTTCTCTGGTAAAAGGAGAAAAAAAAGAGAAGAAAATCTTCTCAAAGTTCTATGCAGCCAGGAAAAAAAAAAATCAAAGATATCCACCAGCAGCTTGCAAAAACAAGAGGGAGTTCTGGGGGTTATAAAACATATGCTTGACAACTGATATTATCCACTAGCGAGATATTGTTCATATCTCCACAGCCTGAAATTGCACAAATGATCACCCTGGTTATCAATTCATACATGCTTACAATGGCCTGGTGGCTCTGGGAATTACCTTCTTGGATTACTGCAAATCCCTCATCTCCAACAAATTCATCATGCAAAGTCCCCACTATAATGAACCTTGGGTAAAGCTCAGCGCTCAATTGTAGTTTAACATGTTAAGTGGAGTGTGGGTAGTCTCAGAAATAGAACAGTTTGGGGATGTTAGAAAAGAGACTTCACCTTTCAGATCTGTTTCCCACAATTTGCCACTCGGGCCCACTGCCGTCTCAGTTGTTGGAAATTGAAGTATCTGCCCTCTCGGTGGAAGTGCCACGAGGGGAGGCTCCCACTTGGTGGTAGCAGGCTCGCTTGGTCAGGGTCTGTACCCTGGAGTAATCGGCTGGGTAAAGCTGGTAGAGTTTCTGGCAGCATCAAGGCGGCCAGCATGTTACCTAGTTGTTAGTAATGGTAAGTGGGAGTTTTTGCTTTTGTTTTGTTTTCTGAGAACCCCATCCATTCTCTTGGCAACCCATCATGGAAGGGTCCATGATAACCAGAGCCGATGAGAGACTGCACTCCAGTACTTTATGCCATGGTCATTTTCAAACCTGTTGAACAGAGCAAACTATAATATACAAACACAGCTTCATGTCACATTCACTCAACTGTATGTGTGCATGTACATGTATACATATACAAACATATACACACATACATATATATGGTGGCTGTTATTGGGTGCTGGTGCTCTCATAAGTCCTATGGATACATATAGCATCTGTTCTTATGGAACCTACAGACTAAGAGAACAAAGAGACAATTCAAATCAGACAGAGCGTCTCTGAATATGGTCTGGGGATCACTGGCATTTAAAGAACCTGGGGTACCTGTTACAACTTCCAGACCTTGGCCTCATCCCAGTCCTACTGCAGCGGATGCTTTTGGGAATAAGACCTGGGGATCTTTAGCCCCACCTGCCCCCCAGGTGCAGTTTGTTGAGCACCACTGTACTGGGGTAAGTCCTGTAACAGAGAAGTGTAGGTTGTCGATGGAATTTGCAAGAGATATACCTAACCAGCCTGGTCTGTGGAGATCAGAGAAGGCACCTTGGAGGAAGCACTTCCCACGTTGGGAGTTGAAGAGGAGGAGAAGTTATCCAGAAAGAAATAAAGGAAGGAAGAAGAATCAGAAAGAATACCCAGCAGAGGAAAGCCAGAGAGACCATGGGGAGATTTTTCAAAATGTACAACCCTTAGTAATTAAGGAACTCCAGTAAATAGAGACCAGTATGGTGCTTCCTCCATTTGTAATGCTTCTGGGGTAGTAGAAGACAAAGTTTTCCTTGGCATCCTGACTAGCTACATACATTAGTTCCATTTCCTCTTCCTGTGCTCACTTTTTTCCAATAATGACAACACCATAGAAACCTGAACAGTTGTTTGGACATTTTGCAGGATCCAAGCCTCAGATCTGGAACCTTCCATATGGTACTCTTAGGAACGGAATCTCTGATCTCATACCAGGCCCTACAGCTACCACCAGTGAAATGAATGATTTCACATTTCCTAGATAGAACCAAGGATGTCCCGAGAGAGTAAAATTTCAAACACCTCCAAACTGATGGCCCATTTCTCCACTGGATGCTACCCACTTCTTAATTTTATGTTTGTTCAGGATCCAGCTTACTGAGGTCAATTAAAGTCAGGAGGCGATGTCGGCTTGATTTAGTAAAATTGGATTCTTTGTCTGCCTTGGGTTTATCTCCTTGGGCTGGATTGTCATTTGAATTTTATGTTTTTGTCCTTATTTCTTCCAACCATTTTTTTTTTTCCTCAGGAAGGGTTTTCAGTGCTAGGCTCGCTCTATCTGTTTGCAAGGAAGGTGTTTGTTTCTATAAAGTGCCTGTCCCGTCTGATCTCCATCATCTTTATGGTCTTGCATTCTGTCACTGCGGCTCATGTCTGGCCGTGGTTTGTTATGTTTTGACAGGGGTTTGTTATAAAGCTGGGGATCACGTCTCTGGCTTTGCCTTTCAAACTTTCTTCTTTACGGTAGCCATAAACCCATGCTGCTAAAATGTTCCGTCTGAGGAGGGGGTGAAATTCTGATAACAAAAGCCTTAGGGGTAAGGAAAAGAGGGGGGGAGGGCGAGATGGAGGGAGAAACATTTTGAAGAGACGTTAAAGTAGCCAGGTATGTACTAGCAGTCATTCAAATGCAAACAAAAAGAATACATACAAATTCCAAAGGTTGGAGAGGACAGAGAAAGGCGGGAGCGATGTACCTAGGTTAACGTGCCCTGCTGCTTTCAATCTTTGGAATCTTGGACAAGTCGGGAACTGTGGACTAGTAAGTGGAATTAGTCCTGGGTTTGCTAGAAAGGAAGACAGCGCGGTGTGCGGACCATGCCTTGACATCTGTAAATCTAGCAGCCATCTTGCAAATTCCTTTTTGAAAACACTTAGAATCATCTGGGTTTTTGGTGTGTAGATGGTGGAATGTAGACAAGATTTATGTGATCCTTGATGTGGTGTCTGTATTTTAACCTTTCTTCTCCACCTCAGTAAGCAGTTATTGAATACTTGCTGTATGCAATACCTTAACTGTGCATCCCCAGCTGGTAGTCTATTGAGCACGGCTGTGTCCTAGGAGCTTGGCTAGACACTCAGTGTACATTTTCTATTTCAATGCATCCTCAAGTTCATCCAGAAAGAAAAGAATATTATCCCCATGGAACTAGCATGTGACCAGCCCCCTGGATACATAATGCATGTGTCCTTACGTGGGGGCTGTGGGTGGGAGGTTGCAGATAAAAAGGACAAGTGGATCCATTCCCATTAACTAAAACATGGCTTCCCTGTAATAGCAGAAGTGGGATTCGGCCCTGTTTGTCTGATTCCAAAGCCTGTGTTTCTTGCACTACCCCAGGCTGATTCCTCTCTAAGCACCTAGTGAGTGAGAGGGTGGAAGAGAACAGAGTCAGCTCATTTACAGGGAAGTCTGAGGACCTTTGACTTGAGCAGGCAGAAAGGTCTGTATCCCTGATTTCCTAGCCCTGGGAAATAGCAAAAGGCACCGTCTCTGGCATAGAAGATGCCTTCAAACCCCAACTGCAACCGCCACGCAGCTCCAATGCAGCAAAAGGCTCACCGAATGATCGCTGGTGGCCTTGTCTCCCCGACCCACAAGCTCCGCTCATGCACGGGAGCTTGGCCAAGGATTTCCGTGGCCCTGGCCCATCTCCCGCCTTCCTAGCACTGCCCACCATTTCCTCTCAGTGCCTCCCCATACATTAAGTTGGTTCTTCTCCCCGCATCTCTGTTTGGGAATATGCCTACCCTTCTTTCCTTCCTTCCACTGGCCCTCCTTCTCCCATGCTTTCTTCCTGTCTTTCTAGATTTTATTCACTATGTATCGAGCACACACTCAGTACTCAGGTATGCTCCATGTTATTTAATTCTTATGGCAAGTTAATAATAATAATGAGGATAAACTAATAGAATACTGTCAATGGCTTAATGTGCACCTATGCAAAGCCCAGCCAGCCGATAACTATTTGCTAAGTGCCTACTACATCTTCCACATCGCTCTTGGTTCTGAGAATATAGCCAGGTGTAAACAGACACAGTTCCTCCCTTCTTTCAGTTTGTATTCTTGCTAAGGAGCAGGTAACATGCCAAAATAACATTACATGAGTAGTGATGATTGTTATGAAGAAAAATTAATTAGAGTATGGAGATAGAGCTTAGCCAGAGGTGAGAGCATTTTGTGGATGATTCTAGGTGCTGTATATCACCTATGAGGCTGGCACTGTTCTCATCCTCGTTTGACAACAGAGAAACCTGAGGCCAGGGTAATTAAGCCACTTGCCCAAAGTCACACAGCTGCTATGGGACAGAGCTCAGATTCGAGTCCAGGTGAGAGTGGCTCCAACCCCACGCTCTTGACCCTGCAGCCCTCTCCTGGGAGGAGGTCAGCCTGGTGAGGCCCGGGAAGAGCAAGGCCAGAAGGATCCCTGGACCTTTTTATCAGTTCTTAATAGTAACAGAGGAGAAAGGGGGGAGCCAGAGAGAAGCCAGAGCCATGCCCGTCCAGACGCAGGGGTCCTGCCTGCGGGGCACGTGGTCCAGTAGATGCATAGTGCTCCTTATCTCTAGAAAGAGGGTCACCTCTCCTCCCAGAGGTGATGGTGTGCAGACAGAGGCCGTAAGCGTCATTTTGTCTTGGGGAATAGAGCCACAGCCTTCCCACTGAAAGGAGACAAGGGAGTTTCAGGGAAGGGCCTGTCACACAGTGGTGGATCGGGATGGGGGTTCTTGATGCCACGAGGAAATTTATCGGTGTGTGTAAGCACTGGTAACTAGGCTGGCACCAAGGCTCGGGCAAACCAGACCCGTTGCAGAACCCGCAGAATGCCCAGAGGCTTCCTTCTCTTGCCTGAGTCCTAAGCTTTTCTGAAAATCTGCACACAGCACGTGAGACTCCAACAGCTGACGCCCATGCGCTTTTATCAGACTTGGGTGGGTGCGTTTTGGCTGTTAAGTCCAGCTGCCAGAAAGACTATGCAACATTTAATTCATGTCAGAATGGTTGTTCCTTTTCTTGTAGACACAATCTAAGGGTCAGAGGCACAGGCCCCAGTGGACTTCTGTGGAATGTGAAGCTGACCCTCTTTTACTACTTCTCGTTTCCAAGGATTTTTACTTCCCTGTAAAGTGCCCCTGGAATGCTGACTTGGCGTGCAAATGGAGTCCGTCTCTCTCTTTTTCCTTCCTTCCTTCCTTCCTTCCTTTCTTTCTTTCTTTCTTTCTTTCTTTCTTTCTTTCTTTCTTTCTTTCTTTTCTTTCTTTCTTCTTCCTTCCTTCCTTCCTTCCTCTCTCTCTTTTTAAAGAGGCATCCATTTTTTTATTGACTTCAAATGTTTGTGAATTGTACACACAGATAAAATAAGGGAGAAGCCCCTTCGAACTAAGTAGTCTCCTCAGATAGGATGCTTTTTTTACCTGCAAAACCCAAAATTAACCTTAATCCCAAAATGAATCTTTTGAAATGATTAGTCTCTAATCTTTAATTATCAGGATTAGAGCATTCAGATGTGAACACTCCAGATATGGGGCCCTAAAACCTTATTTTCTCCTTCTTGTGGTTTTGATTCTCTGGCCCTAAACTCTGCAAGTGGCTTTGCCTCTGCATTAGAAACCTGCATGTGCGCAGAACCAGCTTGAGCTTGGCAGGCTGTCTCAATAGACATACCAAGTCCACATCCATCCATGTGCCAAACATCTCTTAAGTAGCTGTTTACATCATGAATGTGCTGTGGTACTGAAATGATCAGGGAATGTTCCCTGCCTTCAGGGAACTGCAGTCACTGGAGGAAAGACAGTGAAATTGGTGATTCCAATGCAGTGGGGTAAGTTGCATGGACTAGGCAGAGAGAGGTGGTATGGGAGTGATGACTTTCACTGGTGCTTAGCAGAGTCGGACTCTGTGCCCAGCACTGAACATGCACGATGATGTTATGAATACTTGTAGCAGCTCGCTGAACTAGTGACTTGTCTCATTCTGTTTGACACACGAAGAAACTGGGATGTAAAAGAGCATGAATCATTTGTCCAAGGTCACCCAGTGAGTAAATGGCACAGCCAGTACATAAATCCAGAAGTTTCACTGTGGCACCCAAGTTTGTAATCACTTGCTCAGCCCGAGGACATGGTGCTAGAGACAAGGTATGAGGAGGCCTAGGACATGGGATGAAGCAGAAGAGGGGAGTCTAGGACCCGTGAGGCAGAGGATGCTTCAGGGGCAAAGGTTTTGAGAAATCCAGCACAGGAAACACTGTGAAAGTGGGTGGGATTGAAGTGGAGTCAAGAGAAAGGTGGTGGAGACAGCCCGTTTGTTATTTTAATTCTGCAAACCTTTCCCCTGACTTCAAAATCCACTCTAAAAAGTCATATTTTATCAGCTTCTATTTCGGTGACCACTTAACACCTTAGAGGGAACGTCTTGTGCAATATCCAGCCCAGAGGGAAGGCCCCGTTCTACCCAAGTATGAGTCTCTCTACAGGGAGGAAATCATCTCTTGGCATTCATTGCTAAAGGTTGCCAAGCTCTGCTTTCTATTAAGTTTGGAATCACACACATTTGTCTGTTTCTCTGGCAACAATTTCTCTAACTCCTTTGAATTGTGCTGATATTAAAACACAAAAATGGAATGACTTGTGGCATCCCCGTGGGCTTAAGTTTGAGAAGGCCCAATAAATCATATTGAAATAATTTCATAAGGATCCTTGACTTTTGGCACCTTTGAAAAATCAAAGAATGGAGTCTTTCTTGCTTATCTTTCCTGGAGCCATTTTTTCCTTTAGCCAAGTGAATGGGTTTGGGGTGAAAAATTAAAAACAAACAAACAAACAAACAAAAACAAATGCAAACCATCTGAAAACATCAGATGTGAATGATTCACGCAGAGCAATAACCACATGAACTGGATTAACTACTTAATTTCAACATCAACGTGTAGATAAAGCTTTGAGGACTTGAGGACTGCCACTGTCCCTTTGTAAGGGACACGCTTTGTGACCTGAATGGCAAAAAAAAAAAAAAGAAGAAGAAGTAAAACTTGACAATATTCAGTGACGGTGAAGTTGTGAGTAAAACATGTATTATTATCAGGGCCCCTTGGAAGGGTGATTGCTGGTAACTAGTTAAATAAAATATATATATATACATGTATCTCTTCCCCCTTCAGCATCTACCCTGTTGGAAAGGGTTGAAAATAAATCCCTGCGTCCCTCACCATGGGAATGTCTAAATAACCTGTAAAAGAGCTGTACTCTGAAATATGATGCAGTGTTTAAAATCAATGAATTAACCTTAGAGCTCAAAAATATATATCATTGATTGAAAAACGACAAGTTCCATATAGATACATTTATTATGATAACTTCTATGTAAAACAAGACAAAAAGAACTCACACAAAATGATATGTGTTTTCTATGGGGACATATATATGGAGATAAATATATAATTTAAAAATCTAGAAGGCTACATAACATACTGATAGCAAAGGTAACCTAGGAAGGGGTGAAGTCACTGACATTGGTGGGTACAGGGTGCTCACAGAAACTTTAGACTTATTAGCAATTGTATTAGTTAACCCTAGCGACTTAGACAAATAAATCTTGAAATTTCAGTGGCTTAACACAATGGAAAAGTGGCTTTTGTTCCAAAGCCCAGATGGGTTTTCCCAATATGTAGCAGCTGTCTTTCTGGTAGCAATTTAGGGACCCAAAGCTCTTCCCATTTCCTGGCTCTTCCATCCAGGAGGTTCCATGGAATCCCTTGCCGTGTCTGCAGCATCTGATCGTCAGAGGTGGGGAAGAGTGTGCCAGTTACACACAGAATGATTTTACTTGTCATGTCTGGAAGTTGAATTTACCCTCTTGATGTCTACTTTGTTGAAAAGAATTAAAACAGTGGAAATGTCCATTGGATACTGGTTACCACTCATCACAGGGCAGCACCCAACAGAAAGGGAGTTTAGAAAGTGAGGGCTGGCTCTATGCCTAGACAAAGATATCAGATCTAGTAAACAGTGAGTTTCTGCAACAGTAGTGTGTTAATTTTTGCATGTGTATCACTTATGTAATTTGAAAATTAATAAAAATCAAATTCAAGCATAAAAATAAACCAATGTTGGTTGATTACAACAAGCATTCTACTTTACCCCACCCTGGCTCCATGTAGCTATGCAGTTTTACTTCTCTAGCTATCACATTCCTCTGCAGTAAAATGAGGGTGTGGAATATAATCATGGATAACCTAATTACATTTATTAAATAATTGTTAGTATTTTGTATTATATTTTTTCCACATATGTTAAGTGCTATTCATAATCACTAATCAGGAGCTAATCAGTATCACCATGAGTTGAGTTAATTCCTACTCCAATCAGAGAAACATGCTAGGCATAGTCTTTGTTTTAATGGTATTTTTGAAATAAGGAACTATCTAGGGGTACATTTTAAAATCTTCAGAAGCCCACTGGAATTAGAAAATGCTACTGGGAATCACCAGACGAAACTTCAGGTCTTCTCTGGCTCTAACATTCCAATTTTGTAGCTAGGACAGTGCCTTATAGAGGGCACCACTTGCGTGGATATTTGTTAAAGGAATGAGTGAATCCATAAGTTGAATTTATGCAAAAGTTTATACAAAAATGTATGTGTGTATGTGTGCACAAGAGAGAGCAAGGTTTATGCTGAGTAAAAACATTACTCAATAATTGAAAATATATTAATAGATAGCTTTCTAAGGGAAATTAGACCAGCAATTCAGTAGTACCTGATAAGGCATTTGATTAAATTAAACATCCATCAGCATAAAAAAGAAGAAAATCATAAAAACAAAGATTGGAAGAATAATTTGATTTTCTTTCCATTATAAGTAATATGATCTGATCTCAAATAAGCATACAGTACTTCCCCTAATCCAAGAGGTGTTCCCTAAAAAATTCAGGGGGAAAAAAAGAAAATCTGCTACTTCCCTCCTCATTTAATACTTTTTCCTAGAAGTTCTCTTCTAACCATTGCAATAGGACGAGAAAGTAATGATATAAATATATTGGAAAAAAAGAAAGGAACAAAACTATCCATATTTGGGAATGATAGATTTCTTCACTTAGAAAACTTGCAAAATTCTTCCAAAAAACTATTAAAATTAATAAAAGCATTCTATTGTCTGTGTTCCAAATAGAAATATAATGAAAAAATTGCATTATCCATTCAGCATAACTAAAATATTTAAGAGTTATCTTAACAAGAAATGTTAGTTATTTGTATATAGAAAACTACAGAATTATTTTGTGGTAGAGATATAGACTTAAATGGATAAACATTTCATGTTCCTGTATGGGAAGATTGGGTATTTTAAAGATGCCAACTCTTTCTTAGTAAATCAAATTGAATTTAAATTAACCTCTTTCCAACCTTGGAGTCGGGGAGAAGGGGGAATTTGACAAAATTATCATAAGGTTCATCTTGAAGAATAGAATATCGTTATAAAAATGTTGAAATAAAAAGTATACAGAGGGCAGAAACAAATCCATCAGATGTAAACTGCATGCTAAAGTTTGGATAACTAAAAGAATATTGTACTGTCACTGGAAAATAGTGAGACAAGTCTATGTAATGGAGTTCATCCAAACAAGAACGTCTAAGGTATAAATATATAATATCTGGTCTAGGCAGCAGTCCAAATCATGGGAAATGCATGATGCTCCCTAACGCATGCTATTCCCATGGCCCCATGTGCCCGACTGATGTCTATTCATACTTTAGTTTAGATATTACTCTAACACCTTATTGACCCTGTACCAGCCCATAGGGCATCAGTAACTAGAGCATGGCCTTATTCTGTGAATCAGTAAAGGATTTTAATTTCATACCCAAAGGACATTGACTCATGGTAAGAGGTCCAGCCATGGCTGGACCACGATTCCTGCCCTATGCTATTGTCAGTACTTTGGATAAAGGGATAAAAGAATTTTTCCCACAATGAAAGGCACACATCTGAGAGAAATACCCTGTGATATGGCTGACAGAATCAGAACCCAATATTACCTGAATATGCCAAAGTACTAAATGAGATGAAATGAGGCACACTTACCTGTAAGTTTCTACAACTTGCTCAGATGCTCCTTAAGAGCAGGATGGGGTCTGCTGTGGTCATCATTATTTCTCTAACATCTAGCACAAGGTGGCCCACTAAAGTGTTAGTCCAGTTATTAAAATGTTTGGTAGGTAGAAAATGGAAGAAAAAACACCTATTAGATTTCTAGGAGGATCAAATATTTTTTATGGAGTTTTAGGATTTTGTTGTCAGATGAATAATACATTTAAGAAGAATAGAATTAGAATATGGGGTGCCTGCGTGGCTCAGTGGGTTAAGCGTCTGACTTTGGCTCATGTCATGATCTCAGGGTCCTGGGATTGAGACCTGTGAGGGGTTCCCAGCTCAGGGGCAGAATCTGCTTGTCCCTCTCCCTCTGTCCCTCCCCCCCCATGCTTGTGCACTCTCTCTCTCTCTCTCTCAAATAAATAAATAAAATATTTTTTAAAAAAGAAGAATAGAATATATTCATCAGATCTTATCCTTGGCTAAAATTTTCCAGTGAGATCTCATTGCACTAAGAATAAATTGCAAGCCGTTTGCCATGGCCTAGAAAGCTCCACATAGTCTGGTCCTGCCTCTTTTTTTCTGAGCTCATCCGTTATCTCATTCTCCTGACTGTGCACCTGCCACACTGCCTTCTTTCTGATACTATGACACATCAAGCTTATTCAACCCAAACTCATTCCTGTCCTAGGGCTTTTGCCCTTGCTGGTGCCTGGGCCTGGACCATTTTGTTCCCTGATCTTCACATGGCCCTGTGCAATCAGGGATCATGCTCCATTAACACCTCCTCACTACAGCCTTCTCGGCCAGCCCATCTAAACCAGCTTGCCCTCCCTCACCACCAAGTTTATTCTGCTTCTTCAGTCATCTGCTGTTAGTGTCCAGCCCCTAGAACAATGTCTGGCCCATAGTTGGTACTTGATAAACATCTATTACATGAATGAATCTTTGAAATAGTAAGAGAGGTAATCAGAAAGAAGATACTTAAATAATTGCTTTGGTTGAAGAAAGAAGTAAAAGTTGTTGGCATTAAAAGATATGTTAATAAAAGATTTCAAATGTCAACTTATGAAAGTAAAGTTCGTGTGACCTGCTTTCCCTTCAAGACAAAGGAATTTGCTTTGAACCTCTATCACCCCTATTTAATTTCAAGCCTGTTTTATTTCCTTTGTTTTGGCTATTTATAATGGTTATTTACTATAAATGAAATCACCAGTATTGTTTAATTCACTACTAGGAGCATCTTTGTTTACATGTTAGCATAATGCATTTGCTGATTTCTGAATACTAGTAAGTTTAAGTTTAATGAATCTTTGTGTTTGTTATTTATCTCAGTGGTCGAATTTCCATGTGGATTTCTGATGTAATGCAGCCTTAGAACAACTGTATAAAACTACCCAGATTCAGACAACCAATTTATCCTTACATTTACAAAAAAAAGTTTTTGAAACTGTAGTAATTGATGATTGTATTATAATTAACTTTGCCTAATTAAAAACACAAATGTGTGGTTGTATGGTTTTCTCTTTCCAAAGAGGAGAAAAATCATTAGTTAAGTAATTGCCAAGTGTTAAGTGGTACTAATACTAATACATCCTCTCATTCCACATTTTAATTACGGTTCTCAACCCTTTTCATTTTTTTGAAGTGAATTGTCTTTGAAAGATAGAAATTACAGGCATTTAGAATAGTAAATGATCACCCCAAATCAAAAAGTCATAACATTAGACAGTATTTTCTCAAAAGACTTGGAGAACTTCAGAGCACTTAAGATCTGCACATTAGAACTGCAGTTTGGCAAGGGTATTTACACCTAATAAGCTATCAGAGAATTAGAGAGTCTCAAGATAAGGAGTAATTGCTATGTTGATTTCCCTAGAAGTGTTCAAGTATGTCTGTTTCACCACAACCTCACCAGGTTTTTGTTTTAATCTTTTCATTATTATTTTATTTTGTACTTTGATTACTGGTTTGAACATTTTCCCATATGATTATTTTCTACTGATAATCTCTTTCATGTGAACTACCTATACACATTCTTAAGAGTTTAAGAAAAGCATTTCAAAATGATTAATAGAGATGAAATGCTCAAAACAATAGATGCACAGTAGTTTATATCTTCTCAATGATTCAGAGTTCTCAGTATGTACCATTTGGCTTCTAAATGGGGGAAAATCACTAATATCTACAAGTATCCTATAGATATCCTAATATCCACAAATATCACAAGAAAAGATGGGAGTTAGATACTGCTCCCCTAGAACCATCAGCCTATCAACCCCAACAGCAAGAACTTCTGGAGAATGGGGTCAATGGTTGGAACAAAACAAAACAACAACAAAAACCTCCCAAGGAACTAGAATTCAGAGCTTAATATCTAAATTAGCTATGAGTAAATTTTTAGCTATCTCTAAATGTTTACCTACAATGTAGAGTATTATTTAGACATTCTTTATACACATTTCAGGTTCCTGAATAATTTAATCTGTCATTTTCTTGTCTTTCATAAGTATATAGATAAATAATATACGTTGTATTAAACTTCCCTATATTTCACTCACAGAAAATCTTCTTGTGCTATCATGCTCACCATACTTCTCCTTCCCAACTTTTGGAACTTTACCTAAATGTGTAAGAAAAATGGAATTTCTTCTATAATCTACTATAGTCTTAATCTCTATTCAAGAATATTTGAAGACATTATCCTTTCCATGGGAATACAATGTAGATTTAGGTATATCAATATTTAAATTATTTTTAATTCCAAGGATTAAAGTATAAATGTAAAGTATAAGTATAGCATATGAATATGACAGTACAAAATCTGAATAGATTCAGAATTGGTGTGCCTGATGAGTTAGGGGACAACCATATCTAACTCTGAAGTATTCACTGATTTAAAGTCATGTCTATTAAGCTGTGCAGTGCGGTTGCATGATTTACTAAATTAAAAGGACATTTTAATCTTCTCAGTGCTTCAAAAATAATAATATTGTACATTGAAATCAGGATTCAGAAGAAACTAGCAAAGAGTTCAAACTCTCAAATTCATTTTTTTAATCTATTATCACATTTTATTTAGATGCTTACATATTTATTAACTCTCTTGTTAGAACTGAGTGAAAGACAGGGACAAAATCTATTTTTCTGTTTCCAGCACCTACCAAGGAGCTTTACGCTTACTCTGGGCTCAGTGCATGTTTATAGAAGAAATCAATGAATGAGTTATACAGTGATTTCCCCAAGCACATGTGATTTTTTTTTTCTGGTTATTTGTCCCCTTCACTGCACATTATCTATATATTGCTTGTCGTGTGTGTGTTATATTTTGTATATTCTCCCTTGTAGAACAAAAACTCTTTGGCAAAGATAGCCTCTGTGGAATAATGGCGCCCAAAGATGTCCAGTCCTAATCCTTGGCACCTGTGAATATGTTACCTTGTGATGGTAGATTATCCTGGATTATTTGGGTGGGTCCAATGCAATCACAAGGGTCCTAAAAAGTGGAAGGGGGAGGCAGACAAGGAAAACTCCAACCACTATTGCTGGTGGATGATGTAGGAAGGGGACATAGCCAAGGAAAGCAGCCAGCCTCTAGATCCTGGAAAAAGCAAGAAAACAGATTCTCCCCTAGAGCCTTTAGAAAGGAACACAGCCCTACTGACACCTTGATTTTAGCTCAGCAAGACCCATGTCAGATTGTCAGGAACTATGAGATAATCAATAAGGAGAGTTTAAGCCATTAAGTTTGTACTAATTTGTAACAGCAGGAATAGAAGACAAATACAGTCTCTGACACCCCTTTTGTACCCCCTTCAGCTACTGACACAGGATGTTGCACAAAAAGACTCAGCTATCTCTTATGGTTAGTTTTTCTCATCACTTCCTTTATCTTTTACATTAGCGTTTGTTACCCCATTCCATGCTGGAGTGGGACAGCATTAATCAAGATTCGTCTGTTTGCAAATGACAGAAAGCTAACACAAACTCACTTAAGCAAAAGAAGCAGGAGGTTCACATCTCACAGAAGTGGGACCTCCAAGGGATGGAACTGGGTTTCAGTCCCAACTATAATGAGGTCCCAAATCAGTCCACAAAGACTTTCTGTCTCTCTAACCTGCTTTCCTCTCTACACAAGCTTCTGTGTTTCTATAATTCACATTTTTAGTGGCAAGACTGCCCTCTTTGTCTTTCAGGAAGGGATTCTAATTTGCCCATCTTTGTAGCTTAGGAGGTTGAAAGGTGCTGTGATTATCCATTGTAACATTAAAAATGTATTGGCTAAAAGTACAAACATTTATTTTATTTACTTGAGGTTCTGCAATTTGGGCAAAGCTATGGGGGACAGCTCATATCCACTTCACGTGACACCAGCCTGAGGCAGCTAATTGGAGCTCAAGGATTCGGTTCCAAGATGGCCTCACTCACTCAAGTTGGTGCTGGCTGTTTGCTGTTTGCTCAACTGGGGTTGTCCAGCTGGAAGACTCAGTTCTTCGTGTGACTGCTCCAAATGGTTGGGCTTCTCACGGTACAGCAGTCTTAGAGTAGTTGGACTTTGTACATAGCCACTGACTTCCCACCCGAGTGCAAGGTAGAAGCCTCTCTAGGCCTTTTTAAGATTTAGCCCAATACTGACCCGAAGTCACTTGTGCCGCATTCTTTTGATTAAAGCAGATCACAGAGCCCAGTTCAGATTCGAGGAGAGGAGACTACACCCACAAAGATATGAATGCCATTGCCATGGTTCACTGGGGCCACAGTAGCAGTCTACCACAGTGGGTAATGGAGCTTTGTGAGTGACTGTCCACACAAGACCATGGGGGAAATAAATTGTAAGGGCTATCCCACAAAGAAAAGGGGCTGAACACAAACCTCAGGTATCCTTAACAATCAGTTTCAAGAGTGCTAGAAAATACTAAATAAAGCAAAACTGCATTTCCCTCTAAGTATATTTACTATATAGTTTGTACAATTTCTGGAGTTGGAGACGTAATTAAAAATTGAGGTTTAAAGTTAAGAAGTTGCAACTTTTTTCCCTATTCAATTTTTTTATTCTGTGAATGAAAATGATGATAATATATACTAGATACTACCACAAAGGAATTAAATGGTGCAAGATTCATGATGAATAAACTATAATGTGGCTAATCCAGTGGTGTTTATTTACAGTAACCTTTTTAATGTGACAATTCCTTGGATATTGTAGTGAAATATTTTCACCCTACACCTACATTTTTATGGTTTGTATTTATTCTCCACAGTACAAATCCCAAAATGTCAAATTGCTAGAGCTGTTTTATGGAAATTAGTTTTAGGTTAGACTATTTGAAATGCATTAAATTAATTTTATCTGTTTAGCAAAGTACAATAAGGTTTTTCGCATTAACAAAGTTTTCTTTATAATATCGGCTGTGTGTGTATGTTTAAAGACATGGTGGACTCAAAACACTCTTGTTTGAATATTATATTTAGCAAATGAACATGCACTGTTGGGGATTAAGCAGTATTTGGAAAATGTATGTGTAAGGATTATTTAGAATGGAATTGCCAAAAATCCTGGAATATTTAATACACACTTGTTGATTGATTTTACTGCAATAAATACGAAGCAATAACAACTATATAAATTATTCAGAGACTAGTCATCCACAGCAGGATTCTTTAGAGATTACTTCAGAAACAGTTTGGCAGGATATTCTTTTAATAGTTTTTTTTTTTTTTTTTCCAAATCCATGTACAAAAGAGATATAGATCCATATGGAGTGGATTAACATTGATTCTTTTAAAATGAAATTAAACATTTTAAAACATTCAAGTAAAGATTGTATGATCTTTCATACTAAAGCTCTCCTTGGTAATTTATTTATCTTAAATATTATTTTTGTCTTTCAGGAGGCATTATATAGCGAATGTAAGAGATTTATTAAAAACCTTGGATCGCTTGAGAGTGCTTTAGTACTTTGCCTCAAAATCTGCACATAGGCAAAATTCCTGATATTATGAGTTGGGATTTTCAGTTTAAGAAGATTTAAAATCTCTGCTAAAGCAAGGGCTTGTTAGGTGTTTCTAAGCATCATATATCAGAGAAACCCAGCTACTTACCAATCATTCAAACTAAAATGGGGCAGGACAGGACACATGGAATCAAAGAGACCAATTTAGACCAAGTAGAAGGTATCAAGTTCTCTTAAAATTGGTCTTTTGTTCTAGAAAGATATCCAGCTCCAGAAGCAGATAGAATAATCAGTATTTACACAGGTATGGACCTCTTTGTATATGCAGATCCGGATCACTTTTTAAAGATTCTCAATCATTAAAGCAGTTGGCGACATAGTGTTGAAAAGAGTAAATGTTTGCATATTTGGAGTTAGAGACCCCAATTATCTACTTATAAGTCGTGTGACTTTGATACAGTCCTAATGACCTTTCTTTTTTTTTTTGCATAATAATCCTTTTGGTTTCCAGTTCCCCACTATCTTGAGGTTGTTCTGAAGATCCAGTGAAAGAATGCCAAAATACTTTACACATTGCAAAGCATTACATTATTAAAATTTACATTATGACTACTGTTACTAATAAAACATGACTGGATGACTGACCTATAAACAATTCACTGAAAAATCCAAGTCGATTGGATGTGCTTTATTTTTTAAAAAATATGTTCATTTAAAGGATACTTATGAGATCGAAAGTAGTCAATGCTTTTGTTCCCGTTATTTTTGAAGTACTAACCCTTACATTATTGACTTTCAATGAACACAAAATCTGGAGAGATGAATGTACAAATTTTTGCTGAACAGTTGGGGATTATATTTCACTAACAGCAACCCAGAAGGGTCATGGCTGTTTATAAAAGAAAGAAATTTGCCTCCTGGTATGATTGGTTTCTTGAGATGATTTGTATTCAGCTGGAGGTCTGGCAATGGTGTGGGGTGCGTGGGGCCATTGGATATTTTTGTTAATGGTTTATTTCTCTGTGTTTCTCTCCCAGCTATCGGCAGGACCCTTATCCCTCGCTACTTTAGCACTGTGTTTGAAGGAGGGGTGACCGACCTGTATTACATCCTCAAACACTCGAAAGAGTCATACCACAATTCATCCATCACAGTGGACTGTGACCAGTGTGCTATGGTCACCCAGCATGGGAAGCCCATGTTCACCAAGGTACAGGACATACTCAGCAATTTGGCTTGTTCTTCTGTGGGTGTATTGAAGGATAATAATTATGCTTTTCTTCAAGAACTTTGAGCTGATTTCTCACATCTCAGACACTCTCAGCACTATGAGATAGTCTCTTTTGTTTGTGATATGGCTAGACTCTTGGTGAACACTGTTCTTAGATGTGTGCAAATGATACAGAGCAAATATGATAGAGCCTCAAAAGTAAGAGAGACAGTTTTGGCTGCCTGTTAAACTCAGGTTGCTAAATTAGAATCTTGATTGTTAAAGAATCTTCTATAGCTAAAAGAACATTCTCCCATTATTGTGTGGTCAGTATTTGTGTTTTGTTTGTAAAATTAAATACTTTTTAAAGCTAAATTCAAATGTTAACAAACGGGAAAAAAGCAACTAACTACAACTCAACTAGTTGTAACCTTTAAGGAACATAAAAACATAAAAATATAAATGAAACTAAGGAATTCAGAGTTTAAAGTTTGTTTCCCCAAATTCTGAGAAGTTCTGTGGTTGGTCAGTCAGCAAGTGAGGACAGTAGAGCCAAAAGTTGGTTGTGAGAAAATGAGAAACACAGGGGAGGGTAGTGGGTGGAGGACCGGGTAACACAATCTTTGAGGCACAATTCAAAGCTCTATGAAGGATGTGAAGTGAAAGAGAATGTCTTCTATAAGTTCTACACCTATGACCCTTCCCATCCACAGACAACTGACATGTGGAATATTCCCTCTGTGCAAAGACCTTTCTGGAACACTACAGACAATCCCTTTATGTCCTCTCCCAAGTAGCAAAATTAGTAAGAACAAATATTTAGCCAGAGAATCTGACAAACAGAAGTTTATTTTAACGAACACTAGTTATTGCATTTTGACGAACACTCAGTGTGAAACTAATCTGTAATATTAACGACAGCAGCTATCTCTTTTAGTTGAAAACACATATGACAATCCTCTCTTTATAGTTGAGAAGTTGAATTTCAGGGTTAATTGCAAAAGCCCAAATTACAAGACTAAGATGTGTTTGTTACTTGTGCACGGTTTTCCCAAAAGAATAAAAGTAAAATGTTTATCATTTAAAGTATCCACTGATCTTGTTGGTGCAGCTTCATCTTCCCAGTTGCTCACGGTGATGTAAAAAACCAAGGGCAAAGGAAATGGTGATAAAATGCAAAAGCAAATCATCAAATGTCATTGATTTCGTGGTATCTTGATTTTGTCAATAGACATTTTAAATGTGGGGCAGAAGTTGGTTTTTCTCTTTCTTCCTTTTTAACAGTTGAACAGAAAGGAAAGTTGCTAATCAGGGACAGAGAATATTTATTCCCACTGTACGCAGAAGTCCGTGCTGGGAAGAGAGTTTAGTTACATGGAAAGGAATGATCACCTGGATGACAGTTTAATCTGCCCATGTCTCACTCACTTCATTTTGGAGATGTAAAATATTTACATAATCTTGTATCTCAGATGGATAACACAGCCTATTTCAAATGTTAGGAAGTCAGAGCCCCACAGAGAAAAGCTTTCTCAGCTAGCTCATTATTGTTTTTTTGTTTTGTTTTGTTTTGTTTTTGTCTAGGTTTAGCATTATGTTTAGGTAATCAAGAAAAACATGCCAATTCCTTATGCTTTAAGGGAAAAAAGAAATCGATGGAAATTAAATAAAATGGCTGTAATGAAGAAGCTACTTCCAAAGCCTATAGCCATTGAAAATAAAAATGCATTCTGTGGCATGCCTTTTATAAAACATAAAATATTTTATGTAATCACAATAATATTTTATAATAAATTTTATAATAAATAGTTTTAAGATAACGTGTAATATTTTATATACATGTAAAATATATACTAAAAGGTAGTCCTTTATATTTTCTCAATTTCTTTCATTCCAGGACAAAGCTTTTTCATAAATGAGCGTAGTCAGCTGCTCTGAAGGTAAAATGCTGTATATTCAGGACGGGTTTTAAATTTTTAAAAAATCTCATTCTTCTGATGAATCGATAAAGTGCCTTTTTTTCACTCAAATCAAGAAGCGAGGGTTTCCCTCTGTTTCAATTTTTCCTCACCCAGGAATGCTTCCTTCTCAGATGGCCACAGGGAAGACCAGAGCAGCCTCCTCCTGAACTCAGCTCTTTCAGCCCCAAACATCAATTATTCAGGTCACCTCTCACTCTACTCTATGGCAATACATTTTCCAACTCTCATAATGAATATTTCCATACTGTGATGAAAAATATCACTTTCTGGGAAATGCAGCCTAGCTATGTGGACTTAGTGCAGATGCTAATTATGCACATTTATTTTTAGAAAATTCTAAAGCATTCATTTTTTTCTTTTTACTTTTTTTTCTTTTCTCCTCCTCCTTCGTGATTATTATACTACCCAAAGAATCCTTCCAATTTTTCTTTTGTTCTTATATTAATTAAAAATAACCCATCTTTGTGTAATAAAATAATGTATTTAGTATAAAACAGTGAGCTAATGACCTTTCAGTATCACAAAGAGAAATATAGTCTGGAATCTGCTGCTTTATTTTTAAAGGGGAGCCCGCTGAACATGGAATTACTTGAGCACATTATGTACTGGCATATCACATTGTTCTAATTTAGACTATCAATACACTCTAATTCCCCAAATAGCATTTGACCCAGTGGTTCTGAGTTTCTTTTATGAAAATTTGGTCAACTGGTGAATCAAAAATCAGTCGCAGTCCTAATCAACAGTAATATTTAATATTCCTCAGGAGTATAGTGCACATTTTGCAATTTCCTGATCCTAGGAACATTATAGATTATGGATAAATACGTAATTAGAGTTTTAAAACACACATTATGAAGCCTTTCTTTTCTGTATTCAATTTCGAATCAAATTGAAAACAAGGCTTAATAATCTGAAGAGCAATCACCAAGGTTTTCAGAATCAAAGACCCTTGAATTATATTTGAGGGTGTGAATACTGGCAGATGCTGAGAGGAGCCCTCTCTGGGGTACACATCGGGCTACTTTTTTTTTTTAGATTTTGCAAACTAATAGTAATAGTTACAGCCGTTACCAAACACCCTTATCACTCTGCAGGCATGGCTTTATGTTTTCTCTGATCTTGATTATTTATTATGCAATTATTTATTACTATAGAAAGTACCCTGGAAGTGCCCCAGCCACTTTCCCTATATGAATACTTATTCATGTCTTTGACATCATTCCTATCTTAGTCTGTCTACAGCATTATAGTCCAGGTTTTATTCATTTCTACCCTTATCCAAACTCCAGTCAAATTAGTATAATATCAATGATCATATTGCTCTAATATACGTATCCATATGCATTTACATATGCAGTATCTCCACATAAAATACGATGAGCTTTATGCAATTGTTAATTTGAAAGCGGTATTTCATGCATAAAGACCAAGAAAACTAAGTAAACACTTCTACCTAAAAAGCACATTTTCTTTCCTAACAGCTCTATGAAAATCATTTGTATTGTACAACGGCATGGTCAACATTGCTTTACAATTAGTCAAAGAAAGAAAAGGGTTAAAAAGCTACCGGTTAGTTTGAGAAATGTTCTTTTTTAGTTCTCTTGTTCCTGGCCTAGTCTCAAGCTAGCACGTGATCCGCTGAATGCCTGCCAGCCTCTTTCTTGTTGATCCTCCGGAGACCATCTGTGCTGGGGGCATTGATTAGAGTGTGTCTGCTGGGATTACATCTTTTCTGTTGCCATGCCAACTAATCAGCTGATTTTGGTTACCACAGAAACAAAATGTCAGAGCTCACAGTACGGTAACATGAATTCAGCACAACAGAAAATGTTTTCTTAATTGGGGACCCTTTTGATTTTGGATTCCAAGTGAAAGGCAGCTTTAAAAAAAAAGGCCAACTTTAGATAAAAGCTACATTAATTGTATTGATTAAGAGGAATGCACAGAATTTTTCTGAAAAGAGAAAATATTAATTCCCCTTTATAAGCTATGTCTGTTTTTTACCATTTCCAGACAAGGAGTATATATATATTTTTTCTTAGGCCCTTCTATTCCATTTGCTGATTGTCGCATGTAAAATAAATCACAAAGCCTTCAGTTTCCTTTAACTTCCTTGATGGGAGCAGGATGCAGGGAGGCCAAATAGGGCTTGGGAGAAGGCCATGGGTAAAACTACCTGGGGCGGGGGGAGACCAAGAATGACCAAATTCTCCTCCATTCTTCCATTCAAGGAAGTCATTTAATTTTCCTTAAAGAAAACACCCAACACAGTCAGCTTGGATTCAATTTTAAGGATTCCTCTCTTGCACGTGATATGCTCTGGATATTTCTTGGTTTGAGCTGACAAGGGAGAAGCCCAGGGCTTGTTGCAGTTTTCCCTTTTGTAGGCCCATGACAGTTTGAAGGCAAGAAGGGTCCTTAACTGGTTTGCTCTGTCATGGTAAACAGAGAATACAATTTAACTTGACCTTACAGATCCTCCAGCTGAGTAACTCATCAGAAGGATTCCATCTATGCCTTCTCATTTTGAGATTCTATTCCAGTAGAAGTAAACCGGAACCTCTATCTGCCCTGGGTTTGTGGTTCATAAACACAAAACAAATAGATTAGATAAGAAAAAAGCATGACATTTAACTGGGCTAATATTTGTTTAAACATCTAATAATCCCCCTTCTTTAAAAAAAAAAAAAAAGGATTATAGCATCCAAATATCCCTGTCCTCTACTGTCAAGACATTTCAACTGTCCCTGACTGACTGCAGTCACCTCCCTTTTGTGAAAGCTTTCACTGCAGGTGGCTTCTGTCATGCTAACACCCCAGGGGGGAATTGTGTGGCTTAATCTCCATGTAACCCTTTTGAAAACCTTGGTGAATTAATTCCAATGCTAAGGATGTTCTAGAAGAGTGGTTTGAGGACAACAAAAGTCTTCCCCCGTTTCTGAGTGCACAACGCTCATGGCTAATGTGCCAGAGAGGAAGCTCTGAAGACCACTCAGTTGAGGAGGTTTGGGGCAAGGTGTCTAAATGCCTAAAATTACCCATGGATTCTGCTAGTGGGGTCTGAGCTGAAGGTCTTCACCCAGATTATCAATAATTATCCTATGGTGCTTCTGAGACCTGTGAAAAAAAGAAAATTGTGGATGTCAATAGCATCTCTCTTAAGTAGTGTGCTGGCAACACATGTTACTCACACTCCTTGTACTGGTATTTGGCTTGTTTAAAGAAGATATTACCGGAGCACTTGGGTGGCTCAGTCAGTTAAGCATCTGACTCTTGATTTCAGCTGAGGTCATGATCTCAGGGTCTTGTGATCGAGCCCCCCATTGGGCTCCATGCTGGGTGTGGAGCCTGCTTAAGATTCTCTCCCCTTCTCCTTCCCTGCCCCCCCCCCCACTGGCATGTTTCTCTCTCTCTCCAAAAAAAAAATTTAAAAAAAGAAAAAATAATAAAGAAAATACTACCTTAAATTAAATAGAAAGCATCTAACCCAGTGCCTAGGACATAGTTGGAACTCAGTAAATGGTGGCCTTCCGTATTAAATTCCCAAAGAGAGAAATGGTTATTAATACCTCATAAAAGGTTGAAATCAATTGCTAATTATCTTCATGGACTATAGTTTCAGAAATGAGCATACCCCCTATTGAGTCAATTGTTATTTATGATTTTTAAAACTTGTGTAGTGCATTGATTTCCAAAACTGTGTATATTTGTTTTTAGCATAGGAAATCTTTCTCCAAAAAGGCTTGATCAGAAGTGCAATATATCGAAAGGATGAAATTGAAGCTGCTCTGGTCGAATTGAGAAAATGGGTGGAGATCACGTGGTCTAGATGGAGGCTGAACTCTTCCCAGCAGAGCCCCTGAGACACCTCCCTGGGTCCCTACGTCTCAGAGAGCACATTATGACAACCACTAGTCTGGGGTTCTTTGTTCTTTAGTTGCATTCCTTTTATCTTTATAGCTATCATTTACTGCCATCCTACAATGTGCCACGTACAATACCAGGCAATCTCCACACACACACATTATCATTCATATATTTCCCCAGCAACCCTATGTAAGGTTAGTATTACCCTCATTTTACAGATGAGGAAACTGGAACCTAGGGAATTTATCTGGTTTTCTCAAAGTTCTAAAATAAGTGAAAAGTCGAGTTAAGATGGGCATCTAGTACTTTCTGATGTCAAAGTCTCTGTCTACTCTAAAGCAAAGATGAACGGAATAATTAGTTGTAACTATTTAAACTGGACCCATATGCTACCACTACTTGTTATTTTTTAGTTGAAATAGGATCAGTGGTGTCTGATTGCCTAGCATTTTCTCCCATTTCAAAGTCATTAACGGTGGAATAAAATAGGTAAATTAAATAGGAACTACATGCTAAAAATGATCTGAATATCAAAAGAAGAAGAGAAATGATCACCCTGTCAAAGAAGAGAGGCTCACAAATTCTATGTTTCATTAATAATACATATTTTTCTTAGAAAGATACCGCCCCTTCCCCCAAAGCCTGGCCTTTTATGCAAGCAGAATTTGTAACTGCCGATAGGATGTGCTTGAAGGAAGACACTCTAAGAATGCCTCTATTTTCCACACGCCAATAACTGATCCCGACAGTGTTGGGTTACACATTGTCCCCCTGGAATTTGTCCCTGAAAATGAAAACTTCCGCTGGTTGGGTAACCTTGTAGTAAGTCACACTTAAGCATGAATTATTTTATTAGGTACTTTCTCCCAGAGTAGGACAAGCACGATTAGAACCAGATTTCATGCGCTGATGGTAGAAGAATGATGAAAACAGAGATAAGAGGAGGTGAGAGAGTATGATTTTTGCGGGGACACGCCATGTGCCAGGAGCTTTTGACATAATACTGCAATAATATAGGTTTTGTTCCCATATTTGCAAATGAAGAAACAGAGGCTCATGGAGTTTTGGCAGCAACCAGTCAAGTTACTAGTAGCTCGTGGCCAGTAAGCAGCTGTGCTGTCTTTTGAACCCACGGATTCTGGAGCTCATGCTTGTCTCAGTGTGCTGTGCAAAAGCACTCGTGTCACATCCTTGCCAAGATCCAGCGCTGCCCAAGGACAGTCAGGGAGACCATGCTGAGCAGCCGACGTGTGAGTTACAAAAATGGGGCATTCACAAAGTGCAAGACAAATGAGTGTGTTGTTTGTCGCTTCTAGGTATGTACAGAAGGCAGACTGATCTTGGAGTTCACCTTTGATGATCTCATGAGAATAAAAACATGGCACTTTACCATTAGACAATACAGAGAGTTAGTCCCAAGGAGCATTCTAGCCATGCATGTAAGTAATTTCAGCACTATTTTACTCTTTCCTCCCTTCCCCCCCATCCCATTTACTCAAGGAGGAAAAGTCCAGTTCTCTCTGTGTGAAAGAACACCAGCAGTCTTCACGTGTTGGGTAATGAACGCTCAATTTTGAGTTTTCCCCTCAACCATTTCATTCAACAGGCCCTTTTTTCCCCTCCTTTGTTTCTGAGTTTGGTGCATTGTGAGATTTTTTTTTTTTTTTTGATATTTTATTATTTTAAACTCCAAACTGAGGTTACCTCAATAAACAGTTTGTACTTTTCTTAAATTCCACTGAGCCATTATAAAGTACTGCTCTGCCTGGGCTATTAACTGGGGAAGGAAATAAAACAAGAAGTAAGGAAAACAGTGTCCAGTTTTGATTAGAACCATCTGACAAGATGTGGGGCTCACGTACCTCAGATCTGTGTCTATATCGTTCCTAATCATGGTGTTGGAATGAAGTGGGCGATTTGGGGTTCACTCCATTTCACTTGACCGTAAATCACATCACATTTACTGAGCACCAACTACGTGCACAGCCGGATTCGATGCCAATCTGGAGATACGTTTTAGAGGTAAGACTTGGTAGGAGCTAGCTGAGTGCAGTCCCCGAAGAAGGCGTCAAAGGCATTGACTTAAATAAATCCCTCTTCCATAATGCATGATGCAGCAGTTTCTGTGAAAAAGCTTTGGAGCAAAATCAGACTTAATGAGCCTGATTTTTAAGACCCGGTACAATCAAAAGAGAATACAATAAGAGTAGCTAATATTTACTGGGTGTTTGCTATGCCAGGTCTTGTGCTAAGCGTCTGTACACATTCTGTTTAACCCTCCCGGTAACCCAGAGAGTTGCAGGATCATTATCCCTGCTTTAGAAGTGAGAAACCCAAGGTTCGGGCTTGATACATTGCTCCATGTTTCTCAGCCAGCAAGTGGCAAGTCAAGATTTCAACTCTGCTGGTACGGCCTCCAAAACCCAGGCTGAGGAGCCATCTGTCTCCTGACTATCCAATTCCAGTCTGTCTCCCCAGGCTTTTGTCCTCGACCCTCTCCTCCCTAGCGGTTAACCCAATCTCTCCCCTTCCCATTGACCTTGTACTTCCTGCTGTGGCACCCCACTCCTTTGCTCCAATCTTCCCGCCTATTCATACCCCTAAGTTCTTCTCCACTTTCAAAGCCCAGTTCACATCCTCTACTCCCTTGAAGCATCCCAGAGTAGCCACTCTTATGTTCTCAAAAATACACCAAGAGGCAGCAGAGGGTAGCAGTCGGGAGCCCAGGCCCTGGAATGAGATCACATACGTGTGTATCCCTGTTCCTGTGTGACTTTGGGCAACTGACATGGCATCTCTGTGCTCCCCAGTTCTTCATCTATAAGATGGGTACAGTAATAGAGTCTGCCTCATTGGACTGGCTTGAGGATTAAGAGTTAATGCGTGTAAAGGACGTAAAAGAGTGCCTGGCACGTAGTAGGTCCTCTTCAAGTAGTGGTGACCAGCTTGCAGCAGCTTTGGCAGCAGTAACATCCTTCCTTTCGTTTATTATTATCCTGTCCTCTGTCTGCAAAGTTGATGTGTATGACATTGGCCGCAACTACCTGATGCATATCTGTAGAACCAGCTCTTCCCGGCACGTGAAAGGGCTTCCATAAATCCTGGCTCCGTGTCACAGAGGACCCCTTCCCAGAAACTGACATGAGAAGTGACACGCTCAGACTCTTTTCTCTGACTTTCGGTTTTTTGTTGAAATACACAAAGTCAATTGGTTGCATGACTCTGAGGAAATTTAAGTACAGGAAAGACTAAATTAAAGTGTTAAGATAACCTAGGTAGTCTCATGACTACAGACATGAAGACAAAAAGGATGTTTATTGAGTCTCTCTCTGCTTAGCTCCAGTTTGCTTCTGCCAGTTAAGAAAAAAGGAAAGACAAATGGAAAGAAAGAGTGTCAACCAAGAGACTCATCTCACAATGAAATCCAGAAAGAATTTTTATTTTTTTTGTAGCCCACCAGAACATATGGGGTTGCCCATGGAACATTACATCCCTCTTTTAAATGTGGCAGATATTTTGGAAAATGTGATGCTTTTGAGGACATCTATTTCTAACCTTAGCTTAATGGGGAAGAAATTTAGAATTCTTAAATATATATATATATATATATATATATATATATATACACACACACACACACACACACACACATATAATTTCATAGAAGTGACAAAGTTTTCAGGTATAGTCTTGGAAACAAAGGCCAATCCTAAAGCCTGGCTCTACCAAATCCAGAGACCCTGCCTCCTCTGCTGAGTGCCAGAGACTTGGAAGTGTCCTGACAGGGCTTCATGACCCTCCTCCTGAAGACACGGGGACCTCTCACAGAGGAAGTAAGGCTGTTTCTCCCAAGGACTAAAAGCATGCCTGACTCATTTTGGTTCTACCTGGCAACAGATCTTGCATCATTGATCCAAACATGTCCTTGAGCCATTATATGCAAGTGTCTTCAAAATGTAAATTAAATTATCTCCAGCAACCTCCCCTCTGAGAAAAACCGACAGTGTTGAGATTGCATTTCTTAGCAACTATAGCCCAGTCTGAGACTTTCTTGGCACCATCTTGCAGAGATAAAATACATGATTCTCTTTTTCCTATTTAGGCACAAGATCCTCAGGTCCTGGATCAGCTGTCCAAAAACATCACCAGGATGGGACTAACAAATTTCACCCTCAACTACCTCAGGGTAAGACCAATGGGTTGATTACATTTCCTGGTGAATTTGAAAAGTACTTTAGAAGTGTATATGTATCTTGAACCAAGGAGTTAAAATGAGGTAATATAGCACAATATGTGTGTCTTACACCACAGTGTGTATGTGTGTGTGTGTGTGTGTTCAATGGAGGATGGGGTTTAATTAACAAAGCAGCAAACCTAGACTTTGTCAAGGTTGAACTTCCTCTCTCTGTTTGTATGACTCTTGGAATTAATTATGCAAAGGCCAGCAATGTCTGCTCATACAGTGTTTTGGCGCTCTGCCCCTCATGGTTGTCTCAAGTTTCTGATGTACTGTTGTTGGGTTCACTTCCTCTGTGTCTCCACCCAGGGAGTGTCCCTGAGGAGGGTCCCCCGACGTTCAGCCCGTTGGTGGAACCACAGACATTTATTTCTAAGTCTTCTTAGGGACTCTCTGTGTAACATGGAACAGATTTCCTGGGTTGGGTATAAAGTCAGTTTTGATTTTTAAAAATTAGGAGTTAGGCAAAATTCTCTGCCTACATAATAACTATGGCTTCCATATTTGGTCTAAAAGGGAAACATTTGTCACTCCGGTTTGTGGTGTAGAATTGCAGTCATCATGTTGCAGGTAGAGGATATGGTTTCCTTCATAAAGCAGCAAGCATTGTCCTCCAGATTCCACAAGAAGTCCGTGGCCACGTTCCACATTCCTTTGCCTCTGAGTTGCTGAGTTCCCTCATTGTCACTGTGGGCAGCCACTTCTCCAGCCCCCTGCCCCATCATGGAGTTTATGCTGTTGTTTCTTGACCCCTAAGCGCTGTGCCGGTTTGTGAATTTTGTTTTGTATTCCCAATCTTCTGTATATGATCATTTTGCATATGTCGAAATGCTGAAATGCTTTGGCCAGACTTTCTCTTCGGTGAATTAAGAACGACTGGAAGAAAGGCTTCCAAGTCACATACTCAATGCCATGTGCCAGCCCTGGGCTAGAGAGTAAAGATTCAAAGACAAAAGTCATGGTACCTGCCATCAAGAAACCCACTCCTATGAGGGCCAGACCCATAGAGAGAACATCATACACAAAATGGTAAATAACCCTGATGGAAGTTTCCAAGTGGAATTATGGGAGTACAAAATGGAGACCTCTCAGAAGAATACCTCAGAGAAGCTTTATGGAGGAGATGATGCCTGACTTGAGTGTGAAAGAATGAATAAAGGTAAAGCCAGGAAGGGGGCAGGAAGGACATTCCTGTTAGAGGGAAAAGAAGGGGCCTGGATTAGGGGATGGAGTTCCAGGCAGATGAATGATGCCGGGACATGGAGTGAGAAGGCAGGAGAGGCGGGAGGGAGAGTAACTTAGGAACCAGGTCTTGGAGCAGCTTCCTGGCCGGGCGACCAGGCCAGAAGCCTCTGAAAGGATTACACGTGAGCATGGCAGCATCCTCCTTCCGGGGAGAGGGAGAAGAGCCATTTTCCATCCAGCCTAGATGCCCTCGGTCTGAATCCAGGCACGGCAAGAGCCGGAGTCAGCTTTGCTCCGCACCACCCTACTTTGCCCCAACACCACCACCATTTTGGCAGCCCTGAACCAGGTTGTTCTCCAGTAATGGTGCTGTGGTTCCCGCTCCAGGAGGGTGGATGGACAAGCAAGTGCCTCAAGGCAGGGTAGCTGGAGCTAGGTTCTTCCAAACTTCCAGGCTCTGCATTTAGAGCTGCCCCCACGGAACCACTGGTGCAATGGGAGTGGGTAGCAAGGCCTGGGAAGTGGGGGTCTGTGGCACGCTCTAGCCACAGGAATTCAGAAGGCTGCCCTCCCTTGCTAGCCATTTCATCTTATCAGAGACCATGAGCAGTTTAGTTTAAACCATCTGAAGACGCCTCCCCTCAGGCAGATAAAGATGTTTCATACTGTGTGTCCTCAGCTGACCCCACATTGGAATCTGGGACTTTGGATTCTGTCCTAGACTTGGTCACTCACCCTCTGGTGAAATCTGGACAGATTCACTATTACATCTTTTAGCTGCATTTAACATAGATTAATAAATGCTAAATTTCCTTCCTCTCCTCTCCCCAGTTCCTCTTATTATCATCAGTAAAATGGTGACTTTCACCTTGGGGTCAACAAGGCCCACCTCGTTCCCACATTCTGCGATTCTCTGATTTTAACCCACAAAGACTGAGAAGATCATATTTGCAAAGTGGGGAGGTGGGGAAGAAGGGATTAGCACCAACCCCTCTCCCAATAGCGACAGGAGGAAGGCATGTGTGGGTTTGGGCAATATGGAATCCTGTTTCAAAGGCTACCACTTAAATGTAGTGCTTACAGCATGTCCTGACTTCACTAGTCTTCACAATGGTCCATGTGCCCTAGCACAGTTTGTGTGAGAGAGCCGGGCACGGAGAGTTCAAGGAAGTGAACTCAGTCACCCAGCCTTCTACCACTGAGTGGCTGGGCTGGGACTTGAACTCGGGCTGTCTGACTCTAGAATCCATGAGCTTCATGCAGAGCTGCCTTTCTAGTAAGAAGGGAGAGCAATGATAGTGACAGAAATTGGACCGTGTCTCTCCTGCCTTGACAGGGGAGTCAGCATCATCTCTCACTGGGGCCTTAACCACTTTGCCACAAGTAATGACAGCTCCTTGTAGGGTTTCACGTGGAGATTAAGTGGGCAATCCATGTAAACGGCTTAGCGCAGGGTCCGCGGACAGAAAGCACCCAGTTAGTGTTCATGGGCATAATTTATTGAGCACCTAGTATGTCCATCATTGTTGTTCATACTGGAACCATGGAGAGCAACACGGCATCTGGCTCTCTTCTCTCGCTCTGGGTCCGCCTAACACTCCTTTACTTCCTCTGCTCGTGCATCCTGGCTCAGCAGCTACTTGTCCTTCCTGCCTCCATTCTTCCCTTTGTTCACTCCCTCCATCACTTATTCCTCTGTTGATTGGTTCAGGACTCTTTCATTGAGCCCACTCTGTCTTCCTGGCCTTGTGCCAGGTGCTGGGCCTTTATCGTGGAGAAGATGTGGCCCCTTCCAGGGCTGGGGGAGGCCAGCGGAGTGTGGTCGGCCACAGTTCCAGCGAGCTGTGCTGACAAGGAAGGGCCTACAGGGCTCCTGGGAGTCTGCGGAGGGGTCCTCTGGTGTCCAGATAGAAGTCACCCCTCCCAGCAATAACTCAAGGTGGTTGTGAGCCACTTGGCAGGTGAAAGCTGAGCAGAACCTCACACTCAGTTCCCATAACCACGCACATGGGCATTTCCATGATGAGACCTGGCCTGGTTAGTGGTTACTAACCACTGAAGACTTTTTTGGATTAGAATTGGGATCAAAGATTTCATTAGTGCTCTTACCATCTGATATTCGTAAGACAGCTGAGCAATCACCCAGTGCATTCATTTATAAAATTGCTTTAAAACCTGGCGCTCCCCTGTCCTTCTGAGGAGCCAGGCCTTTGCCTCCAGCCTCAGGGGCTTATCTGAGGTATTATTTATTTATTTATTTATTTATTTTTAAAATTTTATTATGTTATGTTAGCCACCATACAATACATCATTGGTTTTTGATGTGGTGATCCACGATCCATTGTTTTCCTATAACACCCAGTGCTCCATGCAGTACGTGCCCTCCTTCATACCCATCACCGGGCTAACCAATCCCCCCTCCCCCCTCCCCTCTAAAACCCTGTTTGTTTCTCAGAGTCCATAGTCTCTCATGGTTCATCTCTCCCTCCAATTCCCACCCCCATTTTTCCCTTCCTTCTCCTAATGTCCTCCATGCTATTCCTTATGTTCCACAAATAAGTGAAACCATATGATAATTGACTTTCTCTGCTTGACTTATTTCACTTAGCATAATCTCCTCCAGTCCCATCCATATTGATGTAAAAGTTGGGTATTCATCCTTTCTGATGGCTGAGTAATATTCCATTGTATATATGGACCACATCTTCTCTATCCGTTCATCTGTTGAAGGGCATCTCGGCTCTTTCCACAGTTTGGCTATTGCGGACATTGCTGCTATGAACATTGGGGTGCATATGGCCCTTCTTTTCACTACATCTGTGTCTTTGGGGTAAATACCCAGTAGTGCAATTGCTGGGTCATAGGGTAGCTCTATTTTTAAATCTTTGAGAAACCTCCACGCTGTTTTCCAAAGTGGCTGTACCAACTTTCATTCCCACCAACAGTGTAAGAGGGTTCCCCTTTCTCCACAATGAGGTATTATTTAAATAGTTAACAAGGAGCTCCAAAACCACACCCAGATCAGGAAAAGAGGTCAGACGCGTGTGTTGGCAAACATTAATCGATGGCCTTCTAAACCAGCAGAATAATTTTTTTTTTTTTTAAACTCCATGCATCCTACTTCGGAAAGGAGGGCTGGAGATTTTAAATGGTCCAGACATCTGAAATTTCAATAGGCTGTGTCTTTCACATAACGAAGTTAAGCAGTACAGAAAGTAAGCAATTCCAGTCATCTCGCTTCGCCCAGACAGGTTCATTGACTGCCGTGAAATTCTGAATCATTCTCGTGGAGGCCTGCAGTCGGGGGCTCTGCAGAGCTGCCGGAGGGGGGGCTCTGGGCGCTGGAGGAAGGCGCAGGTGAAGCGCGGTGGATGCGCTTTGAGCTCGCGAATGCCGGTGATGGCACCGTCTGCGGACGCTCGCCTGGCAGCATTTTGGGCGGGGGCTCTGGTGACCTGATGCTTTGGAGGTGACAACAGAGCAGGTGTCATTTGATTTGAGTTGTCACATCGCCTGCCATTGCGTCGTGTCTCCTCCCAGCATAACGAGGCTGGAGGTGCTCTGTCCTGAGAGGTGTGGCCACGGCCGGCTCTCCGGTCCCCGTGGAGCAGCAGCTGGTGGTTGCCGAGCAGGGATGGGGCTCTGATGAGATGTGGTCACACTTCCTGCCTCAGGGACCTCTGGCAGACCAGGGCTGGCTGGATGAGTGTCCCTGTGATAGTCGTCCAGGCTGGGGCTGTTCACTCCACAAGCATCTATTAGACAACTTCTTTATGCCAGGTCTCCCCAACTTTCAAGGCGGTCACTGTACATCAGGTACAAAAGAAAACCAAATCTGTGCTGGGAGAGACATCTGTCCCGATACCGTGATCGATGTAGTCGCTAACATTTATTGAGCACTTACTGTGTACCAGGTACTGTTGCTAGGTACTTGGCAGGAAGTCTTTTGAACCTTATGAACTAGAGACTCTCTTTAGTCCTATTTTTCAGGGGAGGAAACTGAGACACAGAGAAGTAGCTTTTTATAGTCACAAAGCTGGTAAGTGGCAGAGTAGGGATTTGATCACACAGCAAGCACGAAGAGGGGAGAGGTTGTTGGAGCGTGGACATGGGAGGATCCAAGCCTTCAAGGAGGAGATGGCCCTTTGAATTGATTCTGAAAGACGAGTAGGTGGTCCCAGGTAGACTAGATGAAGAGTCCACCACAAGTGGTGACAGGGGGATGGAGAAAGCCAGTGGGTTTGGGGAACTCCAGGCAGTTTCACATGGCTGGAATGTAAGTTTTAAGTTTGTTTTAGGTGCCAACACAAGATAGGTGTTATGGCCCAAAATGTATAGTTGAGCTGAGCGGCACGGTTCTAGAGAGAGTTTTGTTCCAGCAAGAATACAGCATAGTCAGGGAAAGCACCTCATGCTGGCACTTGGGTTTGGGGGCCAGACAGACAGGAGTATGTATTTGACTCAGCCACTTGCTAGCTGTGTGACCCTGGACAAGTTACTTGACCTCTCTGAGCCTCAGTTTCCTTATCTGAAAAATGGGGTATTACACCCCCCTCTCTGGGTTCTAGTGAGATGGAGGCATGTGGAGGTCCCATCTCTCATTTGCCAAGTGTGCTTTTCTGAGGGTCACTGGGAAGAGTCGAGTCATTCATTGGAGCCCCCTGCACTCAGAGCTTCTGAGAAGAGCCCTTGGGGACAACACACCCAGCAGCTTGGTCCTTCTTCCTATTCTTGCCTTTTATTTCATCAGAGTGAAAGCCCTTTCTCACTCAGGGTTTGAAATTGCCATCATTTCAAATTTCCTATAAGCACTTCTTGCATGGGAATGTTTACTGTATGCAGTAACTGTTTTCTAAATTTAAATAGCTTTAACAAATTCAATTTTCCAAATTGAAAAAGAAATAATTGATGTTGATTTCATTTCCTATTCCACAAAGAGAATGGAGGTAGGCAGAAACCGTGTCCTCCAGCATTTATTTTTATTTTTTAATTTGTTTTAAGATTTATTTATTTATTTGAGAGAGAGAAAGAGAGTGCATGCATGCCAGTGGGGGGAGGGGCAGAGGGAAAGAGAGAATCTCAAGCAGACTCCGTGCTAAGTGTGGAGCCCAATGCCGGGTTCAATCTCACGACCCTGAGATCATGACCTGAGCCAAACTCAAGAGTTGCATTCTTGGGGCGCCTGGGTGGCTCAGTCGTTAAGCATCTGCTTTCGGCTCAGGTCATGATCCCAGGGTCCTGGGATCGAGCCCCGCATTGGGCTCCCTGCTCGGCGGGAAGCCTGCTTCTCCCTCTCCCACTCCCCCTGCTTGTGTTCCCTCTCTTGTTGTGTCTCTCTCTGTCAAATAAATAAATTAAAAAAAAAAAAAAGAAGAGTTGCTCTCTTTTTTTTTTTTTTTAAGATTTTGTTTATTTGAGAGAGAGAGAGCACAAGCAGGGGGTGGGGCAGAGGGAGATAGAGAAGCAGGATGCGGGGCTCAATCCCATGACCCTGGGATCATGACCTGAGCTGAAGGCAGACACTTAACCCAGGTGCCCCATGTCCTCAAGCATTTTAAGAAAACCTGCAGGATGCAAACTTCCAGGATGCCGTAAGTGGAAAGTGCTATTTTCATTCATCTCCCATCAACAATAAAGGGGATGGTCCTTGCTCAACACGCTGCAGGGAGACATTGGCTTGTACAGTTGTCTCCCTCCTTGAGCATTTAAGTTACTCTGGTTTTGTTTTTAAGTTTTAAGTCGATCATCTAACCAAGAGATATTTTGGTGGCACCTACTATGTGCCAGGCACAAAAGGGGATGGCGTGGGGTGTTGACAAGAATGGATAAGGTATGATCCCTTCCCCAAGATGTTGAAGATACTGGAACAAGTAGGTCCATTTACAGTTCACACTGCCCCCTCAGCTGGGGACCTGGGCATCCCCAAATTCCCTCCTCTCCTAATATCTTTGGGGATACCCTTCCACGTTGGTCTCAGCATATGACTTAAATTGGACTGTTTGCGGTTTCCAGGGCACTAGGGAATTGCTCTACTTCACCGTGCTGTCTGACCTTGGCACTCAAGGCCCTCCACACTCAGGACCCTGCTGCTTCCCAGCCTCGCCCCACATGCCTTCCCCATCTCACATGGCATCCTGTATCCACACAAACCACCGGCAGCTCCCCAAATATGCTGTGTGTCTGTTGCCACCATGCATTGGCACAGTAGGACTTGACTTGACTCACTGCCTGGGACACTGTTCCTACCCTCCTCTTTCCATCCAGGATGCCCAGACCACCTCCTTCTCATCCTTCAGGACTCAGTTGTGCCTCACCTCCTCTGAGACTCTTTCTCTGCCTCTCCGCCAGGGCATCTGCCCTCCCCACTACTCCTGGAGCTCTGGGCACGTGCTCTCTTGCTTAGCTCTTGGTGGGTCCTGTGTAAGAACTATCACTCCACTCATCTGTCTCCTCCAGTACACACAGCAACCTGAAGACAGATCGATCAGTTTTGTGCTTCTAGAGCCTCAGAAGCTCTAGATCGCAATCAGCACCCAGTGTCTCCTGAATGGAAGTTGCTGGTAAATGGAAACTAGATTTTGAATGACACCCTCCCCTCACCCCCCCAAAACACAATAGAATTCAGATGAATTCACTTGCCAAACAGTATCTAGGGGGAAAAATGTGTGTGATTGATTTTCAAAATCACTACCTAGAACCTCACCAGGAAATCTAAAGAGCAGAAAATTTGAATACATTGAGGAAATAGAAGGAAAACATGGCACGGGGCCTCCAGATCTCTCTAGGCTGCAAAATTCCCCCCTGAAATTCTCATAGTTCCCACTGTGAAATTTTTATTCTAATATCACTGCTTCCACTTGCTCTGAATCAGTATTTAATTTTTACTCTAAATGCCATGATGCCCTTTTCATTATTTTGGAAATGTGTTCTTTCAAATCTCGAAGACAAATTCCCTCATGGGTGATTATTTTTGTCTATTTTCTTTGGCCAGCCTTTCTTGGTGCTGAGATCCATAAACTTTTTTCCTGCATTATGCTTAACGTGACTTTAAAACATCTTATTATCCTGTATCCCAGCCAAAAGATATTTTCTTTGTGTTTCCTCTTACTGTTTATCCATTCATATGCATAATTTCTGCATAAATGTAATCAGTATACATATGATTTCTTAATGTTATTTGGTAAACACTTCTGCATGTTTCTACATAGTCATCATATTATCTGTTTATAATAGCAGCAAATATTCCAGTGAGGTGCTAGGATACTGTTTATTTAATCATTTCTCTAAAGGTCGAGCACTGAAGTCATGTTCAAGTTGCCACTGTCATTAAGACCATTCCTCCAAACACCTTTGCCATGTCTTGCTCTGGGCGATGCTCTCTACAAGCAGGCTGGACTGTGGGATCTGTGTGCTAAGAAAAATAAACGTGCTTTGGATTCAGAGAAATGTGGGTTCAAATCCTCACCCCCTTACAATCTGTAATGGCCTTGAACAAGTTGTTCCAGTTCTCTGAACCCTACTTCCTTATCTGGAAATCAGAAAGAATAATGTCTCACAGGATGGCACGAATTATAAGATGAGATAATGTATGGTTTATAAAAAGCCTGGCACTCAGAAGGAGCATAATAAATACCAGTCCCTTCTTTTGCTATCTGAGAGCAGTGGGTCAGGGTTCAGCTTTCACTGTTGCCTCTTACTTCTTGTATGATATTCACCAGCTGCCTTAATTCTTTGAAGCCCTGGTTTTCTGGTTATGTACATCGTGAATCATCACAGGTGAGGGTTGAAATGATAATGCACGTGAAAAGCACATTTAACTCTAAATTACGACACCGGAAAGCCAAGAGAGTCTCATCCCATTTATCATCTTCTGTGTGTTGGTCATGGCCTTGAATTCTACGCCGATATTCTGAAGCCATGTGATAGATCAGAAAACAGAGAAGCGATTGATTAATACCTGCCAAGGAAGGAAGCAAGAGGGAGTCTGAGACATGTGCTATATTATTGGCACCCTCTTCCCAGTACAAATGTTATTACAAGGTTTTAATCATTATCACTGGGCAATTTCAGTACTATTTATAACCTTCTGGTTGGTATTGTTGAATAATTCTAACCCTTCAAATAAGCAGCATCATCAGCTGGGGTTCACAGTAATGCTTTTGACCCCATACCTTTAATTTCCCAAGTGAAGGAAGACTTTCATTGTTATTACTGTACTGTAAGAATATTGGTCCCCGCGTGTAACCTCTACCAGTAGCAAAGGAGTAGAGTCCAATGCCTGGAAGAATTAGGTGGTTGGCTTTGGAAATTGATCCCCAACAGAATGACATGAAGTGGCCTCTAGGAGAGTAAGTGTGGCTGGAGTCAACATTTGGAATCCCGCCAAGGTCTTTTTTGTTTGTTTTTTTGTTTTTGTTTTTTATTATGTTCAATTAGCCAGCATATAGTACATCATTAGTTTTTGATGTAGCGTTCAACAATTCATTAGTTGCGTTTAACACCCAGTGCTCATCACAATACGTGTCCTCCTTAATACTCATCAGCTGGTTACCCCATCCCCCACGCTCCCTCCCCTCTATAACCCTCAATTTGTTTCCTAGAGTCCAGAGTCTCTCATGGTTTGTCTCCCTCTCTGATTTCTTCCCATTCAGTTTTCCCTCCCTGCCCCTGTGGTCCTCCACGCTACTCCTTATGTTCCACATATGAGTGAAATCATATGATAATTGACTTTCTCCGCTTGATTTATTTCACTTAGCATAATCCCCTCCAGTTCCATCCATGTCGATGCAAATGGTGGATATTCATCCTTTCTGATGGCTGAGTAATATTCCATTGTATATATGGACCACATCTTTTTTATCCATTCATCTATTGAAGGGCATCTCGGCTCCTTCTACAGTTTGGCTATTGTGGATGTTGCTGCTCTGAACATTGGGGTGCATATGGCCCTTCTTTTCACTACATCTGTATCTTTGGGGTAAATACCTAGTAGTGCAGTTGTTGGGTTATAGGATACGTCTGCCAAGGTTTTTTTGTTTTTTTATTTTTGTAAGGCTTTGACTGCCAGCAAAGTTATTTCCCTTGGTCTTATGACACGAGAAAGGAAGACAGTCCAATCCTGTTTCCCACCTAAATGCCAAGCCAAGCCCGAGGATTGAACAGGAATCTCCGCTCAGCGATGGAGATGAACCATAGTTACTGGTGGTCAGAACAGGCTGGGATCAGGGCAGACCGTTCACCATTCACACACTCAGACAGACTGGCAAAAGCCCTTATTAAACACTGAAGTTTGGGGTGGGGAGGGTGCAGGACCCATACCAGCAGATCTTCCTTCTGTGCCTCCCACAGTGCTTGCACATTGTAGACTCTCAAAAGGCTCACAGTCTAAAGTGTGCTATTCAAGATGAGGTCCATGGCTCGTGGCGGTTTTGCAAACTGTTCCCACTCTGTGATTAAATACAGAAAATGAGAGTAAGAACTTTAAAACTACTATAGCAATCTGACATTGCCAGGACATCCAAATGCACGACCAACAGACTCATCCCACTGATTAGGATATAGAGCGGCTCAGGTGTTATCAAACTTGCATGGCAAGTGGTCACTAATAAAGGGCTGGAGAAGCGCATGTCACAGTTTGATGAGCACTTGCATACAGAGCACTGTGACATGAACCGATTCAGAGATGAGCTCCAGTTTTTCCGAGGACCATCCAGAATAACGATTAGCATCATAATACCATTAGTTTTGAGGACTTCTATATGTTCTCAGTAAAACAATGAGATAGGTATGATTATTCCCATTTTACAGATAAAAATCAGTCATTGCCTCGGGTCACAAAGCCAGTCTGGGGCAACAGTGCTTTCCTGGGCTTGGGTCTGGCTTGTCCCCCCAGACCGCTACCCATGGCCCCTGCTAGTGAGAACTGGTTTCTTGGCCCCGGACCATGCAGGAGAAACAACACTTTCAAAAGTGAGGAATTTGGCATCTGAAACAAAGCTGTCACACCTCATTCTGACTCTTCCACTCCTCCTCCTCCTCCTCCTCCTCCTCAGAGAAAGGCTCCATCAGAGAGGAGGCAGAGAATGCCCTTCTGAGCCATGGGAATGCTCCACACACAGAATGATTGAAACTTGGAACACCCGAAGGGCACTTTTAATTGCATTTGGAGATAGAAAAGTAGTACATATGACTGTATGATAAGGGAATTAAAGTAGTTAACTCTTAAGGAAGTGAAATAACCGTAACATAGAGACATCCCAGTGCCTAGAAAACAGTGATTTCTAAAGTCAAGCCAGAGGGAATGGCCATCAGAACATTAAAAGATGTATATATATGTATATATATGTATATATACATATATATACATATATATACACACACATACACAAACAACAGTATTTTAGCATAGCAATCCTAACTGAAAACAATTTCAGAGCCACAAATGCTTCTAAAATTCTTGGTCTTATAAGTACAAATAGGGTTCAGATTAAAGAAAGTAATTTCCCAATCTCAGACACAGAGAAAGAGAAAGAAATTTTTGTTTAACAAGACACTGAAAATCAAGGGAGATGGTAAGGTGGGAAATTGGCAGTCCGGGGGAAGAAAAGCCGACAATTGCAGTTAAGTGCAAGATGGAGCCCAGAGTTAATTCTGGGAAATAGTCTTCCTAATTGTCTAGAATGGGTAAAAAAGTGTGTCAGGATAGTGCAGGGAAGGGGGCAAGGAGAGAACTGTTTGAATTTCAGAGCATAGGCAGGAAAGAAGCCTGAAATATGAAGAGGAGCTGGGAGGTCTCACTCCTTAGTGGTAAGGGCCAAAGCTTTCTGTGTCTGGTCTTGGGCTGCTCTCCACCTTGGCACAGGCATCATCATCTTACTGCACACAGAAAACTCAAATGATTTAAATACGGTGACAGTTATTGGATTGTTTGGTTTCATCATCTGTCCCTAGCAGAGTTCAAGAAACACAGAGGGGGATAATAAATACATGAAAGGAAGGGAGGGAGTTGAGATCAAAGTCTCTGGTGTTGATCTACATAATGAGCTTGAGAATGGCTATAAATGTGTACCATATGCAAACAATGAATCACGGAACACTACATCAAAAACTAATGATGTACTGTATGGTGAAATGGTGAACATGATAAAAAAATAAAAAATAAATGTGTACCGTAATTAAGGGAAAACAAGTAAAATTTGCAATGTCTGCCATATTTCACCCAAAGGAGAAGGGGGGGGGGGGCATTGACCTGGTATCGTTGAGTGCCTACTATGTGCAAGACACAGATGTGGTTTTATTGAATCCTCACAACAAGTTTGGGAGGTAGGTGTTAATGGTCTCATTTTACAGAAGTAGAAACTGAGACTCAAAAATGTTCTGGGACTCATCTAACATCATTCAGTGGGTAAACTGCCAGGCTGGGACTGGATCCCATGTTGGCCTGATGCCCTCACCACTCTGTCATGCTGCAGAAATGTCACCTCCTAACGAGAGCTGGGTTGAAGAGCTGGATGAGGTCAGTCATTTCCACTGAGATGACCAAGCTATTCTGCCAAATTGTCAACAGGCAATTGTCAACAGATGCAATGGATAGAGAACTCGGGACACTTACGCATAATGGGGTCAAAGCCCAGACTGAACTCCTCTCACGACTGTCTTTCTTACATCCATGTTTCTCTCAAACTTCCTCCAAATCCCAGGCCTCAAGGCTGTTACCCATCACCCAGGTTTTTACCCCTACAACACCTGAACTACTATCCCCAATACCTGAGCATTTATTTGAAAAACATTGATCAGATTATGTCATTCCTCTGAGGTGGCCCTTAAAATCATCTGCTTAAAATCATCCAGTGAAAATCCAGAATCCTTAGGTTGGCCCAGAAGGCCTTACGGGATATGATCACAATCCAGTCCCCCCAACCTTCATTCCATAGCAGTGTCCAGTTCCCCAGCCTGAGTTTTGCTTTTCCAGCGTATCAAGTTCCTCCCTGTGGCAGAGCCTCTGTTCTTCTGTATCTGTTCTTCTGTATCACTTATCTATCTCTAGAACCTTGGGCAATGGTCTACTCATTCAGTGCCTCAATTTCCTCGTCAATAGTCCCTTACCTCAATGAATTGTTGAGAGGCCTAAACAAAATCTTACTGGTAAAGGGCTTAAAATAAAACTTGGCACATAGTAAGTGCTCAGTAAATACTTGCTCTATCATCTTCATCATTCTCACTGCCAGAGATACTCTGGCCAGATTTTTGCATTGCTGGCTCAGCGTTATTCAGGTCTCAGGGCACGTCATCTCCTCCACGAGTTCCTTCCTGGCCAGCCCATCTCAAGTGGACTAGCCACCCCCAGCTACTTTCTACCACACGTCATTATCTGCCTTATTTTTCCCTGTAGCATCTTCATTGGTGAATTAGCTTGCATAGTCATCAGTTTGCCTTTCTGTTGTTCTGTTGTTTTTACCCTTTTGACCTTTCATGCAGGCCACTGGAATATATTTTGAAAGCAGGAGTCTTGTCTCTTCTTCCCTGATGTCTACAACAGGACCTGATCTTCAATGACTAGAAATTCAATAATTTTAAGTCTACTCAGCTCCAGATGCACTCCTTGACAAGTTGGAGGTTTTTAAAGAGGAAATCATTTATAAAATCCCAAACCCAAGCGTAACCTTGGAATACTTGAGAATGCTTATGGAAAGGCTGTTAGCCATCCTTGACCTGATAGACAGAACACCTGTAGTGCTTTCCTCTAAGGATTTGATGTTCTTCTTTGCAATTCATAAACAGCCTTGTCTGTGACAGTAGGTGAGGGTCATTCACGATGTTTGATAAATGTGCCTCATCTGTAAGACAATGGGGATAAGCATGACTTCTCAGGATTTCTCCTTAAGTATTCTAAAAAGAAGGAATACAAAACAGAAATATTAGCAAATTCCACAAGTAAAATATTAATAGACCCCATGCTGGGAATGAGGAAACTGAAACCAAGTGGTTTGAGGCTGACCCAAGTCTGTCTATTAGTGTAGGATGGTTTCTGGTTTTCTTTTTGTCTTGTACTCTGTTTGCAGGATCCGTTCACATCCATTCAATCTACAACTGTTTACTGAGCACTTACTTTATGTCTGGGTCTGCTCTGGTCTCTAGCTATCAATTTCTCTATCGATACTAAATATTTCTGGGCTCATGAGAATCTCACATACATTGCCTCTGATAGCCTTAAAATCTTTTATAGGCCAATCATAGCCTAAGACTAGAAGTCTCCCCAAGAAGGCCGCTTATTTCTCCCTCTTTTTGCCTATTTCCCAAGCTTTGTGAAATAAGGTAGGGGAGTTACTGCTTTTTAGGTCAATAGTGCCGAGGATCATCATGGAAACTTTGTCCTAAGAGTAGAACTCAACTCCAGAAACCTCACAATGTGGATTTCTTAGGAAAAGTATCCGTAGCCTTAGGAACCAATCAATGAGGTTATTTCTCTTCCTTCCTTTCCCAGCACCCCCTTTTGATTCTGTCAGCGCTTTACTGAAGAAGAAACTTGTGGCCATCTACCATATTTTTTAACAGTTTTACCATGAGCGGGAAGCTTAAGGGGAAAATTGAAAGCTTTCATGATGTTGATTAACAGAATTTACAAACATATGTGAGATGATAGCAACCCTAACATTTATACTCAACTTCTGAGCTTCAGGACGTTGGGTATTTCACTAACAGATGGAAGGCAGGAAGGACCAGAGCTTGCTTTAGAACAAGAAATGTGGTCTGAGTATTGAAAGTGGCCATGCCCCGGCAGTGGGCCTAGTCCTTTGTCAATTTCCTCGACACCAAATGTGTTGCATCTGTTCTGGTTTGCAGTTAAAAGCTGAAACCGTTCCTTTTCTGTAAAACTGGGTGAAGGGTGGGCTAACACTTACCTTCCTCAGTTAAAGAATACATGAGGCCACTTATATTAAAATGCTCTGTAAGCTGTAAGATCGTCCTAGAAAACAGATACTCCTCCTCACTCACTAACCAAACCCTCAGTGTCCAAACTCCTGCTATCCTAACTCAGAAATCAGTGAGTTTTCATTATTTTTTTTAAAGATTTTATTTGAGAGAGAGAGAGAATGAGAGAGAGAGCACAAGCAGGGAGAGTGGCAGGCAGAGGGAGAAGCAGCAGGGAGCCCAATGTGGGGCTTGATCCCAGGACCCTGGGATCATGACATTGAGCCGAAGGCAGACGCTTAACCGACTGAGCCACCCAGGCGCCCAGATATCAATGAGTTTTGAATAAAACTTTAAATATATCTTTTGTTATGCAATCCAAGCTACTCACTATCTCAAACTCAGGAACCAAATTGATTCATTTAGTTCAGGATCCTCATCATTCAGCACACTCTTTTAATTCTTGCTTTCCGAATCTGTAAGCCATGTGGGTTTAGGTGGCCAGAAATAATTGAACAAATAGCCACCATCACAGTCACTAGTAGAGTCTAGTTTATACAGAAGAAAATAATTTGGGGTTGAATGATACAAAATTGCTATTTTTTGCAGATCAAACACTGCCAAATATTGGCTATTTCATATGGGTCATCATAATACTTGAGAAATACGACCCCATATCAAAGGGAAACAATCATTTGGCTCCATGATTTTTCCATTTCCCACCATCATCATCCACTTCCTACTCAGCACATAATTGTAAACACAACAGCCATTTATTGCCTTGTGACTTCGTACCAGGTTCTGCAAATGACTAAACCAACCTCGATAATCTCATTTTAAAACTTAGTTATATTTGAAAAGATAATGTACTCATATACTAGTGCAAAACTCAAAAACTATATGCCTTCACACCCTGCCCCAACCTCTCAGTTTCCCTCCCCAGAAGTGCTCAACATTGTCCTGGGACAGTCTATACAAATGCAAGCATATATTGCTTTAAACACACACACATACACACACTTGCACCCGAATGGTAATATACCACGCATACAGTTCTGAGTGTTGAGCAGTGGCATTCTTTATAAAAGCAGCAGAGATCTATCCTGAAGAGGTCTATCACACTAGAGATAGACCATATTTTATTTTACTAAGTGCTTTATTGACAGACACTTAGTTTGATTCTAATCTTTTTCTGCTATTAACAATGATGTGCAAATATCTTTTTATATGTGGTTTTTCACAGGAGCAACTAAAAACCTAAAGTTTGGGGAGAAATTCCTGGAAATAAATTTGCCAAGTCAAAAACCATGTACATTGTAATTTTGGTGGATATTGTCAAGCTGGTCAACTTAGAGATTTTACCAGATTTCAGCTTCACCAGCAACATATAAAATGACTATTTCCACACTTTTCAACAACTAGAAGCTATCAAATTTTTCTCTTATTTTCCAGTATTATAGGTGAAAAATGATACCTCATTTTCATTATAGTATGCATCTTTCTTATTACAAGAGGGATTTATTATCTCCTTATATACTTAAGAACCATTTGTATTTCCTTTCTTGTGAATTTTTTGCTCATAATTTATCCATTTTTCTATTGGGATGCTATTCTTTTTTTATAGATATGCAGGGCTTTATATTTTAAGGAAGTCCATACTTTGTTGTTGATATAATTGGAATTGCATTGCATGTTTTAGTTTTATTTTTTAAAAATTTGTGTAAGGGTGCTTTATTCATTGAATGTTTTTTGGTTTTGTTTTGTGTGTGTGTTAAATGAAGCAATTTCCCCCTATGTCTTCTGTTTTGTGTTTTGTATTTAGCATTAGCCCTCTTTGAGCTATAATAATAAAAATACATTTCTCTTTGTTTTCTAATGCCACTTCTAAAATTTTGGGGGGACTTTTTATGTTTAAATAATTGATCCACATGGGACTTGGGCAGCATAAAGTGTGGGTAACCTACTTAATTGTCCAGTTGTTCAAACAGAATTTGTTGATTGATACATATTGTTTTCACTGATTTGAAATACTACTCTGGCATATTTTAAATTGCCATAGGTATTTGAGTCTGTTTCTGGACTCCAATTCCTGTTCTGTTAATTTGTCTTTATATTCTTTATCCAATACTAGACTTTACAACAAATTGCTGTTGCTTTATAATGTACTTTAGTATCTACTAGAATTGGCATCACATCATTCTTCTTCTTCATAGGACTCTTAAATCTTTGTTTATTTTTCCATCTAAACTTTAGAATTAGATTATCTAATTTTAAAATAAGTTTATTGGTATTCCATTGAAATTCTGTTACATTTGCAAATTGATGTTGGGGGAATTGCTATCGTTATGATGTTGGTTCTTTGTATCCAATATCCTCGGTACCCTTTCCAGCATTGAAGTCTTTCTTGTGTTCTTTGGTAATATTTTGAGGTTTTTCTTTTTCTATCTGTATAGTAAGTGCGTGTGTTTGTGCATGTGTGTGTATGGTTTTATATACACATGTAGATATGTATATATTTTCCGTTTCCATATATATACACATGTAGATATGTATATATTTTCCGTTTCCGATATGTATGTATATATCCGCAATATATGCTTGCATTTGTATAGACTGTCCCAGGACAATGTTGAGCACTTCTGGGGAGGGAAACTGAGAGGTTGGGGCGGGGTGTGAAGGCATATAGTTTCTTGGTAACTTTGGAACTAATAATCTAATGATCTTTTCTTCCATTTTATAGTTTAATTGTTTTCATTTATATTTATGAAAGTTATTGATTTCTGTGTTTTAACTTTATTCCCAAGCACCTTACAGAATCTTCTTAATATTTATAATAGCTTTTTTTTTTTTTTTAAGTTTATCCTCTTGGGTGTTCTAGCTAAGTTATAGCATTTGCAAATAATGACACTTTTACCAAGTCTTTTCCAACTTTTATATTTTATTTCTAATTACATTGGCTAGTATCATCAGAAAAGTGTTAAATAATAGTGAGGATAATTAACATCCTTATCTTGTGTCTGACTTTAATGGGAATGCTTCTGGATTTTTTCATTAAGCAGGATGATGGCTTATGATTTGAGATAGATATATTTCTCATGTTAAGGTAATATCTATCTCTATTCTTATTTTATTAAGAGCTATTTAAAGTAAAAAAAATGGATATTGAATTTTATCCCACGTATTTCTAGTGTCCAAGGAGGTGGTATTATTTTTTCTTTTTATTATTATGGTTAAGATTCTTAATAAGAATAATTGATCCTTATTTGGTGCAATTGATATCCAAGGCAGTATCTAAGTTCTTACATGTATCAACTCATTTAATTCTTGCCCAGTCTGGAACTCATTACTATTCTTATTTTCATTCCAAAGTTAAGGAAACTCAAATTCATACAGGTCACGTAACTTGAACAAAATCAGACAACCTGTAAGTGGCAGAGCTGAGATTGGACCCAGGCCAATGCCTTGCGTACAAACACTGTACAAAGTTCCATCTTGATAGATTTCTTGATAGCAAGTCATCATTTCATTCCTGGAACAAACCCTACTGGGCCACAGATTCCATTTGCTAATGTTTATTTACAATTTCTGCATCAGCAATCAAAGGAAAAATTTAGCTAAAATTCCCTTTTTTATAATGTCTTCACCAGTGTTGAATCTTATGGGTATCCTGGCCTCATGAACATTTTGGAAATGTTCCTCTTTTTGTTTTAAGTATTTCCAGAATAATGTGAATGACATTGCAGTTATTTGCCTTTAAATGTTTTGCAGAATTCCCTTATGAAACTACCTCAGCCTAATTTACCTGTGAAACCATCTGATCTGGTCCTGGCGCTTTTTTTTTTTTTTTTTTTGGAAAGAGGCTTCCTACTAAGTTTCCTTTATTCATTCTAGGTAATTGGTCCACTTGAACCGTGCCTTCACGATAGCTTTTTTCCTAGTTTTATTGAGAAATAAGTGGCATACAGCACTGTTTAAGTTTAAGGTATACAGCATAATGATTTGACTTACATATATGATGAAATGATGCCACAATAAGTTTAGTTGACATTCATCACCTCATAGAGACACAAAATATATAAAAAGAAAAAAATATATAAATATATATACCTATATATTTTTCCTTCATGATGAGAACTCTTAGGATTTACCCTCTTAACAACTTTCATATACATCATACAGCAGTGTTAACTATAGTCATCATGTTGTACATTACATCCCTAGTACTTATGTATCTTGTAACTGGACCTTTTGATCACCTTCCTCCAATTTCCCCTCTCCTTACTCTCCACCTCTGGTAGCTATAAATCTGATTTTATTATTATTATTATTACTATTATTATTATTATTATTATTATATTCCACATACAAATGACATAATATAATATTTGTCTTTCTCTGTCTGACTTATTTCACTTAGCATAATGCCCTCAAGATCTATCCATTTTGCTTCCAATAGCTTGATTTCTTCATGTTTTTTGTTTTGTTTTGTTGTTTGTTGTTTGGTTGCTTTCTCGTTTATGGCTGAAGAATATTTCACTATATATAAATCCATTCATCTGTCAATGGATGCTTAGGTTGGTTCCACGTCTTGATTATTGTGAATAATGCTGCTATGAGCATTGCGGTACAGATGTATCTTCAACATAGTGTTTTCATTTTCTTCAGATATATTCCCAAAAGTGGGATTGCTGGATCATAGGGTATTTCTATTTTTAACTTTTTGAAGAACCTCTATACTGTTTCCCATTATGGCTGCACCAGTTTGCATTCCCACCAACAGGAGCACAGAAGTTCCCTTTTCTCCACACCCTTGCCAGCATGTATCTCTTGTCTTCTTGATGCTAACCATTCTAACAGATGTGAGGTGATGTCTCACTGTGGTTTTCATCTGCATTTCCCTAATGATTAGTGATGCTGAGCATCTTTTCATGGACCTGTTGGCTAGTTGTGTATCTTCTTTTGTACAAATGTCTTTTCAGGTCCTCTGCCCACGTTTTAGTTGGAATATTATTATTTTTTACTGTCAATATAGTTTAACATGTGGGAGTTATACACATTAAATGAGCAAAGCTTAGAAATGTAAAATTACAATCACAATAAGTTCCAGGAAGGAAAGAAGCACATATCGTACAAGAGAAAGTAAAAGTCATGGAGATCAGAGATTGAAGGTAGGTGGAGGAGAAACCTTTCCAGAATGAATATAGGCCTGCGGGGATGGGGGACTTTTATATGTTTAAGGAATCAAAAGAAGGTTAATGTGTATGGACTGCAAACAGTAAGATCGGGAGTATGGTTCAACCTGAGGCTGGGGATATCAACTAGGCCCATATAATGTTCAAAATTTACCCTAAAGCGATGGGAAGTTGTTGAAGGAAAGCTCACTCAGAGAAGTGGGTGCCTTTGAAAGGTTTTAGGAAAGAAGAGTTAGTACATTTTGGTGATTAGATTGGATTAGGAGAGTGACAGAGATGGAGTGATCAACTACGTCTCCTCATTTTTAGCTTATCAAACAGGCTGGATGCTGGTTCCCTTCACTAAGCAGAGATAGGATGAAGATTTTGTGTAGGGTGGGCACAGGGTGGTTGACTGTAGGGAGACACTGAGTTGGTTTCTGCGTGTGTGTGTGCGTGCGTTTTGATATATTGTCTTTCAAGGCATTTGAGACATCTAGAATTCTCAAAAAAAAAAAAGTGGTTGGGTATAAGATGTGAGTCTTCTGAATACCTAGTAATTAAAACCTTGAGGATCATTATGAAGGATGAAGCCCAGTAAGAAAGGAGAAAGAGGGAGAAGAAGAGAGCCTGGGGCCCAGTCATAACATTGCAACAGTGCTATTTTTGAACAATCCCATCAGTTGGGAACTTGGTCTATTTTGCTATCCACTGAGACTTGTTGTCAGGGTTTCTATGGATCCTAAGAGGGACAATCTGGAGATCCTCCAAAAGAGCAGCTCTGACTGGGGGACTTTGGGAGCTCTGAGTTTCTCTCCTTAAGGAGAAATTTGGTGTTCAGGGTTAGAGCAAAAGTGATGTGACTGCCTTCTAGTCTTTTTGTTATGTGTTTTAGAATCTCTGAGGTGGATGTTTTAAATGTTTTTTAATAACACGATGCCTTGTAATTTGGTTCATGTACCCAAAGAGCCTCTTGAACATGACATATAGGTTTTGAATACAAAGAAGTTCTACCATTCAGATGCACATGTAGAAGCCAATGCCTGGAATCCTGAGGGAGATTTGCCCACTTATGAAAATCCCACAAATTATTTATGGAAGAGAGTGTTCCATAGTTTTAATATGACTCTCTGGAATAATCTCTGGATATAATAATATTAACACATGGAATTACCTTTTAAAAATTTATTTAACAAAAGTTAACTTGGGTTTTCTGGACGTAGAGCTTTCCAGAAAACTCTAGAATCTGCCTTCCCCCAACTATGAGTCTAAGTAATGTCCCTATGTTGTTATTTCTGTTTTCTAAAAAAATGTTTGGTAGACTGACTTTGTTAAATTTATCTATAAATTGGTAAAGAAACTGCCTCATTTAAATAAAGGTAGTTATAACCATGTTTTCTGTAATTATATTTACATGTTGATTCAACTTTTAACTACATATGTTCACTTAGGTTTTCTCTTATTAGAGGTCTTTCACCCCTCTGAAAACCATTATCTCCTTACTAATTTCCCAGTGGCTCTAGGCAATATCTAGCTGTGGCGATGACTATGCGAATACACAGTTTTCATTGTCCATGGCTTTATGATGGAAAAAAAAAAACCACTTTTGATATACTTAAATGCTGATTATTAGATGAAGTGGAAGTAATAGTCATTAGGTTTGATAATACACAAAATAATCTCTTAAGTGCCCCTATATTCTAAAACCTGAGGATTATAAGAATGAAGATGTGTTGCTTGCTCTCACCAAGCTTAGCGATAATAACAAAAGGATACTGAGCACTTACTATGTGCCTGGCATTCATTCTCTCATAACAAATGTTTATAGGATGCCTACTAGGTGCCAGGCATGGTGCTAGGTCCTGGAAATATAAAGATGAGCAAGAACAGTTACATTCCTGCTCTCATATGCTTACGATCGTGGTGGAGAGGCATCTACCAAATAATCACAAACAAATGTGTGTATAATTTCTAAGTAAATTCCACCTTGGAACATGATTTTCTGAGTGAATATCACAAAGGAAACTCATCTCTAGTCTAGGAGAGATCTTGGAAGACTTCCCTGAGGAGGTGATGCTTGGACTGAGTTAAGGACAAGGCGATCTGAACTGAAGCGAGAAGGGGAGGGGCATTATGGAGTCAGGGGTCAATCTTGACAAAGGCTCCCTGGCAGGAAGAGGAAGAGGGACAATGGCTGGGAGTGGAGTGAGTGAGTGGATGTGAGATTAGATTGGGGGGTGGTGGGAGTGGTTGATGGTAGAAGATACAGAGCCTGTAAGCCATGTTCAGAAGGACCTGACAGTAAAAAAAGGGACTATAAACTAGGCAATTGCTTATGCATCAGAAGTGTTGTAGTAAAACCATGTATTTACTGTTCTGTGAGCTCTGAAGGGAGAACCATTCTGTTGGAGATCAGAGAAAGCTTCCTGGTAGAGGGAAATAAAAGTAGGTTTTTGAAAACGAACAGGAGTTTGGCAGTCAAGAAAGGAGAGAATGACTGTTCCAGGCAGAGAGAACAGAATATGCAAAGGCCTGGTGCTATGGTCTGAATGTTTGTGTCCCCCCAAATTTATGTGTTGAAATCTTAATTCTCAAAGGTGGGGCCTTGGGAAATGTTTAAATCATGAGGCTGGAGCCCTCATGAATGGGATTAGCGCTCTTATGAAAGACATTCCAGAAAGATCCCTCACCCCTTCTGCCATGTGAGGACACAGCTAGAAGTCAGCAGTCTGCAATCCTGAAGAGGGCCCTCAGCAGACCACGCTGGCACCCTGACCTTGAACTTTTGGCCTCAAGAACTGTGAGAAATAAATTTCTGTTGTTTATAAGGTACCCGACTTGTGGAATTTTGTTGCAGCAGCCCAAACAGACTAGGACACCTGGAAACAGAAAAGAGCATGGTGTGTCCAGAAGGCATGTGTGGTTAGAGTACCCATAGTATGTGTATGTGAGTTTGTGCATGTGTATACATGTATGCACACATGCAGGGGATTGGGGTCAAAAGTCTCAAAAGATGCATTTAGAAATTAAGCCTTCGGGGTGGGGTGGTGCCTGGGTGGCTCAGTTGGTTAAGCATCTGACTCTTGATTTTAGCTCAGGTTATGATCTCAGAGTCATGAGATCAAGTGCAGTCCGGCTCCATGCTCAGCGGGGAGTCTGCTTGAGGTCTCTCTCTCTCTCTCCCTCTGCGCCTCCCCCACTGAAATAAATAAATAAATCTTTAAAAAAAAAAAAATAGAAATTCAGCATGGGGCATTAGCAAAGCAGCATCACCAGGCATGCTAAGGAATTTGGACAATCCCAGTCACTGAGGGCTTTTAATAGGTGAAGGACCATTTATAAACTCATATTTGTGTTCGGATCAGTATTTCTAGCTCCACTGAATATCATAATCACTTGCTGGTGGAGTGGGGGGGGGGGCTGTTTAAACTTCTGATGCTCAGATATATCCCAGACCAACTGAATCAGAACCTGTGTGTGTGCACCCAGACATTTTACAGCTTCCCAAATGATTCCAATGTGTAACCAAGCTTAAGAGTTAGTGGCTTAGAGAGAGAGACTCCCCAGCTGCTTGTCAGAGATTAGAAGCCAGGAAGGAGTTGGGAGGGTTCCATAATAAGGAAGAGTGAGATCTTGAAGGAGGCACCCAATAGGAACAGAAAGGAGAGGGTAGGTTTCAAAGACATTCAGGCCACTGAATTACAACAATGATACTTGTTGTCTAATGGGGGTGATGAGAGAGTGAGAGTCACAGGGGACTAACTCCCACTTTCTGATGGTGGTGTCATAATCCAGACAGCAGTGGTTAAATGCCTTAGGGTGTGGTTAAGAATCCCTACTCAGGGGTGCCTGGGTGGCTCAGTTGGCTGAACATCAGACTGTTGATTTCGGTTCAGGTCATGATCTCAGGGTCGTGAAATAGAGCATGAGTCTGGATCAGTGCTCAGTGGGGAATCTGCTTGAGATTCTCTCTCTCCCTCTCCCTCTGCTCCTGCCCCAGCTTGTGCTCCCTCTCTCTCTCTCAAATAAATAAAATCTTTATTTATTTATTTATTTATTTATTTATTTATTTATTTAATCTTTATTGGCTCTTCAGCCAATTTACTGGTGGGGTGACCTTAGGCGAATCACTTAATCTCTCAGATCTCAGTTTGCTCAGGTGTAAAATGGGATAGTAGCAGGACCTTGTTTGTCATGAAAACTAAATGAGCTAATTCATACAAAAGGCCTAGAACAGAAACCGGATGCAGCAGATGCCCTTTATAAATGCCTGTTCTTTACTGTGAAGAGCCACTGAGGCCGGGGCAGGGCAGGGCAGGGCACTTTTCAAAAAAAGAATTTAAGCCTGAGGCAATCAATAGGAAAAAGACCTTGCCCATGCTCTCAGTTTCAGGAGTATAGCTTCATCTGGACCCCTGCTGGCCATGCAATCTGGATCCCAATAAAGATCCAGAAATAAACACTTCTCTGTGCCTCAGTTTCCTCACCTGTAAAATGGCAAGCATAAAAATACTCTGTATTCAGTTTACCAGGAATGTTAAATCTGCCAAAGAAAAATCCCTTTTTGCTTACCTGATGCCTGAAAAGGGCTATTTCCTGCTTTGACATGGTTCTCCAGAATGCGTGAGGTTTAGAGTGATGTTTGTTTATGCTAAATATGTGAGCGTGATTGATATTCTGGGGGTTGACCTGTTTCAGGCCAACGAAGGAGCCTGCCCTGTGTAGAGTTGGTTCACTCCACCTCCTGGACCCTGCCTGGCTGAGTCTGTCTTATAGCTGATGCTGCAAAGTTAGAGAGGTCCCTTTTCAGCCAGAGGACCATCACCGCCTCTAGAAACACCATCCTCGTAACTGTTCATTTTTTGTACTTTTCAGTTTGTTTGTTCTCAGCCATCCAAGTGCAGAGAGTATCAAAATAAGATGTTTGAACAAATGTTTGTCGAGCTGTGATACAGAGATCATTGAGAGTGATTGGCCTGTGTCTTTGCTTGGTTTGGGTATTAAAGCAGTTAGCTACTGGGAACTTTGTGTTTCAGGAACTGTCATCTCAGGAATGGGGTGAGTGGGGATGGGGCAAAGAGGGAAGAACAGTAAGCACTGTTTCAGAACTATCTCTAAAGCTGTTTTCTGTCCTACCCTACAGATATCCTTTGTTTTGTAGATATGCCCAGTAGCAAAGAGGAAAGAGGACAGAATCCTAAGTAGTTGGAATTGAGGAAAGAGAAAAGGCTTCGTTATTTTTAATTTGTTAGGTACTTTTTAAGGAAAAAAACACTTTTATTAATAAAATTATAATTAAGGACATTAGTTAAGAGATGGGGAAATTCCCAATAAGACAAACTTCAAAGGAATTTGAGTAATAAAGACTGGGATTTTTTTTAATGTTTGAACACACTCGTAGGTCAGCCCCATCGGTTAATATATTCAATTAGTATTTATGTTAACTGAGCATCCACTCTGTATCGGGCACAACAGTGAGAAGTTCTCCATTGCTGCCTTCAAGGGACTAAAACAAATACAAGAACTATAATACAAGCTAGTAAGGACAAAGACTGAATCAAATGGAAGATCTCTTTTTCAACAATCTACCCTCAGGAACTGGAAGAGGGTATAAATAGTTTTGCTTCAGCAAATACCTGTTGGATGGGTGAATGAATGAATGAATGAATGAACAAATGTATTATATACATAAGACTTATAAAGCAGGGAGGAACAGAAAATGACTCTGTTAATGAATGAAGTAGGTATTTAAAACCATGTACTTTGCAATATCTTCAAGAAACTCAAATGTATTATGCCCTCCAAAATATTTCCATTACAAAAATACAAGGAAAAAATAAATAGTGGAAAGGAAAGAACAGATACATACAGAAGACCCGGTCCCTTTTTAGCCTTGTTCAGTGGAGTTTATATCATGAATAAACGTATGAAGGCTGTCTCGCAGGTGCCTTGAAAATAATTAGTGGACATGCCATTTCCATAGTTGAGATTGGATTTTTGTTTAACACTTCTAAAATTTTTTATGAAAAAAATTTTTATGAAATATTTTTAAATGAATATCATGAATGATCATGTATCTACCACACAACTTTTTAAAAATTTTAGCCTTTTGGGGCTAAAGTCAGTGGCTCAGTCAGTTAAGCATAGACCCTTGATTTTGGCTCAGGTCATGAGCCTAAGATTCTCTCTCCCTCTCCATCTGCCACTCCCCCCTCCATCTCTTAAAAAAAAAAAAAAATACCCTTCTGGCATACTTTCTCTGAGTCTTTTTATTTGTGAAATAATCTCATTACAATTGCATTAGAAGATTCTTCCTAAACTCCATTTCACTCTTCTCAACCCCCACCATCCACAATTTGGTGGTTATCATTTCTTGCAGGATTTGGTAGGTTAAACGTAACCAGGAATGATATATGGCTTTATTTTCTGTTTTTAGACTTAATATAAATGAGGTACAGTATAGTATACATCTTTTTGCAACTTTTTTTTCTCAACAATATGATTTTGAGATTTATTTATGCAAATCAGCATAATTCTCATTTATTGATTTTAACTACTATAAGGAGTTGTGTAGTAGGAATATGCCACAGTTTATGTCTGTTTTGCTATGGATGAGCTTTTGGATAGTTTCCAGTTTTATTGCTCTTACAAACTGTGCCACCACGAAGAGCTTGTATAAATATTCTTGTGTATGTGTGCACAATTGCTCAAGAGCATATCTCCAGGAGTAGAATTGTTGGAGAAATGACACGAGCATCTGAAGCTTTGTTTTCCAAATGGGTTGTGCCAATTTACACTCCCACCAAGAGTGTGTGGAAGGTTCCATCACTCCCATCTTGTCAAGAGTTGACATTGGGATTGTCACCAATCTTACTCATATAAAATGGTTTCTCATTGTTTTCCTTCTCTCTTCATATACAACAGTTCCTTTTCTTCCAGTACACTGATATATTTTACCAGTATAAAGGAAAAAATCTCAGAAATACAAAAATCATGACTAACTGTCATTCAAGAAATATACCTTCAATTAGTCCTTAGAGCTCATTCACTTATTCATTCAACAAACATTACCAGTTTGAGAATACAAAGATGAATAAGACATCTCCTTGCTACCCAGGAACTCATGGTCTTGAGGACAGGGCAGATGTGCAAAACAAATACAAAGCGATGATAAACATTTTGATAATTTATTATGAGTAGAAAAGGAAATTATAGAAGGGGGAGATTAATTCTATTATAGGCCTAAGGAGGCTTCCTGCAGAAAATGGTATCTCAACAGAATTCAAGATAAATAGGGTTGAATGCATATAATCCCCTAAAGTATTATTTTTATCCCATCTTACAGGTGAGGAGAGTGAGGCCTAGGGGGTTTACCACAACACATGTGGGTGAATAAATGGTAAAGGAAGGAATTGAACCTGGATCTTAGTCTCTAATGCCAGTGCACGCCCAAAGACAGAACATTGGTTAAGAAATCCCAGAGTCTCCATTGGTACCAAAGTCCTGTGGGCACAGATTGGGTAAGCTCTGAAAAGAGCAAAAGAGCATGCCTCACACAATATAGTTCACCGATATCAGATTTGACTCACACACATCATTTGAATTTTCAGTTGGCTTCGGCCCCTTTTCCAGAGTCATTAATTTTTTGCTGCCTATCAGCAAAATATTTGTGATTGTCGTACGGAGAACTGCTGTGTCAGCAGGACTCTGCCATATTCCTCCTTCAGATCTGAGCTTAATGGCACTGAGGCCACGAGGAAGTGGCTTTTCTAATCCTTTCCAGAGGCAGGTCATAGAAGGCCCTGCAGACTGTCGAGTCAACTGGGGTTTGACTCTGAGTGACACCGTGGGACTTCAGCGTAGGAGCACCACAGTCTGATTTAGTTTCAGCAGGAAGACTAGCTGCTTAGTGAGAATAGGTGGGAGGTGGACAAGGGTGGAAATAGGGAGACGGGTCAGGAGGTTATTGTAGAAATCCAGATGGAAGATGGCAGGCAGGGTTTAGAGCTGAGTTATGGCCACAGTGATGGCCTTCTGGATCTACTGTGAAGCCACCAGTGTTCCCTGATAAATGGCATGTGGACTTGAAGAGAAAAAGGGGTAGCCCTTCTTGGTTTCCTACTGCTTCCTCAGCAAATTGCTGGAAGGAGTGGAGGCCTCCTTGTTAAGAGTAGACACTTGATACAAGTTCTCTCCCCTGGGAGACCCTTGCTTTGCCTCCACCATCAATTTGTCATCAAAATGAGAGCACTGAACTCCCCCAAAAGGCTGTAGCCTGGGCAACTAGATGAAACTAGAATAAGCTTTGAAAAGACACTCAGGTTGCAAGATACTCTTAGAAGTTGTTTTCTCATTGGCTCCATGATATCTAGAAAAAGCTCTGAATTGGAGAATGGCAGGTATAAAATTTCGGCATCAGTTCTAGGTCATAGCTGAATAAAATTGGTTTCAAGACCCATAAAGGTCTTGATATTCCAATACCTCCTACTCACATAGGATGTCAAGCTTCTATCTCCTTCATTTGCTTCCAGGCCCAAGTTTCTAGGGTCTTGCTCTATGCCCTTAATCCTCTAGAAATCCTATTCCTTGCCATTAATCTCCATAGTATCACATCTCTGCTTCTGGCACACTTTGCTGTGCTCTTTGTGAAGTGCACTCTGCATATAATCAGTCAGGAGACTATAGGGTGTTGTGCTTTGTAGGAATCTAAATAGTGAGTAACTTACATTTCCCCAAAGGCTTTCAGCTAATTGTTAAAATAGAGGATTTTAGGGCTATAATCTGGTAGCTGAGATCCTTTTTTCAGGCCTATACTGACATTCACCACCCGGAGGGATGCAGAAGCTGCTAAACAAATGGTTATTCACTTCACAAAGATTGCCTGCATCTCCACTATACGCAGGCAGTGTTCCAAGCGTTGGAGGTACAGATAGGAATAAAACCCAGTTCCTGCTTTCGAAGAGCTGACAGTCAAATAAAAGAGACAGATGAATAAATGGATCATTCTACTTCAGCCCATGGGGTCAGTGGACAAGGTCTGGAAGAGGCTACATCTAAGCTGAGTCCAACTCAGGGACGAATGTGGGGGGACAGGAAAGAATAGAGGAGGGAAAGGAAGATCATTTCAGGGGATGGAGATGGATTGGGGGTTAGAAGCCTTGGAACCCCCTGGAGGCAAGTGGGCTACATCAGACTCACATGGTAAACTATGGGATCAGGCTTCTGGCACCCGACAAGGATGGGCACAGAGATACTCTCCAGAGCCATGTGGTCAGTGCCTGTGCTTTCTTCCCTGGATGAGGATGAGGACTTGCTGACCTTGAGTTTGGGTCAAGAACCAAGACAGTTCCAGATGTTTGTCAAATGTTTACTTATTTAAAAATAAACAAATACTTCTTCCTATGGGCTGGGCAGTATTCTAAGCATTTTACAAATAGCAATTATTTCAATTCTCATAATGCTCGTTGGGCTAAGTACTATTATTATTCTGTGGTAGGGGTGAGGAAACAAGTAAGAAAACAACTTGCCCCAGTAGAAACAGTTAGCAAGTGTCTGAGCAAGGATTCAAGGCCAACTCAGGCTCCAGAGTCCATGCTCTTAGCGCCTGCGTCTTGCTCCTGCCTTTATCTTTGGGGTGCAGTTTGCTTGTATAGATAGTTCTTGAATAATGATATAAGTCTTGAGTGTCTAGCTGTAGCAGAAGAATCAAAGAGCAGGCAGGGCCTTTAGGCTGGAGGTGTATCTTGAGAAGGAGGTGTTTTTAAGACATCCGCACAGACAGGTTTGCCAAGGAGCTCAGAGGGTTAAAAAACTCAGGTGAGAGTTCTGGGCTAGACCTGCAAAAAATTATGACACATTTGAAGGCATAAACCAACTGAAATTTATTCTCTCAAAGTTATAGAAGCCAAAAGTATGTAATCAAAGAGTTGGCAGGGCCATGTTCCCTCTCAAGTTTCTGGGGGATAATCCTTCCCATCTCTTCCAGATTCTGGTGGGCCCAGGCATTCCTTTGCCTATGGCTGCATATCTCCATCCTCTGCCTCCATCTTTATATGGCCACCTTCCCCTTGCGTGTCTCTGTATCCCCTTCTTTTCTCATAAGAACATTTGTCATTAGATTTAAGATCCGCCCTAAATCCAGTGTGATATCATCTCAAGATCCTTCATTACATCTGCAAAGATTCTATTTTCAAATGGTTTGCATACGCTTAGATAGATTTCCTTGATGGACATTACTGAACTCACTACCGTGGATGAGCTAATTCCGAGGACGTCTTGAGCAAGGAGGCAAGCAGACCTTGAGCAGAATAGTGGGGGAGGATCAGTCCTGGGGGGAGGGACAAATGGAGAATGCCGACAGGAGACCAAAAAGAAGCCCTCTGACGTAGAGGCGGTAATCAAGACAGACCTAGAAACCCAAGGACAGTGTATTATATATAAAAAGCATGGGCTGAGCAACAAGGGCAAGTACCCCAAGAAGTGTGGAACATACACAGGGGCTTAGCAGAAAGGAGGTTTTTGGCAAGAACAGTTTTGTTGGTTGGTTTGGGTTTGGTTTCGTTTTGTTTCTCAGCTTGGCAGTGCTAATGGGAGAGGAAGAGCCTGGCGCTGGAATTTCTGGTAACCAGTGCCGTTACACCATTTGCAAGCTGTTAACTGGCATTATCCACATTAGCAGCCTTAGAAAAACCCCAGTGAGGACACTCTCATGTTCTTACACTCCGTCTTTTATGCCTACATAAGAGCGTGCTTTACGTTAATACTCTCTCATAAAATATATTGAAGTGCAGATAAATGAATGACTCTGTCTATATAAGGTAATTATTTTAGATGACAATATTTTGACTTTCCATTTCCTCTAAATTAGTTTTACATGGTAGGGGGCCAATTCGCATTTTAGAGTTTGTTCAGAAGCTGTTTTAATTGTGCCTTCAGACATAGATACCCAGACTCCTGAGATGTCAAAACTCGGCTCCATTTTTGATAGCACTAAGTGATATTTCTTATATATGAAATTTCTCTAGCGTGATTGCATGCTAAGTTTGCATCCCAAGTTTGGAGGCTTAAAAAATTACCGTCTTTTATCTGCTAGTCTAAAATAAGAATGTAACTTTTCTTACAGTTACCAGAGTTCATTTCAATTAAATCTTAATGAGCAAAAATGTGACAAATGGGTCCATGAGCATTACCTCTCAGACCTTTTAATTTTTATAAATTCACTTGCAGAGTTAGACTTACCCTGTTGCAATTATTTCATTTGGCTCTTGGAAATTTCACCCGAATTGCATACGGCGGGTGCCAGAGGCAATCATCTGCTTCGGGGCCTAACTCTTGTGGTCATGTTATCCATCTAAATCTATAATCGGAGAAGGGGCACGGTAGAAAGGTGAAAAGTATCATTTGTCACAGCATTCTTGCGTAAAGATGGCTGGGGATTTGGGAATACGGTGGTAGGGGCAGTTTTTCTTCTCATTAGCTGCTTTATTTGTAACTGCAGGGGCTGTCAGAAGCATGGACTTAATAACCTTCAAGTTTTTCTGCATTAATATAAAAAAGGTTGCATGAATTTTTGGCAAATCATTGTCCCCATGAGGGTATCGGAAATACTTTTGCTGGTGAATACAGAATAACCCTTCTTTGGGGACCTCTCAGCTGAATTAAATATATAATTGAAGTGGATTCATCTAGAATGAGACATTTATGCTGATCGTGTACACATTTTGATGATTCTGAACCTTCACTTGGAGTGCCTTTTCAATTCTCCACGGGTAAAAGTTGGAAGGAAAGTACCAGCAGTGCTTTTAATATAATAACAGAGTGCAAGGGATGCATTTTGTACTTAGATACGATTTTATCTCTTTTGTACTTAGATATCTTTATCTGCTATGTCTTTGCATGCACTGGGCAGGGGGAATCAGGAGGAAAACTATAGTCCACAGTTCCATGATGAGGACCAGAGAATATCTAGCCTATGGGATCTCAGACTAACAGGAGGAGGGAGGGAGGGAGGGAAAGAAAGAGGGGGAGGGAAGGATGGAAAAAAGGAAGGGAGGGAGGGAGGGAGGGAAGGAAGGAAGGAAGGAAAGAAGGAATGGAAGAATTAAAAAAAAAAATCCAGTTATCCTTTCCCTTGATATAGTTCATGTTGCTTTTCCATGCCTGTTTTCTCTTGGTTTATGCTCTCTTGGTTTTCCTCCTTCCACACTGGCTACCTTGTCTCAGTCCTTTGCCCCAAGATTCAGTGCATAGATTTCTTCTTGGCTCTCTTTTACCCCCATTTTCTAGGAGACCTTATCCGGCCCCACGCCTTTCAATGCACTTTTTTTTTTTTTTTAAGATTTTATTTATTTGACAGAGAGAGACACAGTGAGAGAGGGAACACAAGCAGGGGGAGTGGGAGAGGGAGAAGCAGGCTTCCCGCCGAGCAGGGACCCTGATGTGGGACTCGATCCCAGGACCATGGGACCATGACCTGAGCCGAAGGCAGACGCTTAACGATTGAGCCACCCAGGCGCCCTCAATGCACTTTCTAAGCTGACAATTCCTTAATTTATATTTCCTGCCTCACTTATCTTTTAAAGCCCAGCCCCATAGATCCAACTGCCGACTCAACATCTTCCCTTGGAGGTCTAACAGATGTGTCAAATTCCCCTTGTTCCTAATCAACCTGATTCCCCTACCCTTTCCCTAACTTGCCTTTTTTACATACCCTCATCCAATACTGGGGGCATTTCCTCAACTCCCCTCTTTATTCCCCAGCCCCCAGCCATCCTACTGAGGAATCCTGCTGGTTCATCTTCAAACTATACGTTGAGTCAGATGACTCTACACATCTCCCATGGCCAAACCAATCCAACTATTCTCCCTATTTCACTCTGTTTTCCACCCAGCGGCCAGATTTTATCGTTTTAAGCTTAAATTGAATAATGCTGCAGCACCTCTGCTCAAAATTATCCAATGTTTTCCTGTCTCAGAGTCAAAGTCCTTACCTGGGCCCATGAAGACCTACATGGTCTGGACTCTCAGCTGCCCCCATAAGCCTTCCCTGCCACTCTCCTCCTCCATCCCTGCAGTCACCCATTCTTCCTCAGCTGTGTCTGCTTTACTTTTGAACTTGCAGTCCCCACTTCCTTGACTGTTTTTTCCCTGGGTGTTCCTTTCCAGTCTTTTCTCCAATTACCCCATCAAAGAAGTCCTCCATGATCCCCAGTCAAAAACAGCCAGCATGCACCTATATACATGCATGGCACTATCTTCCCTTATGATCTTCCATTTTTCCTTCATAAAGCTTAACATTTCCTAACCCATTGTATGTATTTTTTAATTGTTTCTCTCTCTCTACTAGATTATAAGACCCATGAAAGCAGGAATTTGGTTTTTGTGCACTATTTGCTGTGTCTCCACAGTTGAGCACAGTATCTAGTATAGACTGGGTGTTAAGTCAGTATTGGGAAATAAAAAGAGAGAGAATGATTGAGAGAGAAGAAGAGAGAAAAAATTGCAATAAAGTGCAATAAGAAGGGTAGACCAATGAATAGGATGGTCTTTTGAGATTTAATCCCTTAATAATAATGTCCAAAAGGAACCCTCCAATGGCTTCCCTTTGACTTATAGAAAGATCCAAATATGTTTATATGGATTATAAGGATTACCGTCACCTGGCCTCTGCCACCTCCCCACTTTCCCAGTCTATTGCAGTCCCCCCAGCCTACTTGGAAGACTCTTCTCCCAGATCATGACATGGCTGGGCCCTTCTCAAATGTCATCTCAGAAAGACCTTCACCAACTCTGCTATCCCCTTTTCTACCTGTTTCCTATGACATAACTCTGTTTTATTAGATTCATGATATTTATCCACATTCAAAATGTCTTATTTATTTCCTTACTTTTCTATCTCCCCCCACCCCTTGAGATTATGAGCTTTGTCTGGGCAGAGGCCTTCTCTGTATTGCTCAGTGGTGTATGCCAAGGGCCTATACTTCTGCTTGACACATGGTGGGTGTTCTGTCATCATTCGCTTAGTGAATGAGTAAATAAGACTGCCTTCTAGGGCACTGACCTTCTTTGTATTCTTCTGCCTCTCCTGATAACATCACAGATGAGGGATGTTTACAGATTTGCTGTTAGGTGCACATCAGTGAGTTTGGCACTTGGGAAACAGAGCAGACTGCTACAGTTCTTGACAGAAAGTACGCCAGGATGTAGAAAAGACTGAGACATAATACAGTCTGGGAAGGAAACACCCATAGCAAACCTGACTCATTCCTTTAGGAAGGAAAAAAAAAAAAAAACTTTTAAATAGAGGGTCCTCACACATTCCCTAGAATAACAGTTGCCAGCTCTGATGCATCACAATCCATTGTGAGTAGTGCCACATGTGGTAACCAAATTACCAAATTTGGGGTGTTATTTATATTTTATGTCCTAGATAGATCAAGAGAGATTTAAGGTCATTCTTGTAGTATTCTTCTCTTTCATTGGATTCTGAAAGTTTTCTTGTACAACTGAGGGATAGCTGGTGTGCTAGGGGTTGTAAATATGACAGACTTTCTGGCCTACTGTCCAGCCCTTACTTGGAACACCCTAGGCAGGGTGACACACACTTGACTCTCATCCATCATGTCTCTCAAAGAAGAGGAAGAAAAGATTTAGGAACTCCAACCATGGGAATACTTGGATTTCACTAGCTCTGTGTCCCACACATAACTATGTAAATACTCAGGTTCTCTTGTGCAGTGAGCACAATTTTAATGTTTAACAAATTGTCATTGTTTTAATCAATCTTTGTGCTACAGATTTGGTAGACATCACGATTTTTTGTTCTGTAACTTACCCAACCTCTCAGGTAAAGCACAGAATTCTTGTTGAGCAAAGATAAGATACTTCTCTGTACTCTTTTTTTATTTTCTTATTTTGGGGTAAAAGTATAAAAGTTTCCAAGACTGAAAACCCTAGCCAGAGAATCATCTGACATTAACTGGTATCATTACTAAAATCCACTAAACTGCCTTGGGTATCTATAAGTGTCCCAAGCAAAATGATCCTTTCTCATAGTTCCTTTTTTCTTTTTTTCTTTAAATTCAATTTAATTAACATATTTGGCTATTTGGGGTCTACCTGTCTTTCAAAGGTAGAATTTAGTGATTCATCAGTTGCATACAACACCCAGTGCTTATTACATCAAATGCCCTCCTTAAATGCCCATCACCCAGTTACCCCATCCCCCACCCACCTCCCCTCCAGCAACCTTGTTTGTTTCCTATAGTTAAGTCTCTTATGGTTTTCCTCCCTCTCTGTTTTCATCTTATTTTCATTTTCCTTCCCTTCCCCTATGTTCATCTGTTTTGTTTCTTAAATTCCACATATTAGTCAACTCATATGGTATTTGTCTTTCTCTGACTGACTGATTTCGCTTAGCATAATACCCTCTAGTTCCATCCACATCATTGCAAATGGCAAGATTTTATTCTTTTTGATGGCTGAGTAATAATCCAGTGTGTGTATGTGTACACCACATCTTCTTTATCTATTCATCTGTCGATGGACATCTAGGCTCTTTCCATATTTGGACTATTGTGGACATTGCTGCTATAAACATTGGGGAGTAGATGCCCCTTAAAAATCACTATGTTTGTATTCTTTGGATAAATACTTGGTACTGCAATTGCTGGGTCATAGGGTAGCTCTATATTTAACTTTTTTGGTAGCTCTATATTAATTTATTTAACCTGCTCCATACTGTTTTCCAGAGTGGCTGCACCAGCTTGCATTCCCACCAACAGTGTAAGAGGGTTCCCCTTTCTCCACATCCTTGCCAACATCTGTTGCTTCCTGAGTTGTTCATTTTAGCCATTCTGACTGGTATGTGGTGATGTCTCATTGTGGTTTTGATTTGTATTTCCCTAATGCTGAGTGATGTTGAGCATTTTTTCATGTGTCTGTTGGCCATCTGTATGTCTTCTTTGGAGAAAGTCTGTTCATGTCTTCTTTTCATTTCTTGACTGGATTTTTTGTTTTCTTGGGTGTTGAGTTTGATTAAGTTCTTTATAGATTTTGGATACTAGTCCTTTATCTGATAAAACATTTGCAAATATCTTCTCCCATTCCATAGGTTGCCTTCTAGATTTGTTGACTGTTTCCTTTGCTGTGCAAAAGTTTTTATGCTGTTGAAGTCCCAATAGTTCATTTTTGCTTCTGTTTCCCTTGCCTTTGGAGATGTGTCTTGCAAGAAGTTGCTGCTGCCAAGGTCAAAGAGGTTGTTGCTTGTGTTCTCCTCTAGGATTTTGATGGATTCCTGTCTCACATTTAGGTCTTTCATCCATTTCTAATTTATGTTTGTGTATGATGTAAGAAAGTGGTCCAGTTTCATTCTTCTGCATGTGGCTGTCCAGTTTTCCTAGCACCATTTGTTGAAGAGACTGTCTTTTTTCCATTGGATATTCTTTCCTGCTGTGTCAAAGATCAGTTGACCATAGAGTTGAAGGTCCATTTCTGGGCTGTCTCTTCTCTTCCACTGATCTATGTGTCTGTTTTTGTGCCAGTACCATACTATCTTGATGATTACAGCTTTGTAATATAGATTAAAGTCCAGAATTGTGATGCCTCCAGCTTTGGTTTTCTTTTTCAACATTACTTTGGCTATTGGGGGTCTTTTCTGGTTCCATATACATTTTAGGATTGTTTGTTCCAGTTCTGTGAAGAATGTTGATGGTATTTTGATAGGGATTGCATTGAATGTGTAGATTGCTTTGGGTAGTATAGACATTTTAACAATATTGTTCTTCCAGTCCATGAGCATGGAATGTTTTTCCATTTCTTTATGTCTTCCTCATTTCGTTCATAAGTATTCTGTAGTTTTCAGAGTACAGATCGTTTACCTCTTTGGTTAGGTTTATTCCTAGGTATCTCATGGTTTTTGGTGCAATTGTAAATGGAATTGATTCCTTGATTTCTCTTTCTTCTGCTTCATTGTTAGTGTATAGAAATGCAACTGACTTCTGTGCCTTGATTTTATATCCTGTGACTTTGTTGAATTCCTATATCAGTTCTAGTGATGTTTTTGGTGGAGTCTTTTGGGTTTTCTACATAGAGTATCCTGTCACTTGTGAAGAGTGAAAGTTTGATTTCTTCTTTGTCAATCTGGATGCCTTTTATTTCTTTTTGTTTTTTCGTAGTTCCTTTTTTCAATGAAATTCAGTCCTATACATATTTTTTTTTTTTTTTTTGGTGTGTACCAGGCTCTTCCTGTGAATAATTTCTTTTTCCTAATGATTGTTACGGCTTTGCTCTCAAGGAATTTGCAATCAAGTAGGAGAAGAGGAGACTATCTGTAAATATTTCTTGAAGGACATATCCAGGGAACCTAAGTGGTCCAATGAGGCAAAGGGAAAAAAAAGTACATTGGGGAGGAAATGCTGGTGGAACATAAAATATAAAAACAGATAGATTGGGGTTCCTGGGTGGCTCAGCATGAACTCTTGATTTCAGCTCAGGTCATGGTCTCAGGGTCATGAAATTGAACCCTACATCGGGCTCCATGCTGAGTGTGGAGTCTGCTTGGGATTGTCCTTCTCCCTCTCCCTCTACCCATCCCCCCTGCTCACATGCACTCTCTCTGTCTTTAAAAAAAAAAAAAGACAGGTAGATTCACTAAATGTCTTATGTGCCAGGCTCAGTAATTCAGAAACTATCTGCTGAAGCAGTGAAGTGTCTTTGAGGACTTTTGAGCAAGAAATAGAAATGATCTCAGCTATTCTTCAGGAGTATGAGATTAGCAGTACCATGTTTTCTACAGCATTTCCTGGAATATTTCTATTTCTCACTATTCTCCAGAAGCATTTGTCAACTTGAGATAAAGACTGAGAGAAGGTAAGGCATAAATGTCAACATTTTGAAAACCATAGTAGTCAGGATAGGATAGGGGATGCTGGAGTAAAGATAATACCCTAAACTGCAGTTGGCTTAACCTAATAAAGATTTGTTTCTTACTCTGAAAGTCCAGCTTGAGTTGGCCACCCTCCTCCATCTTAAGACATGCTGCCCAAGGTTGCTGTGTCAGGGGAAAAACAATTAGGAGAAAGCAATGAACTACTTTAGCCTGATGTGACGCCTCACTTCCACTCCCACCCCATTGGTCACAACTAGTCATGTGACTTTAATTCAACTACAGGCAAGGCTGGGGGATACAGGGGAGCACATGGATATTTGATGAGCACAAAATCTGCCACAGTAATAGTGAGCCTTTAATGAATCTGATTAGTTGTTTTGTTTGTTTGTTTCTTAACTGGTTAAGAGAGATAGCAGTGAACTCCTGGACTCCAAATGAAACAAAAACAAAAACAAAAAACCCTTTGTTTGACCATGACCTTTGGAGTGGCAGAGTAAATTTGGCACAAATTCATGTAAGCAATTGGAAGTTAAACTATTTTTGTATAATATGGGGATAAAAATACTCCCTGTCTTGCCTTCTTCACAGGATCAAATGATACACTATAATGTAGGTGATTGTGTTTTATAAACTGCTAGGTGTTGTGCAAATCTAATCTATTATCAGCATCGCCACTATCATCACCATGGTTACCCTAGTGGAGGAGGGCAGAGACTGCTGCGGTCTGTGTATGTGACCAGAGAGAATTAAAGCCCCTGCTTATCTTTCCAGCTTCATTACTCTTCTCTTCCTTCTAAGTATCCTGCACTACAGCTCTTCTGTACTCCCGACAATTTCCCAACATGCCTGATCTTTTCTCTGCCTTTGTATACCCATCACCCTCTACTTGGAATGCCTTCCCTCTCCTCCCCTCCTCTCCTTCATCCAGAAAATATCCATGTGTCCCTCAAGGCTTAACTCACAATCTCTTGATCTATAAAGCTTTCCTTACCCCTCAAACCCTAAGACAGCTTAGGGTTCCTCCCTGTGCCATGTCTGTTGTGAAACTTTGCCTACTTGTCACTTAATCATTTCCATGTCTGTCTCCCCTACTGGGCTGTGAGCATCTTCAGAGCAGGGACTGAGTCTTATGTTTTATTCACGAAAGCAGGCTCAGGACTGAGACTAATTCTGTTCCCAACTCAACCACTTACAGGATGTGTGACCCCAGATGGGTAATTCCACCTGTCTTTGCCTCAGTTTCCCCATCTGTAACATGAGGAGAACAAAAGGGACTACCTCAGGGTTGTCATGATGATTAAATAAAACATACATGCAGAGTACTTAATAATAATGCCTGGCACATAGTAAGTGTTCAGTAAATATTTGGCAAATGAAAGAATGAATGAGTGATTAATTGACTCAATCTCAAGAAGTGGTATATCACAGATGAAGAAACTGAGGGCTCAGGGAGGTTTTTTGCTCAAGGTCACACAGCTAGTGGGAGCTGGCTGATTCTAAAATTCCTCTTTTGATGCTATATGTGGACATAGAAGGTGGTGAAATAAACATCAGAATTGATGAACCCGATCAGGATGGTGGGAGGGGAAAGGATTTGTTGAATGAAGCCTCCAGAGAGCACTCCTGTCTCCTGCTGAATCTTTACTATTGTGATATTTTTTGCTCGTTGAATTTTTTTGGTCTCCTTCCAGCAGATATAAAAGGAAAACAGCCCGTACAGTGGGATTGGAAGGCTCTGGGCGCAGAGCAGGGATTTTTCATTTCACAGGTCATATGCAACGCTCTGCAGCCCAGCTCACGGTCAGTCTTTATTCTTAATGCCTCCTTGATGCTGGGAGAAAGCAAAACAGGGTTTGTTGTTAGCAGTTTGGTTCAGGCCCATCGGAGAGTGATTACACTTTCTTCTTTTGCTGCATTAAGAGGGGAGGTAAGGAGTCCCAGGACACAGGCCAAACAAGTGCGAGATGTGAGTGTAATGCACAAAGGCAGGAGGGACCCTGAGCCTCACCTCCGTGAGCAGTCCTCCTCAGGGTCACTTTCACAACCCAGCTCTTTGGTCACCAAGGTGCCAGGTCACCTGTGCCCAAGTCCCTTGTCCCATGCCCTGATGTTTAAAGAGACAAAGTAACATGATATAAATCAAACGAGCTCCCACCCTCGACAGTTTGGCTCCCTTTCTTGCCCTTGGAGGTGACTTTTGTAAGTAGTAAGTGACTGCCTTGTCCTATACTCTAGGCAACCAAGTGGAATGGAAGTGCTTTCAGAAACCAGTAGCAGCCAGGGACAGACAGCAGAAAACTCAGATTCTAGCTCCACTCCAGCATTGACCAGCTAGGGGGCTAGGGACATTGCACGTAAGGTCTGCATTGCTTTGAGGGCCTGTAAAATGATGAAGGGAGCCTCTCGTTGACCCTTCTCTCAGGATTTTTAGGAGGACATTAGGAACAATAAACCATCCTCCATGAAAACTCTTTGTAAACTGTTATGATCCGTGCCCACATAAAACCATACGAGAAAGGCAAGCGTTGACCTCAGACACTGTGTTATGTCGAGTTCCCAACACCTTACTGTGCTCTCATTCAGAAACTAAGGTCTTCTAGTAAAGAAGGGAAGACTTACCAGCCTGTTGTGGACTTTGAAAGTGTTTTTGCTTGGAATATGTTTCACATATACATTGTTTTTTCCTGAATTATCCTTTCCTGGGAAGCAAAATCTCTATGCCTACATTTTCACACAGAAGAAAGAAACCAAGGAAGTCTACATATTTCCTTCTAAAAGAAGGGAGGTCAAAGGAAACTCACTGTTACTTAGTGAAAACTAAACCAAATTTGCCTGTCAAATTATCTCATAGTTTTCCTGCTTTGTCACTCAGGGGGGAAAAGAGTTGATGTTTCTAAGAGCCTGAGTTCTTAAAACAATCATTCCGCAAGAGTAAGGAAGGATCTAAAGGGAAAGAAAGTCCCTTTCTCTAAAACAAAACAGACACATAGCCACACACATGCATATGACAGTGAAACAGATATCAACTTTTTAAAAACCCCTGAAAAGGCAATATATAAATATAATTTCAGGGGGAAAAACAACAACTCAAGTGAGTCATACTGTGATTGATGACAGAGCACCTGCTAGGTGCCAACATAGTATGGGGCCTGGTGCTTTACATACATCGTCTAGCTTAATTTTCAGAGCAGCCCTGAGAACAGTGCTTTATTTTGAGCACAGAGAGACTGAATAACTGGCCTCAGGCTGCACAGTCCATAAATGGGGGAATAGATTAACCACCTGACCTGTGTGGCTTCTAACCTGTGCTCGTCTCTCTAGGCCTTCCTCCCTGTACCTCAGGCCTTCTGAAGTTCTGCAGCAGCCTTGCCACCTCTTTCTCTGGCCATTCTCCCTCACCTGAGCCCTCCAAGTCACGTGTTTTCCAAGGATTGCAGAACCAGGGCTCTCTCCACCGCAGGACAACTTCCTGTTAAGTGGGAACCAATGTCCTCAACACAGGCCGATCTGAGTTCACACGGTGCCTGTTCATCACACCCTTGGCTTCTTCTCCTAACCCAGGTGTCAGGGTTTTTTGTGTCACCTGAGACCAAAGCATCCTGAAGAGGCACCAATTTCTCTGGACAGTGGCCGAGTGCCCTGGACATTTGACCTACCAGCTAGCACGCTGAGCTCACGGCCCATTGGTGGCCTAGGAAGGCGGCATGGCTGGGGTGAGCCGCACACAGTTTGGGAAGCTACAGCCGTCAGCCCTCCACCCTGAAGCATGAGCGATATGTCTCCGCATATACTTTTATCATGGTGGTTTCATCTAGCCAAGGAAGAAAGGGTGGATACTTGTTATTGCTGCTCCCACACAAACAAAGTACATGAGTATCTTCCATATTTGCCACACATTTTATGTCCTATATGGGAGATAGAGTAGTGGCTGGGGAGGGAACCAGCCAAGCTTAGGGATTAATATGTCACCCTTTGTGGCCTGGGATTGGGTTTCCATGCTGTTCCGCTCCATCTGCATTTGCAAATGGCGCTTCAGTGCCTGTTCCCAAAACTGTGTTCCAAGGATCCTTCTCAAGGCTCAGAGATGAGCAGTATAATGCAATAGGGCCTCTGATGACTCAGTTTGCCAAGTTCGGTTCCCAGCTCTGCACTTCCTCGCCGGGACCATAGACTAAACTGTTATTCCACTTTTGCTAGATCAGCGTCTAAACTTGTGGTCCCAGCTCTGATAACTTTTTCTCCCAGGAAGTGTGGGGTCGAGTGTCCCTCCTTGGTATTTTCCATAGCCCTGTTCTTCCCCCATAATACTGTGTAATACCAGGCTTGGAACCAGGGATCATGTCGGCTTTGTTTTCTGCATCTGGAACAGAACCTATCACAGAGAATGTGGACACTCCAAACATAGTTGTTGCATGCATGCATGCATGAATGAATGAATGATAGAGTAGAATAAGAGAGCCTGTATGGTCTCTGCCACGTTCAAGAGCCCAGACACTAGTAAAGGCACCAAGGTTTCTATTAAAGCAGCAGGAGAAGACAAGACGTAACAGTGATGGGAAGAGGTGGTCGGGATCCTCACTCAGGTCTGTCTGCCCCTAAATCCCACCCATGCCTCATACATCACAACACATTAGTGTTGTGCCCGTGAAAGTCTTAAGCTCTTCTTTGGTCATCCAAATGATTTTCTGTTTTGGAAACAAAAGTCGCTTCTACCCTCCCCTTGCTCAGTCGCAGCAGCCCGCTCACCAGACTCCCTCACCCAAAACGCACGGAAGAGTTTGTTGCAATCACTGTGGCTGGCGAAATCCTTGCCTCCTTTTAACCTGTCAAAAATGAGAGCTATGTGTTATTCTGGGGAGAGCTGAGGCTGGCACAAGGCCCAACATCCCAGTTGTCATAATTATTTCTCGTTTTATCACATTTGTGTGTTATTTGGCTCTGGACTCCAGAATGGGGCGAGGTGGGCTGGTAAAATGGCAGTGGCCCTCATTGTAAATACTTGAGACCAGTCCATTGACCGAGGGCCTACGGCAGACCTACTTCTCTGTTTTGCATAGTATATCCTTACGTTTATAAGGGATGGCCTAGAAGCATTTCAGCTATCCGTGGATAGGTCTTCTTGTCCTGTAGAGAAATCCACCACGTTTTGCATGATTTAAAAATTTTTTATTAAACAACTATTAGTCTAGAAGTGGGGGTGGCATACAAGAAAATATGACATACATTTCTTCCTCAAAGGGCATTATGTTCTGGTTGGATAAAATATTTATATTCCCATTTTATGAACTGTTCTCCAAAACAGAAATCCCTGATCAAATAGCTCAGTAGTAAAACATTAGGTTGAATCATATAAAATTACCACTATTTGACTATTATTTATCTACAAAAATGGCAATTTTGATTTACAAAAAAATGGTCCAACCCAGTAAGTAATAAGTTTCGAAAATCCTGTATCCTTCTCTTGGGAATTCAGCTGAAGGCTCCACCAAGTCCTGCAGTGAAGAAAAACTTGCTTAATTTTAATTCACTCAGTGTATTTCCCCAAATTTCTTCAACATGGGATTTTTTTAATTGTTTTGCCTAACACTTTTAATATCTACAAAATACATTACAGGAAATATTGATAATATATATTTCCTTCTATTCTATCACTCATTCATTTATTCATTCATGCAACAACTATGTTTTGAGTGTCCACATTCTGTGTGACAGATTCTGTTCCAGATGCAGAAAACAAAGCAGACATGATCCCTGCTTTGTACCCTTAGTCTCCTGGGATTGAGTTTCCATGCTGTTTTGCTCCATCTGCCTTTGCAAATGGTGCTTCAGTGCCTGTTCCCAAGATCATGTTCCAAGGATCTTTCTCAAGGCTCAGAGATGAGCAGAATAATGCAGTAGGACCTCTGATGACTCAGTTTGCCAGCTCTGCACTTCCTTGATGGGACGATAGACTAAGTACAGAAACTGTTATTATTCCACGTTTACTAGAATCAGCGTCTAAACTTGTGGTCCCAGCTCTGATAACTTTTTCTCCCAGGAAGTGTGGGGTCGAGTGTCCCTCCTTGGTATTTTCCATAGCCCTTGTTCTTCCCCCATAATACTGTGTATCACCCGGTCTTGAAAGGATTCACTTCCTACCAATCTTTCCCCCATCAGTACCAGACACCCCCTAAATACAGTATAGCACTGTGTCCTTCTGTACATCTGCATGTGATTGTCCCTCCTTTCTGCCTGGCAAATTCCTTTTCACACTCAAAACCTCATTCAGTGGATCTCCCTCTCTAGGGACTCCTTTCTGACCCTCACCCAGAAAAGAGAACAATTCCCTTCTCTGAGCCAAGGGATCCCTGCCAAGCCAGTCCTGAGAGATAAGAGGGACCAGAGCACCTTGGGCCAGGCCTCACTGGGGTTTCACCCAGTTGGTAAGAGCTCAGCCAAGATGCTCCTCTTTACTCTGGCCCAGATCATAAAGTTATAGTGAGGAACACAACTCATGCTTTGTAACTCAGGTTGGGTGAGACAGAATACGCACTTTATGACTTCTACCTGGATCTTATTTATGTTTTTGTTTTCCATACTGAATTATAATTTAGTCTTTACTTGTCCATCTTCCTCATTAGGCTGTGGGCTCCTCTGGGTTAAAGAACAGGGCCTATTTATTTGGATATCTCCAGAAGCTATCCTAATGTCTAGTGGATCCTTGAAAAACACTCTTTCTTTCTTATAGTGTCTATTTGAATTTAATATAAAGAGTAAGAAAACAACGAGGTGCTAGATTCTGGTGGAGAAGCACTTGCAATGGCTGACCTGAGCTGAGAGTCCTCGATTAAACAGGAGGCTGAGGAAGGTCTTTATGGGAGAGGCAGTGCAGCGTGGGGATAGGTAGGTGACAAGGGGGACTCCTCCAGAAGCTTCATCCGAGTCTGTCCTCAGGCAATCTGGGTCTGATATCCTCCTCCTTGTTGGGATCTCCACTGAGCTCTGCTCTTCAAAATTCACATTGGAAAATGAAAATACCACTTCGATAGCATTTGTCATCTATCAAATTGGTAAAGTTATTCTTTAAATGATAATACATCGCATTTGGGAAGATACATGAAAAGGGATTCCTTTTTAAGCTGCTTGAGGAATATAAATTAGCACAACTATGTTTCCACATTTTGTTTCCTTACTCAGGACTAGCATAGGCCACATTTTGTTTCCTTACTCAGGACTAGCAGAACCATTGATGAAAAAACTTCGCTGACCCCAGTGCTTCCTAGGACTACAGGGGAGAATTGCTGCAAAACCAGCCTGGAGTGTTCAAGGAGGGGAGACAGAAGTTGTGGGGCAGTCCCCGCGGGGGTGAGACTCAGTTTCTAAGACCCTAACTGAGATACTGTGTCTCATCCACATAAAAATATCATCATGTCCGGTGGGTTTTAAGATAGAGTCTGAAGTAGAATAAGCATGGCGAGGACATTAATCTTGTTTTGCCACATAGAAAATGTGGGAGCACAGCCAAATTCACTCCGGCTTGGACTTTAAAATGGGTGTCATCCCCAAAGGCATTGTGGACAGAGTGTTCGTCATTATTTAGGGGTCACCAGACAGACATGGACTGTGCTGGGGCATCACTCTCTGCAAGGCTCCCCCACCCCCAAGTTTAGGATCATTTACCTTGAAAGCTAAAATTGGAGCATCGGTGCTCAGCACAAAGGCTCTGTTGGCATAATTAATAATGCCGAGTCCTCATGTGCTGTGTGATATGAATTGTGTTGCTAATTATATTGTTATGAATGTGGTTTAGAGTATTATTAATGCAGGAAATATCAATACTTAAAAGCTTTGCTGGCAGTGAGATTTTTGCTTTAGCAGGCATGAGCTGGCCTGTAAGCATTAAATACTGTCTTGCTTAGAGGCATTAATCTGTACTCCCTTTGAATACATTTAATTAAAAATTTTGACTTCCCAGTAATTGTTGTTTTTATGTAACCCCAAAATGAAATTTTATTGGAGGTCAAGGTCTTTTATATAAGCCCCCATCTGTCCAGCCAGGGTGACATCCCTCAGACAAGGCCGCCGTGGTGTCAGGGAGACAGTGAAGGGGGCCAGCCTCCTCCGTGGGAGTCTTGCTCTCCTGGGAAAAGTTTCAGCTTTATGGATAAGAATAAAACCAAGTTCAGAGTCAAAAGGAGGAGAACGCCGTAGAGGATATGATTTGGCTCTGTCCTTTGCTGCTACTTTCTCAGTACTCGCTCTTGAGAGTCCATTTCAAACTACTTTGGAGCCCACGGACCTGGGTTCCGAAGTTTGCTCTTCTTAAATGAGCAGATACTTTCACACATATGATTTTTCCTTCTTTCCTCAGATTTGAGGGGTAGCTGATCCTATTTGCATTTTTACAGACATGAATGGTTTTATAACTTCAGAAATGGTGTGCGGTTGGGCCGGAGAGAGGGCACTGTATTCAAGAGCTCAAATACCTTATCTTAGGCAAACCTCATAATAATCTAAGACTAGGCATTGTTACCCCATTGTGGTAACGCTGAGGCTCGAGGACATGGAAGCCTCACCAGGGTAACACAGTTAGTTTGTAGGCCCCAACGAGGATTTGAATTTGGGTCTGACTCTAAGGCCCAAGCTCCTTCCTGGCTTCTCACAGGGTCAAGTTGGTGACTCTTTGATCTAGGATAACCAAATGTCCCATTTGAAGGGGACTGAGGGCTTTCCTGGGAAATGGGACTTCCAGTTTTAAAATCTGGACCAGTCCCAGGCACACTGGACCAAGCTAATCACCCTAATTCCATGCCATCATTCCTCATCTTATTCCATCTTCCTAGATGACTACGATCAAGAGTTTATCCCAGAGAGGGGATTGGAGTCTACTGAGTGGCTCCCCCTGTAGGAAGTGGTTGACACCCAAGGAATGTCAAACTCACATGGAGGGAGCGGTTTGCCACCAGGAAGGGCAGAGCTCTTCAACAACCAACAGGACCCAGAAAGTCACACTAACTGGCCCGTGGAGCAGCTACCACCAGATGCTGGTCCCTCCGTCAGAGAAGATTTCCTCCAGCGTTGGGTTTGGGGAAACATAACAGTTATTGTTAGTACAAGGTGTCATGGAGAGAAATAAACAGACCTGGGCTATAGGGTGACAGGGGGGGAAAGAAAAGCAATGTTTATCAAATATCCCCCTGTCTAGAAAATTTGCAGCTGATTTAAGAAGCCCTCTGCGTACACACCAAAGAATACCAGGCTGCAAGACTGTACTAATAAAGTTGAAAATATGCTAGTATTAATATAGCTGGCACTAAAAAATAGGAAGTAAGTGCCTGCAAGTTTGTCAGCTTATTAATCATTCCTTTGTAAGCGGTGTTTTTACTTTCATGGCTGCAACATCGAATCACAGTTCATTGGCTAAAGGCCAAGTTAGCTTTTGCGTTGGCATATTACCATGTGCTGTGGTTCTGTGCTTCTTGTCCACTTATTAATGCTGCAAACTTCCTACAATTTAGTCTAAAAATAGCCTCAGTTCTGTAAAAACATTACATTTCTGTTTTAGCCATGGTAGAGAAACATGGAAGGGTGTGTGTGTGTGTGTGTGTGTGTACCTGGAGAAAACATGGTGATGCCTCAAATCAATAATTTGTTATTCTCCTGAAGCCTTCTTTTTGGGCATCCTGAAAATTAAAAGAGAAAAAGTAAAAGGAGGAGTGGAGAGAGAAGGATAAAGAGAGAAGCAGAATTTTTTCCCCCAGAACCCTAGCTATGCATAATCTCTGTTTATTTTTAGTGCACGAAATGATCATGCCAAGCTAGAATGAAACCCCAGAACAGCCTTTTATTAGAACCTTTTTTTCCCTAAATGAAAACTGTGTGACACTCCTATTCGGTCCTATTCTGCTTTCCTTCATCAGTTTGGACTGCAAAGTGGCCATGGAAAAATGACTGATTGACATATTTCCTTATATGATGCCTTATGCAATGACATCCTTTTTGGGTGCTTTTGGACAGAACATTCCTAGATAAAAATGATTCCAACAGTAAGGTTTTCCTCAACCACATCCCTGGTTTGAATGTCTGTCTGTCTATTAGCCATGCCAGCACTCTAGCATGGATGACATAGTGATGATTTCTCTAAATCCATGATTTATTTTGCACCCAGAAGAACTCGAACAAGACAAATAGCCTTTGAGAAGCCACGTGAACCTCAGGGAGCTGCCAAGGACACAGGTGAAGAGTGATAGGGGACGCATTTCATAATCACAAGGAAGAGCAGTGAGAGCGATAAGGTCTCATTGCTGCACAAACAGAAAAAGTGAGCAGTTTGCATATCGGACGTATCAGGTGTTCGGATTTGACGCAGAACTCCTGAATAATGTGCTGTTTGCCTTTTGGAGAAATTAAGAGGAAGGAAATGTCATTCTGCAGCTTCACATGAGATAGGGAAGAAAGATGGTAGACTGGGAAATTGTCGTTTCCTAGGCTGCTTCCGAAAGATATGGCTGGGAGCAAAGGGTTCCAGGGAGGTAATGGAGGAACTGGGCGGCCCAGAGCTGGCCCCAGAAACGAGGACTTGGCAGAATGCTTTTTAATCAGCCTTGGTTTCAAAACCATGTGCCAAAGGAAGAGGTTAACAACTTTGCAATAGTTGAGGGTAGTGGAGAGAAGGTGAGCTTTGGAATAATTCGTCTCTTTAATTGATGTTTATTGAGCACCTGCTATGTGTTGAGCACATTTGTGGCTCTAGAATTAAAAGGAGTTATGCTCAAATCTGGCTCCATTAACTTCTAGCTGTGGGTCTGGGAACAAAGCACTTAGCTTCTCTGGAACTCTGGTGGTATCCTCTTGGAAATGGGGATAATAGGTCCTAACCCACTTGTTGTGAAGATAAGATGAGATAAATTACGAATGGTGAGTCACTTGAATCTTGCCAAGCCTCAGATTGCTCATCAGCAAAATGAAGATAGTAATACCTAAGTCATAGAGCTATTGTGAAGTTTAAATGGGGTGCCAAACCCCCCAAAATAATAGATGACCTTTTTAGGTGCTGGCTCAGGTGAGTAAAAGTCAAGGAAGAACAAACTTTGAGAGCGTTTCTGTGGGGGAAGTGGGAACTCGTCATGTTGGGAAGCTTCTCTAGGCTTTCAAAACAAGCTTTTATCATGCAAAAAATTCCGTAAGAATGGAGGAATATGGTGACCCCACCCCCCATTCTGTCTATGTTCATACCAAATGAATATGTGCTTTTAAACCGAAATGATCTGGTACCTCTTCAAGACTTAGGGCATTAGGTTCTGCCTCAGATCATGAGGGATATGGAGATGGACCCCACTTGCAAGGTACTTATTTTTCTTAGTGGCCAAACTGAGATTTGCCCACACATAACAGCAGAGCAAAACAGAAAGTCCTGGATGCCATGGGAGAATTTCAGGTTGCAAGAATTTTCCAAGGGCTAGCTAAGAGAGCTGAAACCAGACTCAAAGGAAAGAAACTGTCTTATTTGTTAAGGGCAACACCTTACCAAGTGTCACAGTGTGGTGGAAAGGACAGACCCTGAGCAAGAAGAGAAAAGACCACAGTTCCCAGGCTGAACCCAACTCAACAGGTAGGATCAGGCAGAACCTCTTGAACCCTATGAGCTCTATGATTATAAAAATATCCAAGAGATTTCCAGCTTTCAAGAGTCTGTAATTTTAGGAGCCTTGTGCTATCTGTTTTATAAATAATTTGAGAATCTGTGACTCCATCCAAATGCAGTGGCCTAGAGTGAACTTGTTTCTTATTTCTTGCTGGAAGGCTTCCATGTTAGTTCTGCTAATTGGTCCCAGCAGCTCGCACGAAGATGCCCAACCCAAGCTCCTTGCTGTGTCAGAAGGTCTGAGGAACCCATTCTTTCTCATGTCTAAGGATTCAGCGCCAAAGAGGGCAAGGTCAGGCAGAAGTCCACCATAAAACTCCCTGAAACACACATGCACACACACACACGCGCACACACGAAGAAAGGATGGAGGGTAAAGCTCCTGCTTGCTGGATCGATTTAATGACTAGAACAGGAGCAGATTTTCAATCATCCTATACAGATCTTCTGTCAAGGGCCCGGGGTCCAGGGATGTTCTCAAAGCACAGAAGTGAAAGGAAAACAATTAGACAAACACATGAAGACAGATAAGGAAGGAGAGCTTCCAATGTGTGTAACTATAGATAGATGAAAGAAAAATAAAAACAGGACCTACAGTCTGTGATCCCTCTTGAGACTTTTAATACTCTCTGTAGGAAAACAAGCACAGTGAAATTAGAGGCGATGCATACTCAAGTTTTCATGGAACCCCAGAAAAAAGTAGCAAAGGGGAGGGACCCTCAGTACCTAACAGCTCTGCTGAGGAGGAAGGAACAAGTGGCCTGCTCTACCTGCAGCCGGGCCTCATCAGTCTTTTTACACTGAAGTGTCTGCATTGAGACTAAGAGGACATTTCCTTCATTCATTCATTCACTCATTCACTCATTCATTCAGAATTAATTTGTTTTTATGCTTACCTACTAAGTGTCAACTTCTGATGATGTAAAGGTGGACAACTCTCCTCGCCACCAGGATCCCAATCTTGTTAGAGAGGCAGCTTGTTATAATGCTGGATGATGGAGATGTGTTCATAAGCATGGGGATAAAAGTTAAGAGAAGGAGTAAACACTTAGTTTGGGGACTAAGTGCAAAGAAGTCAAAGCTAAGGAATCCCTGAAAGCTCTGTAACTTTGGACCAATTGCCTACCCTCTCTGGTCTCCCTTTCCTCATCTGTATGTCTGTGTAGTTAATGTGCTGGAAGATGAAATGAGAAAACCCATGGGAGGCACTAAGCCCACTGCTCGGTGCCTAGTGAACCCTGAGCGCTAGTCATGATTAGAGGTAGTGAGTGATTCATTAGCAAGCTGCTTAAAAAAGTTTTATGATCACATTTTTCCTCCCTCTTGCAACTTTTTCAAGGAAATCTTCATGTGACTGAAGAGTTGAAACATGGCTTCCTCGGGTCTTAGTTTAGACTCTGCTGCTCTGAATTAACTGGAGTAGTTGTGGACATGACCCTCTTCTCCCTGAGTTTCCTAACACTTGATTCCAGAGTAGAATCAAGCTTTGTCTGTAATGTCTTCACCATCATAAAGTCCCCACACATCTGTTCTTTTCCCACCCTTACTGATCTCCTTACAGACTTCAGATTTCTCTTCATGAACCACTTCTTTCCTCTTAAATCTTCCCTTCTCCTACCACGAACGTCCTTATACCTTTCTGGTTTCATGTCAGGTGGCACAGCACTGACTTGTACCAATTAAAAAACCTGCTGCCCTCCCAACATGTGCATGCTTGAATACCCACCTCTGCTAGCTCCAGGGCAATGCAAAAATAGACTAGACCTTGTCCTCGAGTTGCTTACAGTCAGTATCTCTCCATTCTCAGGAGACCCCAAATGTTGGCATTCCCCTGCCCCAAACCCTCCAATGTCTTCCTGTCCGCCTCAGACCAAAGGCCAACATCCTCCTAATGACCTTCATGATCCAGTACCTCACAGCCTCTCTGAACTCATCTTCTCCCCTGTCTCATTCTCTCCATGGCCACCATACTCCTCTCCTAGATGTTTCTCAAAGCTCTCAGGCCTTTACCCTTGCTGTTCCTTCTGCTCAGAATGCTGTTCCTTCTGCCTGAAATGTTTTTCCCCAAATACCTCACTTCCTGGCTTCCTCTGAGATTAAGATGACCAGATTAAATACAGGACTCCCAGCTGAATCTAAATATCAGATAAATAATGAATAAATTACTATTATATTTATTAATTATTATAATAAATTATTTTTATCATCTGAAATTCAAATGTAACTGGGCATTCTATATTTTTATTTGCCAGATATAACCTCACCATCTGATCTTTACTCAGATGTCATCTTCTGGGTGATTGTAGTCCTTTTCTATTGCTGCTGAGACAAATTACCAGAGATTCATTATCTGACGGTAGACTAGAAGTCTTGGCATGGATCTCACGGCATTAAACTCAAGGTGCTGGCAGGGCTGTGCTCCTTTCTGGAGGCTCTAGGGCAGAATCTGTTTCCTTACCTTGTCCGGGTTCTAGAGGCCACCCACGTGCCTTGGCTCGTGACCCCCTTCCTTCTCCAAAGCCAGCAACATCATATCAGGTCCTTCTCATACTGCCATCTTTCTCACTCTCGGATACCCTCTTCACTCTTAGATGCTCTTGTGATTATATTGGACCCACCTAGATAATTCAGACTAATCTCTCCTTCTCAAGGTCAGCTCATCAGCAAATTTAGCTCCCTTTGCCATGTAGCCTGACACATTCCCAGGCTCAACGGATTAGGGCACGGACCCCTCTGTGGAGCCACTCTTCCAAGCAGTGATTTTAGCCAGAGTATCCAGATTCTCAATCCTCCCAACTTCAACATGTCCTACCTCCCTTCCCTGCTTGCTTTCCCTGCTTGCTTATCACTAACGTATATCTCATGCTTATTTATCTTTCTCCATCACTGGAATGTAGTTGCATTAAGAGCAGTGATTTTCTTTATTTCTGTTAACCACATCCCCAGCACCTAGAACACACATGGGGCACATAGTACAAGTTCAGTTAGTATGTGTTGAATGAATGAGTGAATAAATGAATGAATCCCAATCTCCACCAACTCCATTTTCATACGGTGTTGCCATTGTCAACACGAATCCTGCTTTTCCCCAGTCTCACTTCTGTCACTGGGAGGAGGAATGGCTGCTGATACGAGGCTCCACGGGCACACAATGATCACGGGCGGCGGAAGCAACTGAGCAGCTGAGCGCCACATTACTGAGAAATTGGTCCTTCCTTTCTGTCAGAGTGGAGCTGGAGGGCTGTTGCCTGGCAGAAGCTCCCAAGAAGGCAGGCAGGCAGGCAAGCATTCCAAACATAGCCGTGCACCGGGTGCTCAGGGCCAAGAGAAAGAAGTTCCTATTCCCACACTGACCATAGCCCAGAAATCCTCCCAAACAGCGGCCGTGGGGATGCTGGCCCAAACCCCAGAGCACAATGCTGTCTTTAGCAGCCTTGTGGGTATTTACACCAGGGCAGGAGGCAGGCGTAACCATGCAGTTAATGTTCAGGAGGGATTATAACTGCACGAACAAGATAGCCATGTTCCTTGGAAACTGTCACTGACAGCTCCCAAGGACCATATCCAAATTCCCTTACTCGCAGTATTAAGATTATCAGGCCCCATTTATATATGCTAGTGTTTAAATGTTACCTCACTGCAAGTACACAGTCTCTTGGCTCCTTGGGAGAAATAACCAGCATGCTACAAAAGCTACCTATTTCCAGTGAGGAACAGCGTCGACAAGTGCAAACGCCCCAGCACTGTGATCAACAGCACTTAGCTTGGGGGCAGTCTCCACAGCTTGAGACTCGAAACAGCCAACGTTTGCCTTTGGGGATATTTGGTGCTTTTGTTTAGCCAAACGCATCAAAATACTGATGCTTTTCTCATGCTTAGAAATGTGGATGGAAGAAATAACAGAATGATATTTACCATATATTGCAGTTCAGCGTCCACGCTGACGGCGCTGGTGGGGGTACATCCCGCACAGAATGCTTTGGCCCACATCAGTCTCACCTCTCTGCTCTAGGCCAGAAGCTGAGGCCCTGACAAATCTGACCACTGCCTGCCTCGCCACTGTAGCTGGCTCTCTGAGTCCATTATGGGTGACCTCCTACACCGTGTTCTCTCTTGCATTCACATCTGTATTCCCTCAGTTGCAGATGTTCACCCAACCTTTGTCCTAGCTGCCTCTTCTTTCACCTGGCTGACTCCTAAGTCATCTTTTTGGGTCTCAACTTAATTATCAGTTCTTCCTGGCAACCTCTCCTGACAGCCCTTGCCCTTCTTTAGCGTTGCCAGCCCATCTGGGAGTCTCGTTTATCACCTGTCTCCCTCCTGGGAAGGGAGGCTGTGCCTGTGATGTTCACCGCTGCCTCCCTGGTACCCAAGTAACTATAGCCATGCCGTGCGTGAAGCAAGAGCTAACCTATTTTCTGATGTCTAATTACCTATTTGTTTTTGTTGTCCATTCTGTCATATTCATGTAGCCAAGCATTCATTAATTCCACAAACATTAGATCCGTTGATGGGTGCTAGGTAATATAACAAATAATAATAATAAAACCATAGGACACAATCCAGCTTTCCAGTTCTTTACAGTCTAGTGGAGGACTGGCAGTGTTATGTGTCAACTCAGCTAGGCTCTTGGCTCCGTTTGCTCAGGCTGCCTGAACAAAACACCATAGACTGGGTGGCTTAAACAACAGAAATCTGTTTTCTCATAAATCTGGAAGCTACCAAGTCCAAGATCATGGTCCAGTAGAGACCTCTGGTGAGAGCTCTCTTCCTGACTTGCAGATGGCCGCCTTCTTGCTGTGTGCTCACTTAGCTGTTCCTCAGTGTGTGCACAATGAGAAAGAGCTCTCTGGTGTCTCTTCCTCTTCTTACAAGGCCACCAGGCCATCAGTTTATGGTCCCATTTAACCTTAATTGCCTCCTAAAGGCCCTCTCTCTAAATACAGTCATATTGGGGGTGAGGCTTCAACATGTGAATTTGAGGAGCCACAGTTCAGTTCAGGGCAGCTATAGTGCCAGTTAGTCAATCAAATGCCAGTCTAGGTTTTGCTATGAAGGTATTGTGCAAGTGTGTTTATCATCTATAACCAGCTGACTTGAAGTAAAACAGATTACTATTCAGTGAGCTTCGTTCAAGCGTTGAAGTTTCTAAGAGCGAAACTGAGGTTCCCTGGAGAAGAGGAAAATCTGCCTCAAGACTGAAGCATTGACTCCTGCCTGAGTTTCCAGCCCATGGAAACTGGATTTCAGACTTGCTGTCCCCTACAATCATGTGAGCCAATCCCTTAAAATACATACATACAAGCATGCACTGCCTGTTGGTTCTATTACTCTAGAGAACCCGAATACAATAAAGAGACAGTGTCTGCCAGAGGCCATTTAGTAACCCTGAGTGACTGGTCCTCACTTTCACTGTCTGACTTGTCTGAAAGCACACCATTTGGTCAATAACAATTTTTAAAATTGGGAAATACAAATCAAAACCACAATGAGGTACCACCTCACACCAGTCAGACTGGCTAAAATTAACAAGTCAGGAAATGACAGATGTTGTCAAGGATGTAGAGGAAGGGGAACCCTCTTGCACTGTTGTGGGAATGCAAGCTGGTGCAGCCACTCTGGAAAACAGTATTTAAGTAAAACTTTAAAAAGTTAAAAATAGGGCTACCCTACGATCCAGCAATTGCACTACTAGGTATTTACCCCAAAGATACAAATGTAGTGATCCCAAGGGGCATCTGCACCCCAATGTTTATAGCAGCAATCTCCACAATAATCAAACTATGGAAAGAGCCCAGATGTCCATCAACAGATGAATGGATAAAGAAGATGTTGTATATGTACAATGGAATATTATGCAGCCATCAAAAAAATGAAATCTTGCCATTTACAGTGACGTAGATGGAACTAGAGGGTATTATGCTAAGTGAAATAAATCAATCAGAGAAAGGCAATTATCATATGATTTCACTCATATATGGAATTTAAGAAACGAAACAGATGAACATAGGGGAAGGGAGGGAAAAGTAAAACAAGACGAAATCAGAGAGGGAGACAAACCATAACAGGCTCTTAATCATAGGAAGCAAACGGAGGGTTGCTGGAGGGGAAGGGTAGGGGGATGGGGTAACTGGGCAATGGACATTCAGGAGGACACGTGATGTAATAATGAGCACTTGGTGTTATATACAACTGATGAATCACTGAACTCTACCTCTGAAACTAATACACTATATGTTAATTAATTGAATTTAGATTTTAAAAAAAAGAATTTTTAAAATTTATCTGAAATTTACTCATAGCCTTCCAAGTGACAGACAGCACTCCTTAGATGTTTGTTAATCATCGTGGAGTATTTCCAGGCAGATATTTTCTCTTTCCTTTGGAAACATTCCAGCTATATTGCCGTAGAACTTAGAGATGCTGGTAGAACCCATGGATAGGGTATCTGAAGCAATGGCCCAGTGGTCAGGACAAGTTATTTATAGGAAAGACATATTGACTAAACATTTTAGATGTCTGTTATATTACCAAAATCTAATTTTTAGGCTTTGCACATATGTGTCTATACACACACACACACACACACACACACACACACATATATAGGACAGGGAACATCTATACAATTTCAAGTACGTCTTGACAAGTTTCAAAATGTCTTCCATGAATCCCCTGCCACCCCCAACTTGGTTATACACCCATCATAATAGGCATGCATATGTTAGGACCTAGGTGTATACTTTAAGTGGATTTTACTGTTTCTCCTAACAACCCGATTAGTTAAGTCCTATCGTTATCCTGACTTTCCGGAAAGACCAAGAGATTGAGTAATTCATCCAAGGTCGCTCAGTTATTAAGTAGCTGGGATTTGAACCCAAGCCAAATTTGCATGCTTAACCCCACTGCCTATGATGCCCTCTTATACCTGAAGTCCTTCATCTTTTATATATTGCCTAATTTCTTACAAATCACAATGTCAATTGGAGTCTATCCAGGGGAACAAAACCCCCACCAGGTAATTTAGTAGAGGAAATTTAATATGGCATTTTATGTACAAAGATGTTGGAGCTGGAAAAGCAACCAGAGGAAGAAGAGGCAACCCTAAGATTAGCAACTGCCACTCCAGGGTAAAAGGGCAGGAGGCATTACTGTCAGGTCACCTGGTAGAAACTGGGACCATAGTGGACCTATGGTGACAGCTGTTGGAGAGGCCATCTGAACCAGAGAAGACAAGAAATATCCTCACTTATTTCTTTACTCATGTAGTAGATTGAAAAGTACCCCCCAAAAATTCATGTTCACCTGGAACCTCATGGTGTGACCTTATTTGGAAATCTAGTGACCAGGGTCCTTAGAAGAAGAGGAGAAGACACAGAGACATAGGGGAGAAGGCCATGTGAAGATAGAGATTGGAGTGACGTAGTTACAAGCCAAGGAACACCAAGGACTGCCAGAGCCAATAGAAGCTGGGAGAGGCGAGCGAGGATTCTACCCTAGAGCCTTTGTAGGGAGTGTGGCCCTGCCAATACCTTGATTTCAGACTGCTAGCCTCCAGAACTGAGGTTGTGGTACTTTGTTATGGCAGCCCTAGGAAACGAACTCAACGCACTTCCCTCCAATCTCCCCCGGTGCCTCCAACTGGCCAAACTTCATCCGAAGCAGGCTGGCAAAAGAGCTGGCAAATAGTGTGCAGGGTTCTGTCCTCTGCAATACAGAGCTGGAAGGAAGGGGTGGGTCTAAGAGCGAATAGACAAATAACCGGGCACTATGGAAAGGGATGCCCATACCAAAGGACGCGGTGGAAAAATGAGGGCCCTAGGGTCAGAAGGAAGAGAATGTACTTCCAAGGCTTTGAACTGTCTGTTCATTAGCCTGACAAGTACGGCAGAGACACTGAAGCCTGGCTAGTCTGATGGGGCCTCTGTAGATCAGGACAACAGCCCCAGCCCTTCTCTCGTGGGGCAGTCAGACAAGCAACCAGTGGTCACGTAGAGGAGTCCTTTCTGGGAGCCTCAAAACTGAGATCAAGGCATAGATATTGAAATGCGCGTGCATGGCCTGCTCATTCCAGCAGAAGGATGGCTTCTGAAGTGGCAGCTCCCATGGCAAAGCCAGCTCCTTGGCACCACCACCCCCGCTCTCCCAGAGCAGAAGAGGGCTGTCTGTCTCCAGGGTTGGATGTGATAACTTTCCGCAGTAATCAATTTGCAAAACAATCGAGAAAAGGCAAAGGCTCCCCTGGTTGAATCTTCAGATAAAAAAGAGGATGTTTTGAATTTTACAACCAATCTACCTTTAATCCTATCAGGAAATAAACCCAAATCATAATCTGATGTTTTAGAATTGCATCGCTTCTAAGGGAAAACATTTCCTTCCCTCTTGTTTTTCATCCTCTGAGGCAGAGTGGGTTTTACTCCAGTGGATGCCTGTTATTCATTCTTATCTGTTTCTAGGTGTGATTATCTATTTATTTTGCTTTGTTTTGTTTTCCTTTTAGATTCTTTGTATCTTTTTATTGTTTTAGTGGAAGATCTCTTTCTGTGAGGTGTTTCTTAATTAGGAGATACTCCTTCACCTTAGATAAGAGTTTGTTTCTTAATCACCCCCAACACTCTGACATCTTTTTAATTCAGATTCAGCCAGAGGAGTAAGGTACTGGAGAGCGCGGGGAAAGAAAGAACTCTGGTTTGTGGATTTGAACATATTGTATTTATCACTGAATTCTAAAAATGGATTTTTATTAGCGACGTTAGCCATTGAAATGCAATGTTGGCCTAATTACCATCCCTTGGAGTATTATATCTAGTGACCCCCTAAGTCTCAAGGAGACCAAATGATTTACTCCCCAGTAGCTAACCAATCACATCACACATTGATCTCCTGGCTCAGTAAAGAGCCACCGATGCAACCAGGATTTATCATAATACCAATTTCTATCCTTTGAGGACTGACCTTGTTCCAGGCATTGCATTAAGTATTTCCATATGTTGTTTCAAACTATCAGAGATAAGTATCATTATCCCCATTTTACAGACGAGGAGATTCAGAGAGGCTGCAATTCTTTGCCAAGAACACACCGTTCGTAAATGGCAGACTTGGGGGTTTGAACCCACATGAATCTGGTTCCAAAGCCTGCACCACTCATGTATGACCTAAATCTCTATGTAGAGGTCAATACCGTGTACAGGGAGCAATATGAAGACAATGAGAGCCTTTGAACTTGGTATAGCAGCGATTTAAGCCACTCCTATTTAGAGAGGTAGACAACAGAGCAGTTAGTTGTTGAGAACACAGTGTTGGAACCAGGCAGACTTGACTATGAACTTCTTTGCCCTTCAAATGGTTGTAAAACCTTGGCTACATTATAAGAATCACACTCTCAGCTCTAGGTGATTTAATGGCTGTGAGTTTGAGTTTCCTCGCCTGTAAAAGTGAGCCAGGACCTGGTGAGGGTTAATGATATAGTATATGTCAGATACATACTCCAGGGATGGGCATAAGTTAGATACTCCATGGTGATTATTAACTTATGACTCAGCAAATATTTGAGTATGCCTAATACGGTACTAAATAGAAGGGAGAGCAAAGGGATATATGGCTTGCTGTAGATAAGATGAAACAAGTCCACAAGAAAGGAATATTCCCAATGCAAATATCAACACTGGGCTGTACCTAGATTAGTAATAAGTGCAATAGAAGCAGGGGTCCCTTGCGGGCGGGCATGGTCAGAGACAGATGTGGGCTTTGAGCTGGACCTTGGAGGACATTAATGGTCATGCTGGTGAGATTCAAATGTGGTTTGCAGGCCAGTGCCAGACTGTAAACTCTTAGGGTCCACGACAAGACGAGGAAGCTTGCTCTGGAATGTAAATCGACTACATTGTTGAACACATTGTTTAGTTCATCTGACTTTTTTTTTTTTTTTGACATAAGACTTTCTCAGTGAAGGAAGCAGTGAACTGAATTGTACTCTGTCTCAAGCTGCTTCTCCTGTGACAGAAACGCAACAAATAGTTTGCAGATCACCTACATTGAACAGCAGTGGTTTAGAACAGAGGTCAGCAACCTTTCTGTGAAAGGCCAGATAGTAAATATTTTCAGGTCTGTGGGCTATAGGAACTCTGTCATAACTATTCAACTCTGGTGTCATATCACAAAAGCAGCTACCAACATTACGTAAGCATGGCCATATTCAGCCCATAGGCCCTAGGTTGCCAACCTCTGGTTAAAAGGGCCAGGAAAGAGGGGAGGTCTTCTAGGCAAGAAGAACAACATGAACAAAGGCCTGAGCTGGTATTGAAATAGTAACCTCGGGCAAGCCTATATGCAAAGATTAGGTGGCTCAAGCTCAGAGGATGTCATCCATCATCCAGAAAACATTGAATCAAATGTTGGCAGTAGACAGGACCTAGGTTTGGGAGTTAGCCAAATGCCAACTCCAGGGCTTCAGCTTTTTCATAGGCCACAGCCAACTCTGACAAGCATCACCTATTTCTGGAATTGGGTTTAGGCAAGGAGTTGAGCAAGAAGAATAAGTGTGAACACATAGCTAAGGAGAATCAAATTTCTCCAGGAGAACTGTCAGATGAAAACAAAGCAAAACGCAATACTGTCTACCTTTACTAGGCCCTTTGTTACTACGAAAAGTCCCAGGATGTGCTGAGATCTTCCTGCCTGGCCAGGACATACAGTAATCGGGTACACGCATGTGCATTTGTGCAAAGCCTTCTGTACGGGGGAGGCAATCTGTTATTTATCACATGCACAAATACGTCACCTCTAAGCCTCCAAGACAAGGCTTGATTTGTCTGCTATTAGGAAATGACTCCTTGCTGTAAATCTGGCCAATCTGTCTATTATCCACCAACCCACCTATCCATCCATCCATCCATCCACCCACCCACCCATCCATCCATCCACCCACCCACCCATCCATCCATCTACCCACCCACCCATCCATCCACCCACCCACCCACCCATCCATCCATCCATCCACCCACCCACCCATCTATCTTTTCATCCATCTATCCTTTTACTCACTCAGCAAGTTGCTGTTGTAGTTCCAGGTTTTGATTCCATACCAAAGGGTCAGTGCTGGGGCCAGAATCCCAGAAAATGAAGTCAGAAGCATAGGGACATCGACCTAACTTAAAACTCTCACTAAATCTGCAGAAAGGTGTACTTGCAGCTTTGCTGGGATGGGCAAGATCTTTTTTTGGGATCCTAGACGGACCTGGCAGGGACTACACATTCAGGAGCTTCATACTCAAAATGAGGTCTCAGGCCTTGCTGACTCCTGCCCCTTCCACGGTGTTCTAGAATTCCTCCTGCTATCCCCCAACACCACAGCAGGAGGAAGCCAAACTAAGTGGCAGCCCTGGGTGCAGGCTGCTGCAGATGTCGCAGAAATGCTGTGGCCTCCCTTGTCGGGCAAAAGGGCTGGTCCACTGAGAACTTTGTAGCAGGCCCGGCTCTGCAGATACAATTGTTCCTTTAAATCAAAAGACTCTGTGTTATTATGCTTAGCCCCATTAATATGCATTTGACTGATGTGTGCATGCCTCTGTGTGTGTGTGTGTGTGTGTGTGTGCGCGTGTGTGTGTAACATGGAGGAAAAGGCATGTAGACTGGTTTATACTTATTACAAACAGGGAACTCTTTACTTAGAGTCAATAGATGGGGATATAAGAGGATTCATAAACCTCCAGATATTTTGTACAAACTTTGAAAGAGAGGCTGCATAGCCTTCCCCAGATTCTCAAGGGGGTCCGAGACCCCAGGGACAGCAGGAATCCTGGCTCCAGAAGGAACTGGTGAGTGACTGCGGGAGCCTACTCCCCCAACCGTCTTCCTGATCTCATTTCAGAACGCCCCAGGCCTTCGCTGTTGCCAAAATGCACTGGCTCGCTGCCTGAGAAGGCAGCCTCTTGTCTGAGGTGGTTCTGCCACCTACAGCACGCAGCCCAGCAAAGCCAGCCCAGCAAAACCAGCCCAGCTCCACGGCAGGCTCGTTTGCACACACGAATCCGGGGGAAGCCTGCCTCTCCAGCCTGGGAACCCTCCTCTGGAAGAAAAATGGCTTTGGAGATTCCTGATTAGTATTCAGAGATAGGAACTCCTTTGGGGTGGGTTACAGCGATGGGAAGATATTTTTACATTCAAGGGGAATGGATAAATCCTGAGGATTAGCACCTGAAAAAAGTGCTGCCCAAAACCCAGGGAGGAAACGACCCCCCACAAGAAAGAAGTAGATAATGAGCTTAAGGGTTCTCACAGTAAATGCAGCTCTCCCTGCTGGTATGCTCCATGCCCACTGCCCTTCTGGGTCCACAGAGGTCACTTTTGCCATCTAACTTGTCACGTAATGAAAATACTTGCTTCATAAACATGTGATTCCCAAAGATGCTTAGGTGTACACCAGAGTTGTTTTCTTAATATGCTTAAATCATTCCAAAGGGGGCTGTATACTCGCTGAGGATAGAGATGATGTTATCCTCCTCGTTATGTCCGCAGCACGAAAGCAGAGTGCCTGACCCTTAGGAAGAAGCTCTATAAATGCTTGTTGATTTAAAGGAATAGAAATGTTGTTTGTTTCACAGTCTGTGCTGTTCTTGCTAATACAGAATCATCATATCTACTGTTTGTTGAACTCTGACGTGTCGGACATATCATCTCAAATTCTCACAATGATACGCAAGATGGGTCTTGTCTTACAGGTGAAACTGAGAGCCAGCACTCTTAAGGGGCTCAGCCAAGGATGCACACCTAGTGACAGAATTAAAATCCATACCTAGACCTCTTGGCTTCTAAGTCTGTGCTTGTTCTGCTCTATCCATGTATTTTTATATCCACGGTAAGCCCATTTCTCAAAAATGGGGAATGGGCCAAAGGAAATGGTTGAAAACCTAACTTTGTTATTTTAATTAAAAAAAAACAAAACATTTTTCCATCCCTTAGAATTTCCCTGAAACCTCTTCTTGCTAACCTAGCTTAATAATAGATGCAAACATCTTCTGACCCTGTCTGAATCTAGCAGTGGTTCTCCTTTGGTGGATAATCCACTCTTATCTCTCTTTGTAGAGATGACCGTGGACTACTTCGCTCTGTTTGGACTGGTGAGCATCAGTGGCTGGGGCAGACCTGAGGCTGTCTTCAGCTTGCATAGACTTTGATTTCCAGTGAGGAATTCCTTATGGAGGAAAGATACACATCGAGTCTTCACAGTGTGGGAATGTGGAGTTAATTGCACAGGAATTCCTCGCTTTCATGGGGTCTTCCTTACCAACATTTTAAATTTCAGAAAGGACTCCGAAGTAAGCAAGAAGATAGACAAGACTGAAGATGCCCCATAACTAATCCAGATCTCATTACCTGACAGCCTGGTTCACTAGGGTTGAGTGGCTCTTTGGCCAAAGTGTATCTTTATCTCACACTGTACTTGTGTCATTCAGGCTTTAAAATCTTGCTCTCTTCTTCCTGAGAAACTGCAGTGGGAAAGTGACTACAGTTGTCCTGTCAATGGAGTTAGCGGTTTGGGCCAAGTTTAGATCATCGATAGGTAAAAAGAGCAGAGAAATTTTTCTAGATGAAGGTAATCTTGATTATCATGCTTAGGCTTGAGAAGAGAGGAAGAGCATGGGCAAGTGGGGTTAAGTGAGAAAAAAGTGGAGTTCAAATTGGAAGCCACGGGGAATTTGCACATGTCTTGCTGTTTATATGTATCTATCCTAAAGCAGACCTCAAATTTTAGTAGTATGTATCAGAATCAGACATGAGCATGCTTTTCCAAAAGGCAGATTCAGGACCTTAGTTCCATACCCAGTGAAACAGAAGGGGAAGAGCCTGGAAGTCTGCATTTTTAATGATCAACTCGTTTGGTTCTGACAGAAGTATTCCTTAGGCCATACTCTCAGGAACATTGGCATGAAAAGATCTTCCGGTATTTATAAGAACACCTTAAATGCATCCATTCACTTGAGCCAAACCTAGGAAAACAGAGAAAAAAGGCACAGTCTGGGCATTCAAAGAGTTCAAGGTCAAGTAGAAAAGAGACTTGGAAGCAGAGGGTTGCAAAGCATGGATGAGTAAGTTCATAGAGCAGAAAGGGCTGAGTGCCATGGGAGAGCTGTAGGGAGGCACCCAGTTCAGCCCGCATAGGGAGAGGTACACAAGTGTAACAGAAGAAGTAACCTTGTCTTCAAGGATGAGTGGGCATTAGCCAAGAAGAGGGGAGGGAAGAATTCCAAGTAGAGGGAACCCAGTGGACCAGTGGACAAAAAGCAGCATGTCCTCTGAGTAATGACAGAAGGGAAGGGAGTGGTAAAAAAGATGGGCGGTGAGGGCACATCTGCCTTTTATAATGAAATGCTGTCTTTCCACATGGAAGGGTGGGTGCTTTGCCAATATGTGTACGGCTGTGTTGTGGTCTTTGTCTTCTCAGATACAGCACTCTCAATGCAGCAGTATTCTGATGAGCTTCCAACTGAGAAGGAATTCAGAAAAGTTCAAGGCAATCCTAAATGGATTTACCTTCTTGCTCATTCATTAATCTTTGTCATCAGATGTCTTGGACCAAAGTGAATCTGAAAAATCTAGCCAAAGGAGACAAGAAAGCAACCGTGTACAGAGTCACAGGAAAAGCTCCCACTCTGAACTCATGTTGGCATACGCTACTGACATTATCGTTACGTGTAAAATACAAATGAGTACATGAATAAAAATAAAATAGTGTTCACCGTGGGCCTTGATAAGAATTAGGATCCAGAAAGTACTTGTAGTTGCCACTTTGTTCTCCACAGTTTAAAAGATGGCTTTCACTGCCATATAATCTACATAAACTAGCATTGTAACTCACAGTGTGTGGTTATACAAACAGGAACAACAGCAGAAACCAGAGCAGAAATCAGAGCATGCTGTGCGCCATGGAAGAGGGCTTTTTTCTTTAACCAGAGAGAATCATTTGAATTCAGAATAGAGCTACATATATCCACCCAACAGTTTGTACAGAATGTGTCTGGGGGTGTGTGTGTGTGTGTGTGCGCGTGTGTGTGTGTAAATCACACTCAGCTGTAATATGGTATTATAAGTAATAGTAAATTAAGTGGGCATTATCAAGTGTTGGTAATATTTCTTTTCCTCCAAACTTGGACAGAGAAAATCAAAACCAGGGGCAAAAAGAAAAGTACCTTTGAGGTTTCTAATTGTTTCCAGCTGTTAACATTATTTATTGCAAATCATATTATCAAGTAGTGAAACACTGATGTCTTTGAACTTTTTGCAGTTGTGTGTAATACTGGAGCCAATGCAGGAACTGATGTCGAGACATAAAACTTACAACCTCAGTCCCCGAGACTGCCTGAAGACCTGCTTGTTTCAGAAGTGGCAGCGGATGGTGGCACCCCCAGGTACGAGCTCGTTCTTCACTCTTGTTCTAAAGGCATTTTCTGAGGCCTCTTTGGGGGATGAAGGGATGTGAAGAGGAAGGAAGGAATCATAAATTTGTCAGGAAGACTAGTTTCTTATGGATATTTGGATGTGGGGACGTAGAATTTGTGAAGCACCAGCATCCTTAGGAATCATCTATAATCTCACTTAGGACCTGAAACCCAGAGAAGTCAGTTGACTTATTTAATGTGACCAAGATCATTGGCAAAGCCGAAATCAGAAGCAAGGTTTCCTGTCTCCCAGGCCAGTGGCTATTCCACTGGACAAGACTGATGTCTTCTCATGGTCCATTGTTCTTTTGCTTGTTTTTTTCTTTAAGAATGATATAAATTATGGGAAGAAAGGGAGGGAGGGAGGATGGAAGGGGGAAAAGGAAGGAAGGAAATAAAGAAAAATAAATAAATAAATTTGCTCCCTTTTTTAAGATAGATCTAGTATCAAAGGGTACTCTGATCATGAAGAGAATACATAAAAGATTCCATTTTCCTCACTTCCTTAGAATGCAGTTTAGATACTATAGTCTCCTGCTGGGGCTCTGAAATTACTGCTTCCAGTCATCATTAATTGTCATTCTATCTAATACATTTTTACTCCCAGGCGTGTGTCGAGCCTCATTGATCATAAAAGCAAAACGTATCCGTTCGCTAAAAATTATTTTTATAAAGAGTAATTATTAACACGAAGCACATAGCTTTCTGAATCACAAAATAGAATGGTCACCTTCCACTGGTAATGGGCCAGGCATTTTATAGGAAATGAATATAGTAGATTTAACCAAGTACATATTTAGAAATCTGAGAAAACGAGCATCATTTTACATAGAATATTTACATCCCTGTCTTAGAGGAATTTTAGATATTTGAAACATTATCTTTCAAATCTATTGAATGTGCTTAGATTATTTTCTCTTTCAATATCAATAAGGCTTTATGGGAAAAAATATTTCACTCAATGAATGCTTTGAGAACCTATATTTTCCAGCATATGCGTATATAATTTATATATTATTTATTAACTCAATCATTCATTCAGTAGTTATTGATTAAGCCCCTACTAGGTGCCAGGTACTGTTCCAGTCACTAAGGGGTACAGCACCGAATGAAACAATCAGAAATCCCAGCCCGCCCAGACCCTCCATTCTCTTTCTGAATCCTCACAATAACCTTATGAGGTATTTAATATTACTTCCATTTTAAGTGTACAGGGCCTGAGATTTAAGTAGTAATTTGCCAAAGGCAGTCTCATAGCTGATCAGTGAAGGAGGTCTGTGTCACAATAAGTGCTTACGTCTCCAGAGTTCATGACTCTATGACCTCAGCTACCTGCTGCCAAGGGGACTAATCCAGAGTATGCACTGTCGGTATATTTCCCCCAAATTTCACAAAAGAAGTACAGATATCAAAAAAAAGTAGCCAATTTTAATTCTTGAGGTAAAGGAAGAAGATGTTTGTCAGGGGAACTGAGTATTTGCTTGACTTTGAACGTGTAACTCAACTCTTTTCTGGCACCCTGAGCTGGACCAATTCTATTTCCTGTTTCCTCAGCCTTCAGGACAAGCACCCATAACTCTCTGTGGACAGACATGTTAGGCCCTTTGATGAACATCTCTGAACATAAGAGACAAAATATTCATGAAAGAAAAAAAGTGGTATATAAATAGGAACATAATCCCCTTCTTCCTCAAAAGTCAGGGATAATTTGGTGGACTAGGTGGTCTTTGAAATGAGCCTTAAAGGAGATCCTGCCCACTGCCCATCAGAAGCAGCATAGGTGTTTTAAGAAAATGCCACGAGGCCCTCTCACTTGGTTCCAGTATGGCCCCGGCTCACCTTCTCTCCTTCAGAGTTGGGTCAAGACTAGGGTTAGCAAAAAGGATGCTCTTACATTCCATTTCCAACTGAGTAACTGCCTGGAAAAAGTTTCTGAACATTTCTCATTTACAAAGCACAGATTAGAATAGTATCTAATTAATAGAGTTGCTATGGATATAAGATAGTCATGACATAGAAACCATGAAGAACATGAAAACATTTGATAAAACTCACTACATGATGTATAAATAAATAACATTCATCTGACCGCACGTCACCACGGGTCCCTATGCTTCCAAGAAGACGTTGCCCATCCATCCAGTCCAAAATATTTTCCTGTTTCTAAACAGCACTTTCCTGAAAAGATCTAGTTCCCCTTCATGAATATGCTGGCAGTGGCCCACTAAGACATTTTTCCCTCAGGAAAGTTGAAATTAGTAGCATTCTTTAAACATCGGGGTCCAAACCATGCAACTTGAGAACTGAGCTTGGGAGCCCATGGCTGACAGAACTCACGCTTCCTCTTCTTTGTACTCGAGCATCTCCAGGTATGATGGTGCTGGGCGCTTACCCAGAGACACAGCTCCTACACAGGTTCACCCCCTTCACTTGGCTTCATCCTTTCCCTCGTATCTCAGAAGCTCCCTCCCTGCCAACCCAAGGGAGCCCAGGGCCCTCCTTTTGCTCTAAAGACACGACAGTCCAGAGAAAAATGTTTTCCCCAATTTTGAAATGGTAATAATATTTTTAACTCCGACTATAAAAGTGGTATTTGCGGCTGGCCCTTAAAATATACTGATAGATTCCAGACATACAACATTCGCGAAACACAATAAAACACAAACCATTCTATCTAGATACCAAAGAAGAGGGTTGCACGCATTTTGGGCTAAAAATAAAACAACCGCTTCCTCCCTTTACTCCGCATACATTTAAAAAAAAATGGAAACAATTTAGAGTCTACTCTTTTCAATTCGCAAGCACAGGCTCCTTGGAGGGACAGTATTCTGACCGTCGCCCCGGAACTGATCCCCTGTCCATTTTCCATTGTGCAGCAGAACCCACAAGGCAGCCGACAACCAAGCGGAGAAAAAGGAAAAACTCCACGAGCAGCACGTCCAACAGCAGCGCGGGGAACAACGCCAACAGCACCGGCAGCAAGAAGAAGACTCCGGCCGCCAACCTGAGTCTGTCCAGTCAGGTACCTGTAAGTCTCGCTTTCCTCTTAGGCCTGAAATCCTGCCTTTGCCTGTCTCCCACCTGCAGGGGCCCACGTGAAAGCCTCCCTGAGCTGCCAGGGCGTTCTGGGCAGGTTGGGGGCGGGGGAGGGCAAGGCCGGGGTGGGGGTGGAGGCGGGGGAGGGGGCAGGGGAGGGAGGAGTCCTGCCATGGAAACCTTCCCTTGCAACCTGGGAATTAGAAAGGAATATTAAGAGTCTGTGCTGCGCAGGGACCTGAATTAAAAAGCCGTCAGAGTCACAGACAGGAGATATGTCACTTAAGGTTTAATTAAAATATCACTTAGCAGCAATGCCTGGTGGCATAGAAGGGGCTCTCGGCACCATCGCTGGAGACCCTGTGCTCCACTGGAAGCTAGCTCCCGGCGTTCAGGCTCCGTATTGTAATTGGATTGGGCCTTCCCGACCTGGGTGTCCCTTCCTATTTTAAGACTCAGGTAATTAACTCCCGGCCACTCAAAATGCAGCTCAGTGGATTCCGCTTTACCCATTTCATGAGCTCAGGGGGAGGGTGGGCCCCTGGTTTGGTCTCAGCTCTCTTGACCTCTTGACCCTTTCTTTCATTTCTGGGTCTTGACAAAGGAAATGGGCCACTGAGAAGGGGGCTTCTTTGAACTCCAAGGCTGACAGCTGACGGGTGTCCCCAAAGAGTGTACACCGTGTGGGCCCTTTCTTCATCTTTCTTCATCTCCTATTACTTTTACTTTTAAGTCCTGTCCTGTCTGCCCAATTCCTTCCTGACTCCAAATCCCTCAGCCCAGTGTCAGACCATTTATCGCTTTTAAATTCTCATGCTCCTCTAAGCATTTCTTGTCCCTTGTCCCCTCCACGATTACTTGTGGGTGCTCCTTCTCTGCTGCCCTAGCCACACCACCCTGTCACCAGGCGTTTGACTGTCGTTTGAGCCCCAACACCTTTGTGGTGCTGGGTGGCATCCTCTAGATGCCATGTCTTGGGAAATGTGCTCTATTTCTTGTTACTTCCCTCAACCGATGCAATTTGACCTTTTCCCTCTTTCTCACCTTTTTTTCCCCTCTTGATCTGTCGTCCTCACATCTCTCCCCATGTGAGAGTGGACCCTTCTTTCATGGGGATTCTCCACTTACTTCTAAATGTGTCTTTCAAATCTGTCCCCGACCCACTTTTACCCTCTTTCCATCAGTCCGTTTTCTTTAGCTAAAACCAACCCCATCAGTACCTGAGAATCCCCGGGTCCACTGGAACTCTTCTCCTGTCTTCCGTAGGCAGAGGGTATGGTTTTCATCCTCACTGCACTAGAAAGAAAGGGTCATGGAGAGAGTGGCCAGCCTGTGGGGAAGGTACCATTTTGTTTTTAAGACCGCTAGGAATTATAGTCTTTAAATAATGCCAGACTCACCTCTGTTTTCTGAACTGGGCTAAAGAGTCAGGAAAAAAAAAAAAAAATCAAAGAAGAAAAACAGTCTTTTTATGAAGGTACCAATAAGTTAGGCCCACTCCTGGTTAAATTGGAAAATGCATAGAGAAAATGGCCTGGTATAAATAAATCAACCCAGAAGTGCTCACAAGTAACCCGTTATTCATCTACTCCTGGAGTTTTAGAAACTAACATTTGTTAGTTTCCCCTTGCAAATGAGAGTGCATTCCAGAGAATTCTGGAACTGTGACATCACTACTTAAAGGCACAGTGGCTGCAAGAATTCAGCTCAGTTTGACAAATGTTTTCTGAGCTCCTACTATGTGCCCCCCACTATACCAAGAGTAAACAAACAAAAGACAGCAAAAACCCAGGCCCTGTCATTGAAGAGCTCATGTCTACTCAAGGGATGGCCAAGAGGTTTCCTCTCTCCTGCCAGCTCAGTCTCCTGGGGTCAGCTAACAGGGTCCAGCACTGAGTGGAATTCTGAGGCCCAGCCTGGGTTTGGTGAGCCGTCCATCCTCGATGTCTGCCTCAGGTGTAGAAGAGCAGCATAAGTTTCATGTATTTCGACATACCTGGCCTCGTTGGAAACATTTCAGTTTTATCTTAAAGGGCACGTAGTTTGTTCTACTTCCCGATGCTCCTTTCCTCCAATCCCCCAACTGCATCTTAGTGGAGGATACCTGCGTCGAGAGGGTTCTTAGTGAATTGAGACCCTTTGGCCTTGGTGAGAACAAGGCACCATTAGAAAGTGAGAGCAGAATTTCAGCACCATCCCCACTCCATGCAATTAAAAGAGGTTTTAACCAAGTAAAACTTACAGAGGGCCAAGAGGGGCAGGGAAAGGCAACCAGGTTAGGAAAAATGTGCACATTTCTGTGTGCACTCCAGTTGAAAGGACATTAAATGACAAGCATCGTCTGGCTTGTAGTGGCCACATCTTTTAACCCTGTGTACTGAACTACCGACACGATATTACTGTTAAAATAGAACGCGATCTGCAGCCCTGGCCGCCTCGTTCCCAGGCGTGACCAGAGTTCATGTGCCACCGTGACCACAACTGTGGTCCGCCTAGCTGCCACGGCAGCAACGTGTGTGTCTGGCGAGGACTAGGGTTTAATCCTTGGATTCTGCTTCTCACTCCATGAGCAGGGGCTAGGAGCGATCCCGAACTGCAGCCTCAACCCTGGGAGGGATGGAGACCTGTGTCATTCAACAGCAGTGACCCCTTCTGGCCAATTTAAGGAGAAGCATTGAGGGGCCCTGAAAGGAGTCACTTCCAGTCCTCCTCAGAGGTTGGTGGTCCTTGCACGGGGGATTAGTGAGAAGATGTGACATGGGCAAGAGCTGGTGGCACCTCCAGGCCTCCAGCGAGGAGCAGAGAGGTCTGCCTCATGGGGAGCCGAGGGCATCTGGGTTACTCTCAGACACACCGGCCCTGCCTCCTGTGGGATACACGAGAAAGCAGACATGGGAAGGAAATGCACCTCTCACGACCAATGTTGAATGTTGGGGGGATTTTTAAAGATGTGGGGGTGGGGAAAATGGAGCCAACTTCCACTAGTGAGAGGCAGCCCCGAATGTGCACTATGTCTCCATTCATTTTGTGTGAGGCTAACAAATCGAGACCGCTGAGCAGAGAACCACTCGTCTCATCTGCAGGTTCCGTAGACGTAGGTTCCAGGTAGAGCCCTGTGCATACTTGTGTAAGTGTGTGTAAGTGGCCTCAAGTATGTACGCGCCTAAGAAGCCCTTAGCACACATCTCTTTCATAGCTTGCCATCTATCGATCACTCCCGCGCGTACACACAGGATTGTGTATCTGGTTAAGGCTTTTCTTTTATAATCAGGAAGGCAAATGTGGCATCTCTCTGAAATTTAGGATGCTGACAAGGATCTATGCCTGGGCATCTTTACAGCTGTTCCAAACACTATGAGCCGATACCGGCCCATTTGGAGTGATTCACATCACGATTTTCATAGTACTTTTCGTGAATGACCATTATTTTTCTGATGCCATGAAGGCACCTGGAGTGTTGAGGACCTTTTCCTAATGTCACGCTTAAGCTGCCTTCTGATTTTTCTCCTCTGTTTCCAAATTATGCTTACCTCCCACACTGTCCCAGCCTCTCTCGATGACCTTGGACTCACGATACTAATGCAGACCCACGTGGTCGGTCCCCACGCCCTTCTCCTGTCCTGTGACACCTCACGCATGTGTGTTCCAACCCTTCCAAAGTGTGCTGCACGTAAGTCATGAAATGAGATTAACCCACGTCATCCTCTCCCCAATCTTGCCCTATTCTTTCCCCTCACCTTTGTTCCTGGTCATAAGCACTGTCTCCCGATTGCCTGTAACCAAGTGGCTTTCCTTTTTGTCCAGAACCTTCCGCGGGCGGTGTGGCTAACCCGATAATGTCCCCTCCTCTCTGGAGAGCCCATTCCACCTCCAGTCCTGTCCATACTCTTGCCAGTCAGAGTCTCTGTCTGTGTTGTTCCTCACCTTGAGTCCACGTCAGTGTCACGTCTGGCTCTTTGCTGCATAATCAATATGTTCTTCGAAGCACACTGCTGATTTCCCTGCCAGCACCTATATCGCTGAGTTTATCCAATTTGTATTTGAGGCATTTACTTAACCTGGGACATAGCTCTTTAAAATCACGTTTGTCAAATCACAAGAGTGATTAGTCAGAAAACACAGTTTGGAAATCCACTGATGACCTCCCCCATAGTTCTCGGGGAATCAATCAATCAGTCAATCAAACAAACCAGATTTTCCATTCCAAAATCGACCAGGCGGACATTAAGGGTTCTGTTCAATTGGCACCTTCAGAATTCTAGAAGGAAACTGGAGGGTCCACTGGACCTTCTCCTGACCAAAGGCAGTAGTCCACCATACTGTCCCAGGAAAGCCTCTCTTGCCCCCAGTGAGGGCAATTTTTTGCCCAGTTACCAAGGCATTTTGTCCAAGGCATAGCTTCCCTGTCAGGAAACGCACCCTTATATGCCCAAAAGCATCTGGCTCGGCCCTGCTTTTTCTGGCAGAGGCAGAAGCTGACAGCATTGGGCACTCTCCTGGAGTCACTGCACTTTTGAGTAGACCATTGCTCACAGCCTGCCCAGCAGTATCACCTGACAGGTGTCCTGTCCCATGCCCAGGTCACCCATCAACCCCATACGGCCCCCTTTGAACAAAGAGGCTGGAGCTGTGCCCTGTGTATGCGTCCTTCCCCCCCGTCCCTCTCCAGCAGTGGCCTCCATGAAGCTCCAGGCTACAGTAGGCGGCTTCCTTGTTTGCATGGAAGGACAGTTTGTGCTTAAAGGAGTGATTAGATGGATTCTTCTTGCACGCCTCCATTTCTGATGACTACCAGCTTCATCAATGTAATTATAATTAGTGCTCTTCATCTTCCTTTTATGGCACCAGCTGGACAGACTGGTTCTCTTTACTGCCCAGATTGGTGGCAGGGTTGCCTGTGTGGGGATAGGTGACAGGCACCATGAAATAACAGATGGTGAATTCAGGGCTTGTTGGCAATCAGCAGGTTTTTGCTAATGACTTAATTAGCTATGCAAATTGTCAAATCAGTGTGAACATTGTTTTTATCGAAAACTTTACCTAAATTAATTACCATAATTAAGTAGCAGAATGTCAAGGATATTGGCTGCATAAAAGGGCCTGGCTGAGTAGAAAAAAGAGAGATTCTGTCTTCAATTAAAATGTATACCGTCCTTGGGACAGAGAAAATGCCATTCGGAATGAGTTGCGTGAATATCGTAGAACTGCATCCTCCCCACGTTGGCTGCTGGTTTCCAAAACCATTCAGAGGCCCTAAATAAAAAGTGGCGGAGTTTTGGAGGTATTGGAAAGCACCCAGCAGAAGGTTCCACAGCCCTCTCTGAAGTCCCCAATGTCGGCAAGTTAAAAGCGTGGATTTTTTTAATTTTGAAAAATCGATTTTTTTATTTCTGCAGATTGCTAGCATTGCTCGTTCTCCGGTGTCAGGCTGCGCACTAAGGACATAAACTCGCGTGGTTGTTCCCCATCAGGAGGCAATGTTTATTTCCTGTAGAAATCAAATATGCGTCTCGCCCCCACCCCCCGACTTTGAGACTTGACCCCCGGGACACAGTACACGAGTGTGTCTGTCCTAGATCGCCCAGCCCCTCCCGCTAGTGTTTTAAGCTGAGCTTCTCTGTCCCAAGGTTTCCCTGTAATAATGTCAGCTGCTGTTCACAGGATGTGATGGTGGTAGGAGAGCCAACTCTGATGGGAGGTGAGTTTGGGGACGAGGACGAAAGGCTAATCACTAGATTAGAAAACACGCAATATGACGCGGCCAACGGCGTGGACGACGAGGAAGACTTCAACAGCCCCCCCGCCCTGGGGAACAGCAGCCCGTGGAGCAGTAAACCCCCCGCCGCTCAAGAGACCAAATCAGAAAACGCCCCGCCCCAGGCTCCCCAGTGAGACTGACCCGCACCTGCACCCACTGTCAGTAGGCCGTGGGGTACACACACCCACGCTTGCAGATCCTTGCCTACAGGAGAGGAAGGAGGAGAAATAAAAACTTTTCCATGCGAATACCTATTTCTAAATCACAATGATCTGAGTTTGAGTTTCTTTCTTTTTTCCTTTTTGAATTGAGAGGATTATTCCAGTAAACTTCCATGACCCTTTCCCGGAGGCCTTCGCAGGTAACACAGATACTGGCACTGATCGTAATTAAAACCAGAGCAAACGCTCGCGCTTCTCCTGGCTCGGTGTTAACCACATGTTTGTTAATTACACGCCCCGCCCCGCCCCACCCCGCCCAGCCCAACCTAACCCAGCCCAACCCAACGAAGGCCATATTGTCAATACGCCCTCAGTGCTCAGGGTCTCATTATATGCCGACCCTAACTACAGATGACTTTTTAATATTGTAAAATATTTTCTGCTTTTTGACTTGCATCTGAGAGTTTCTTGTTTCAGTAAAAAAAGAAAAGAAAAAAAATCAGCTTTTGGACAGTAATTTAAGTGTATCCTTATTAATTTTTATTATTTTCTTCACCTTTTCCTTCATTGGGTAACAGCTAAGAGCGCCTAGCAGGGTAATTTATGGGTGAGCTAATGTCAATCGATTCTCCAACCCGAGTTGGTTCAATTGAGCCCAAGTGCTGAAACAAGAAATGTCTTTTTGTCATCGAAGACGCCCAGGTGGATTTTTTATGTAAAGAAAGACACCTACCTGGCCCATTGAGAACTGATGCGTTTGTAAAATTGCTGTTGATCCAAATCTTTTCAAGCCATGTAATCCATTAATTTTGTGGGCAGTTTAATAAATCTGAAACTTTTTTGTGTTTTTTATTGTATCTGAGTTGACTGTTGTTTCTTTTCATAGTATATTTCTTGTATAATATTTTGTAAAGCCCTCCCTTGGTTCTTTTATGGGGATTTTTCTTTTGGGGCAATTCCAGTGTATTTATGTGAAACTTTATAAGAGAACTAATTTTTCCATTTGCATATTAATATGTTCTGCCACACATGTAAAGACACAGTGGCTCCGTGTGTTATAAAACAGCTGTATTTTATGTATGCTTTACTGATAAGTGTGCCAATAATAAACTGTGTTAACGACCAACGCAAGTGGATCTGGCTGTTTGTGAGCATGGGCGGAGAAATCTGCCCACAATTATGAGAAGCCTGGAGCTTGGAGTTAGCGCCCAGCCTACACATGGAGTGGACTTGTGAAAGCTGCGCTGTTCTTTGTCAAGTCTGATTCCTTTCCCTACTCACTGCAGTTCACTTGGGCAGATGTGAGAGTGTCTGCTCTGAGCAAGGAAGATCTGGCTTGTGCTTCTGGAGCTTGGCAAGTGGAAGAGTGGTAGCTTCCACTCGCTGAGAGTGTATTTTGCACCAACCAACCCTACTTCAGGTCCACGGACATTATTTCAGCTCATCCTCAGAGCTTCACAAAGTTGGCATTAATATCTTCATTTTTAAAAATCAATGCCTTGCTTGCCTATTTTTCTCAAGAGCTGCTATACGAGACTCTGGAAAATTCACATGAGGACTTTTTTGTTTAAAGAAATTCCCTTGTGTTTCTCCGTTTTCCACCAGTGAGGAAGATGAGAGATGAAATTTGTTAGCATGTGTTGGATGTGTTTTAAGTGCCAGGCGATTTTAATTTATCATCTTGGCAAATTCTGGAAAGGGGAATTTGAAAAAGAAAAGCTAAGGGAGGCCATGTGGGATTCCCAGAAGCAGAGCCTGAGATCAGGATTTTGGGGCACAAGATGACTGAGGGAGTGTTCTTCAGGTGAAAGAAAGGGAATCTTTAAGAAAGTTGGGGGGAACAGGATAGGAAAGGGGAAAGAGTCTAGAAAAGCTGTGGACTCATGTAGTCTACATTCTGGACCTGGTCCATGAGGGAGAGCTCAGAACATAGACCTCACTGTAGAACTGCCCTTCCTGAGCTGAGCCACCCAACTTTTGTGTACCTGTACGAGTCAGTCATTGGCTGGGGCCATCCGCAGGGTATAGGAGACTAACCTTTGGAACAAGATGGCCCCCATCAGCTCGGGGCAGTGCTGCAGAGAGTAAGATGGCCAAATAGAAGGCAACAGTCATAGTGTGCTGGTGTGGGTGTGCCGGTCTCGGAAAGGGCATCCAAGCAGGGCACAGTCTACTCCATTAAGTGACTTGTCTCATCTCATAACTCATGGGTGACATAGTTGGGATTTGAATCTGGATCTCTCTTGACTACAAAGCCTACATCCTTTCTAGAATATCATATCGCTTCTCTAGAATATTAGCATTTTGAGAAAAGATGTGCAGTAGAATAGCAAAAGAGCCAAAGGACATATAGGGAACCGCGCTACTTTATTGCTTACACACCAGAGTACTGCTAAGAGAACTTCCAGTTTATCCCCCACCCACCTCACCATTTTGTCAAGTCTTTTAAGCCACCAATATGTATTACAGTTGATGCCTGGGACAAATTATTTGACACCTGTTCCAGTTATCTATTGCTGCATGGCAAATCAACCCAAAACTCAAGAGGACAAATTATTATCAGTTACCTTTCTGAGAGCTCACTGGTCTCTGTCGGGTGGTCTGCACTTGGGGGCTCACACACTGACTGGGGCTGGAGTCATCAGAGGCTTGACCAGCCTGGACATCCAAAATGGTGTATTCACACTGCTAGCTATGAGGTAGGAGCTTAGCCAGCTCTGTTAACTGGAGTGCCTTCGTGTAAGCTCTCCACAAAGTTCTCACAGAATGATGGTTGGGTTCTGAGAGGGAGTATTCCAAGAGCCGGCATCCCAAGAGAGGAAAAACATAAACTGCCAAGGGTAGAACTAACCCAAGGTCACTTCTTTGTGCTATACGTCAAAGCAGCCCCGATTCAAGGCCTGGAGCCATAGCCTCTACTCTTTGATGGGTAAGTGGTGTGTGCATACAGAAAGGGGAGGAACTGACGGCAGCCATTTTTGGAAACAAACATCTACAACATCCAGTGCAGTTCACACCCTGGTCCTCGCTTACCTTCCTGTTGTGCTTTTAGCCCCTCCCCACTTGCACCTGATTCGCCATCTACCTAGGCTCCTCCCAATTTTCTGAATACACCAATTGCTCATGTCACACATGACTTTGCATATGTTTTTACTTCTTAGAATCATCCCCCACCTTCTTACATAACCAAAGTTCTTCATCTTTAAAAGCCCAGCTTGATTCTCCTGTCTGCAGAGCTGCCTCCCCAGCTATGGTCAGGATCTACTGATCCCTCTGAGATCCGAGACACTTGGTTCTTGCTTCTACCTTAGGGCTTTCCTTACAATGTTTTGTTGATGCCGCTGAATACTCCTCACTGTCCCCCTAGACTTTCCCAGGTCTGAGCTGTTAATCATTTCCAGCTGAATTCTTAATATCTAGTTCTATCATACATGTTGATGGAACATATATAGTTAAAAACTCCCAAGCAAGAAATCATGAAAACACTGTTTACCATGTATCATCCTGTTCAGTTTTACAGTCTGTAATTCTAAGGCACAATGTAGGGTGACAGTTATCCTTGCAGATATACAAGAAGGTAATAGATAGACAGAGATGGATGGGTTCAAGTTTCTTAGGGGTCAAATCAGCACAAAGCAAACATTGCATTGCATTGGCCTAAGCCTAACTTCTCTTATAGGAACCCCAAGAGATTTGTCACGCCCTGAATAATCCCAAGGGCAACCATTATTAAGTACACACTACATATCAGTCATTTGCAAGGTGCTTTACCTGGGTGGTCTCAAACTGGGTATCCAAGGGTGGTGCATGAGTTAGATTTTGCTTTGTAAAAATATCCAAAACTCAGCAGTTTACAACAACAAAGGTCTTATTTTTCTCACTCATGGGGCTATGGGTCACCTGGGGCAGCTCTGCATCAGGTCAGCCCCTCAGATCTCATTCTGGGACAGCGAGTTCCAGGAGCATGCTCCTCTCTTGGCAGATTCTGGAAAAAGTGAAAATAGGATAAGCCAAATCACCCATACACATCTGTTCACCCTGCATCCACTGGCCAAAGCAAGTCATAAGGACAAGCCCAACATCAGTGGGATGGGGAGATCTACTCTGCCTCCTGCCAAGTCCCATGGCCAAGGGTGTGAATAGACAAGTGGGAATCCAATCTACCACTGCTGACCTACACATTGCCTGAAAAACTTCTAATTAATTGTCAACATTTAAAAACTAATTTTCAAATTAAAATTTCATGCCTCTCTTAACAAATCAGATCGAACAACAATTCACATTTCTGAATCCCTGGATGGTAACAGTTGGCCGGTCCTGAGTCACAGCTACCCTGCTTGAAGGCTCTTCAGCTCGTCACCACTCAACCCAACTCACTAATTCACTCCACCTGCCTGGCTTCTACAGGCCATGGTAGTTATTACACCCATGCTCTCTACTCCTTAAAACCACATTTGGAAGTTAGCATTATGGGCCCCAGTTTACAGATGTGAGGACTAATGTTCAAGCAGGTTAGTTGACCCCATTTGTCACCCAGCTAGTAAGTGGTGAAGGGGGCTTGCAGGGCCAAAGCCAGTGCTCCTTTCACCAAACCACACTGGTTTAATCAGATTCACAGTAGTGGTTATCCTCTGTGGGTTGTGTTAGGAATGTAGCAGTCATGATCGCATTGAATCTTTGCAATATCCCTGTGGGTAAGGTAATGTTATCATCCCCCATTTTGCTGATGGTACTTGGAGCAGTTAAACAGTTTACCCAAGGTCACAGAGCTCACAAGTGACAACATCATGTCCCCTTGACTCTAAACCACTTTATCAGAGTTACTATCAGGTACACAGGCTGTAGGTCGGGTATTTGGAGGTGTTCCCTGGCCTGGGAGAGGGGTCCTGGTATCCACCTTTCTACCATTAGCTATGTATTTTCAGGGATTGTCAAAAAGGATGCCAGAGATCAAGAATTGCCATTTACCTGGTAATGGAATGAAGCAGGGAGGCCCCCATTTAAGACCTTGAAATCTCAAGGGCATCTGACAAGGGATTTAGAAATAAGTGACCCAGTCCCTGCAGGGAATTTTTTTCTTTCTCCATTTCTTCTTAACCTTGAGGTGAGCATTTAATGCAATAGGATAACACAACCCACACTGATTCTACATGGAGTGGGCTGTGGTAGGAACAAGGCCAACAATTTCAATGTCCCCAAATCGGGATTGGCATTGGCAGCATCCTTGGGAAATTCATTTATAATGGGGTACCCCTCCATTCTCCATAAAAAAATTACCAGTTTTTTGTTCTGAATAAGTAATACATGTTCATTGTAGATCATCTGAACAAACAGGAACAAGAAGAAAATAAAGTAATTCCACTACCCCCATATAAACATTGCTAATATTCTGATACATATCTTTCCAGTTTTTTCTTCTTGGCTCATATACATTGCGGTGTTGATAAGATACAGAAAAGACAATTATGTGTCCTGCCCTTTTCATATAATATTGTCTCATGAGCCACCTCTGTTAACTATTCTTTAAAAACATGATTTTAATTTCCATATAATGATCCACTAATGGAATATACCATAATGTATTAAGCCATTTATTTATGGCTGATCAGCTCCCTTTTTTACATCCCATTAGAATTTCATAATCATTAATAAGCTGGCCCAAGGTTGATAAGAGTTTGTTAAATCAAAATTCACTTACTGGGTATTTGCCATGTGCCCAGCACCATGCTGAGCATTACTCGGGATTCCTTTACCTGGTCCCACCCTCAAGGTGCTTACAATTCACTTGGGTTAGAGGACAAGTACATAAAATTCTGTCCAAGAATATAAGGCTGAGTATATTCAGAGTGTCAACAAAGCACAGAGAATAAAACCTCTGGGAGTTTAAAGGCATTTAATTTACATTCATTGTGCTCTACTGTATCATGCTTTGCATCTCATTTAGTCTTCACCACAACTGGGGGATGCGAGTGTTTTGTCTATGAAGCTCAGAGAGGTTGAATAACTTGCTCAAGGCCTTACAGATTGAAAATAACAAGGTCAGGTTTGAACCAGCACATGACTCCAAACCCTGTTCTTTTGCTGGGAAGCCACAGGAAAACCCTGGGCGAACAGCAAATGCTGTGACTTTGTTGGCAAGAATGAGTTCATGGCAGAGCGAGAGGGGACAACGCATGGATCCATCCAAGTATCTGGCTGCCTCTCTCAATTTGCTCTCTGGTTTCATCTTTTGTCCATCACTACTGTCAAGACAATGTCTCTGATCATTGGGAATATTGAGGAGTTTGGGTTTTGAACAAAACCTAATACATCAGCACTGTTGGTGTTTACTAAAGTTATTTTCAGCACTTGAAGCCATAGAGCTGGAAAAGGCATTGAAAGATTATTAAAACTATAAATTAAGGGAACTGGTAAAGCAATGTCTCTGGCCCCACCCAGCCTTATCTTTTCCTTCCAGAACTTCACCATCCTGGACAAAGTAAATGTTTCTTATTTCCCAATGACTTTCAAAGAATTTCTGGAAAATATTTATTCCTGAGTTAAGCAAACCTGTTTTGATGGAAGTTCTTCTCTGTGTCTCTTCCAGAGTTGGCATGATGTTATCTTGAGCCCTTCTCCGATAGTAAGCCATTCATTAAAAGTAGTATTCACTCTTTGGGGATTTGCAGATTCTTCTGTCATGAAAGTGTTGATGCTTTCAGACAAATCTGCAAAAATTCTCAAATGAGTGTGAACTGGCTTTAACTTCTGAAGCCTAGCTGAAGTCCATTGTCACAAAAGTGAAAATGTAACATTTTGTAGAAAGAGTGAACGGTGTAAAACCTGGACACTGTCTAAAGGATCAAATACGTTTGGCCTCCTCTAGCCAGTGCTGACCAACCCTAGCAAATCTGTTGTGCTGGGAAAGCTGCAGAGCTCACTCAGGGAGAAGAAAGGTGTGAATATTGACCAAGCCAACCATGGTAAAGGAGGGTTCAGATTCCCTGCATTTGCCTTCTCCACCCTAAATCACAAGCATTTCAAAAGCAGAGGCCTCTGGAATTCTCAGGATGGTGTCCCTGCAACAGGGTGACCCACCCCACTTTCCTAAAACTGTCCCAGTGTTAACACTAAATGTCCCTCATCCAGGGAAATTCCTCACTTCCAGGCAAACCTGCCCATACTTGCAGCAAAACAGATGAATCATAATTCACAGCCACTACTTGCAGAGGATCTCCTGGATTCCAGGCACTTAGGCTAAGCACAGGGATTGTAAGCCTCACACCCACTCTGGAAAGGAGCGGGCGCATTAATGTTATCATGTTACTGGTAGGGAAACTGGAGGAAACAAACATAAAGGAAGATGTCCAAGGACCTCCAGCTAATAAGCAACAGAGCTGAGATCCGATCTCAGGTATGACTGGCTCACAGCCTGTGCTTTCTCTGCTACATCGATGGCTTTGAACTTTTATTCTAAATAAGACCAAGGTAAGTACAATATGTGAAGCTGACTAAGAGGAGCAATCAAACGTCAGAGATCATGAAACCCAGAAAAATTCCTGAGGAGCCAGAGTCTTGGTTGAGCAAGCCAGGTACACACCTGGATGCTCCCACTGTCACTCAGCTACAGAAAAATTCCACTGGCTCAGTCATGCTAATGATTCCAAAAGCCACTGTGCACTATTGCATTTGGCCAATGAGAACGTATTCAGAGAGATGACATCAAGAACCTACACGGACGCGGGCGCCTGGGTGGCTCAGTTGGTTGGGCGACTGCCTTCGGCTCAGGTCATGATCCTGGAGTCCCTGGATCGAGTCCCTCATCAGGCTCCCTGCTCGGCAGGGAGTCTGCTTCTCCCTCTGACCCTCCCCCCTCTCATGTGCTCACTCTCTCTCATTCTCTCTCTCTCAAATAAATAAATAAAATCTTAAAAAAAAAAAGAGAACCTACACGGACAGCCAAGGATCATCCCATTTGGCCCAATGAAAACCTCCCTTTCCACTGCAATGGAGGCTAATCCAGCCTGATGACTGGCCTGTGATTTTGCTCAAGGCAAGAGAGCAGGTAGCACATCTGTGTCTCCTTTGCACTCAGTCCAGTTACCTCTGCAACTGGGTTTGGGGAGTTTGCATTTGCCAAGTGCACCTTGACAGATTCTTTACATTATTAGAAAGGAAAGTTGCTGTCTGGGGTGAGAGGAGAAATCTCCAGGGTGGGCTTTTTGCTAACTCAACCACTAGATCTACCCTTCTACCACCACCCAAGAGTGTCAGAATGTTGCTGACCTCTCACTGCAGAATTCAGATAATGAGGTGGCGTAATCTCCAGGCTGTATTTTTTTTTTTTTTTAAGTAGTCTCCATGCCCAGCCTGGAGCCCAACACGGGGCTTGAACTCATGACCCTGAGATCAAGACCTAAGCTGAGATCGAGAGTCGGACGCTCAACCAATTGAGCCACCCAAGTGCCTCCCTTCCCCACATAGGCTGTAATTTTTAGTGGGAGGACACAGTATTTTTTAAAAGAGAGCGAATTGTCTCCATTAGCAAAATTAATCTTCCTAGCCACTGAGACCACCGACATCCTTAATTCTCTCCTTCCTTCCAATAGGTACACAAATTTGGCTCCACATTTTAAAGAACCAGATGAATTACTGCTTCATATTTCTAGGAAAGAGGTTCATGGATAACTTCTGATTTAAAATGACCCCCAGTTTAACATGGCTTCTAACCACTGTCCTTGAAACAGAGGACAATTGATGTTACAGCCATCAAAACCAAATATAGCTGCTGCCCAAAACATTCTTTTTTTTTTTTTTAAAGATTTTATTTATTTGTCAGAGAAAGAGATAGAGCACAAGCAGGGGGAGTGGCAAGCAGAGGAAGAGGGAGAAGCAGGCTCCCCACTGAGCAAGGAGCCCAATGTGGGACTCGATTCCAGGACCCTGGGATCATGACCTGAGCTGAAGGCAGACACTTAACCGACTGAGCCACCCAGGTGGCTCTGCCCAAAACATTCTTGAAAATGAAGAATAATGAGGGGAACCTGACCCCAAGGCACACCAAATTGAAGTGCAAATGGTGTGACAGTGCCCAGAAATGGATGTGTCAGTAGAGAGTTCAGAAATGTACCAACATATGTATCTAAATTTAGGGTATTTTATGTCTGTGAGAAAAGGATGGGATTAAATAACATTTAACTAATTGGATATACATTTCAAAATGATAATCTTATATCCTTACCTTAGACCACATGTAAAAATTTCAGGCAAATTAAAGCCTGAAACATAAAAAAAAAAAAAAAAAAAAGCACTAGAAGAAAAGAGAAAATTATTAAAATAGGAATTAAAAAATGACCTCTCTTCTCTAAATACCAAGGCAAGAAAGTTTTTTGTTTTTTGTTTTAAATAAACCTATTTGGTAGACAATATTGAATTGTGAAGCATCTGAACTCCAGAGAGAGTTAGACCTGGGTCCATATCCTGACCTTGATGCATATTGGCTGTGTGACCTGGGGCAAATTAATCAACTTCTCTGATCCCCTCTGATTTGCCTTCTCTGTAAAACAAATACGTTCTGGCACTCCTGAGTGGCTCAGTTGGTTAAGCTTCTGCCTTTGGCTCAAGACATGATTCCAGGGTCCTGGCATGGAGCTCCAAGTCAGACTCCCTGCTCTGCTTCTCCCTCTCCCTCTGCCCCTCCTCCCCACTCATGCTCTCTCTCACTTTCTCTCTTAAATAAATAAAAATAAAATACTTTTTAAAAATTAAAAAATAAAAAATAAAATAAAACAAATATGTTTAATAGTTCCTACTCAAAAAGTTGTTATGAATTAAATATGGTATGATATGCAAAGCATGTTGCACATAGTAAGAAGTCAATTAACATTATGAATTGTTTGTATTAATATTTTTATAGTAAAAGACAAAGCAGATGTCAAGAACATATAAAAATTAGAAAATACAAGACAATACAAATAAGGTCAATGTAAGAGCTATGATAATAAGCTTAACTGATTTAGGTTCCCTTGTTAAAAGGCAAACCATGAAAGAGAGACGAAGACAGAAAGAATCGATACTCAGCAATTAAGAAAAGATGCATGAAACAAAAGTGACCCGAAATGACAATTAAAAGATGGGAAATTATTTATCAGTTATATATAAACAAAAAAATCAAGAGTTAAAGTCTTAATTTTAGGGGCGCCTGGCTGGCTCAGTCAGTTGAATGTGCAACTCTTGATCTCCGGGTTGTAGGTTTGAGCCCCATATTGGGTGTAGAGATTACTTAAAAATAAAAAAAACTTAAAAAGTCTTAATCTTAGGGACACCTGGGTGGCTCAGTTGGATCAGCAGCCGTCTCTTGATTTCAGCTCAGGTCATGATCTTGGGGTCCTGTGATCAAGCCCCAAATCAGGCTCCACACTCAGCAGGGAGTCTGCTTCTCTCCCTCTCCCTCTTCCCTTCCCACCACTCATGTGTTCTCTCTCTCTCTCTCTCTCTAAATATATTAATTTTAAATATATTAATTTTAGACACATTAAAATTTGTCTTAAAAATATTAAATTTTATATTGATGAAAATTGCTACTATATTCCAAGCAACATAGCATCACAATACAGACTGTTAGATCTCAGGAATTTGACTCCCACACAATAGAATAGATTGAACTAATAGATATGTATTTATCTTTAGAGAATTCACAAGTATGCCACATTTTAAGTAATATATACAAAAACTTACCAAATAATAAGTCCAAGAAAAAAAAGCCTTTTAAAGCATTTCGCCAATGCAGTCATTATACAGATTCCATACATTGATCACAATATAATGACACAAAAATGTTTAACAGAAATGTAGACAAAATATTCTTAACCAGACATTCAAAAATTTAAGACATTCTCCTAAATAACAATTGGGTCAAAGAGCAAATAAAATTAATATGTACATGCTATTTTGAAATAAGGAAATTGAAACCATTACTCATAAAAACCTATGGTATTTTTTTCCCATTCTATCCTCTGGTTATTGCTGTGATTTTTGTACACTGACATCTTCATTGGACAACTTTACTGAATTTTCTCATTAATTCTAATAGTTTTTCATTCCATTCTCTTGTGCTTTTTAAAGTATATAATCAATTTTCCTGTGAATATTGAAAATTTTCTCTCCATCTTTCCAATAGATGTATCTTCTGTTTTCATTACTTTGCTTAATGCACTTTCTAAATTTTAAACTGTGTTAATAGTGATGGTGATAACAGGCATTTTTGTATTAATCTTGGTTTCAATGAAATTGATTCTTGTGTGTTTCTTCATTTAATATGATGTTGTCAATTCTATGATATGTAAAGGAGACAATCTTCTAAGATTTTCTAATACTTTTTACTCAATCCTCAATAGAAGTTCAATTTTAGCAAATGCCATTTTGTCAACTAAGGACATCATCAGGTTTACTTTTCCCTTTTGTGCTGCTAATGAGATATATGTTGTTGATTTATTTCCTAACTTCACTAGGTTAAACTCTACTTGGTCATGGTAAATTATTCTCTTAATATGCTGTTACATTATATTTGTTATTATTTCATTTATGCTGCATACGTTTGTGTTCAGAGAGGAAATAGGCTACTGCTTTCCTCCTTTGTTCTATTTTTGCTCAATTATGCTATTTGCATAGAATGGGCTTGAAAGGATCCTGGCTTTTCTGGGTTCTCTAATAGTTTAAATAGTTTAGGTATAACTATATGACCCCAGAGTGCTTTTGAAAGCACTATTATGATTTTTCTTCCGAGATTTAAGTTCACTTCAAACCGATATAAAAATTAATTAATTAATTTCATTGTTATTTTTAGGAGTATTTTCTATTTTGTTTTTCTTACCTTTATTTCACTGGGCTTTTGGGATTCACTGAGTTGAAGCTTGACTTTTTAATTTCCATTCTTTGTTGCTTGAGAATGATACAAATTAAAACTAGTAATTTCCATCTAGTGACAGTGTTTGAGGGTCCCTCAAATTTTTATAAGGATTAACAGTCCCACTGTATTCTTCCCACCATGTTTATTCAATATTTTTAAATTTGCTTATGTATTAAAATGAGGATAGTAATTGAATGAAGTAATACAGGTAAAAGAAAATACTTGGAAAGGAAAGAAGTACATAATAAGAATACAATAAATTTAGTGATTTTTAAAGTTTCAGTTAATCAAACAAAATGGTGCACCAGGCCCACTGAAGTCCAGTAGGATCCAAGCCTTGAAGGTTACCTAGAAGGTTATCATTAAGTGACCAGACCCAGCATCCATGAAAGTGTATGATTCCATGTGTGGTATTTGTTGTGTCTTTCACAACAAAACAGGAAATAACAGGTGTACCTATCAGAAAGAATATAGAATTATTTTTTACAAGAGCTTTACTGAGATATAATTCATGTAACATATAATTTATCTATTTAAAATATACAATTCAGGGGCGCCTATGTGGCTCAGTCTTTTAAGCATCTGACTCTTGATTTCGGCTCAGGTCATGATCTCAGGGTCATGAGATTGAGCCCCAGGTCAGGCTGCATGCCCAGCATGGAGACTGCTTAAGATTCTCATTCTCGGGGGGCCTGGGTGGCTCAGTCAGTTAAGCGGCTGCCTTCGGCTCAGGTCATGATCCCAGGGTCCTGGGATCGAGCCCCGCGTTGGGCTCCATGCTCGGCGGGAAGCCTGCTTCTCCCTCTCCCACTCCCCCTACTCTCTCTCTCGCTGTCTCTCTGTCAAATAAATAAATAAAAGCTTTAAAAAAAAAAAAAAAGATTCTCATTCTCTCTCTCTCTCTCTCCCCCTCCACCCTCTAACCCTCCACCCCCCACTTTCTATCTCGATCACACGACCCTGAGATCGCATGACCCTGAGATCATGACCTGAGCCAAAATCAAGAGTTGGACATTTAACTGACTGAGCTACCCAGGCGCCCCTTGGAAGCATTTTTAACAGTTTTCTAAATGGCAAAATACAAAAATGAGCGTGATTTATATATGTCACAAATAACCATAGAGAAATAGAATAAACAAAAGTGAAAGTACATATAAAATATCTAGAAATAATCTTAATTTTATTTATTTATTCTCTAATAATCTTAATTTTAAAAGCACAAGACATCTATGGGCAAAACAATAAAACTCTCCTAAGATAAAAAAAAATAAAATACACAAAGCAATTGGAGGACTCTCTCATATACAAGTACTAGAGACAGACCTAAGCCTAAACTCTGACTCTGCCTCTAATCAGCTATGTGATTTTCAGAAAGATAAATAATTTTTCTAAACCTCATTTGTCAAATGAGTCCCATAATAGTACCTATTCCAGGGGTGTCTGGGTGGCTCAGTTGGTTAAGTGTCTGCCTTCGGCTCAGGTCATGATCCCAGGGTCCTGGGATCGAGCCCCACATCGAGCTCCCTGCTCAGCAGGAAGCCTGCTTCTCCCTCTCCCACTCCCCCCTGCTTGTGTTCCCTCTCTCGCTGTCTCTCTCTCTGTCAAATAAATAAATAAAATCTTTTTTTTTTAAAAAAGCATAAAATAAGAAGAAAATATAGCCGTAATATCTCTCTGATCTAAGAGACCAACTTTCCAAGCACAATAACAATAGAGAAAATTTTGTGAAAAAAATTATTTGACTTTATGTTGTAAAAATTTAAAACTTCTTCACAACATGAAGATCAAAAGGAAATCATTAACTGGGAGAATTAAGTATAACAAATCTACTACACGAATGGTTACCATTGCTATTAAAATAAAAATCATTTATTAATTGCAAAAATGATAAAACTGAGGAAAAAAATAGGCAGAGTATGATACAATTTATAAAACTATGTTTATTAATAAATATATGACAAATGGTCAACCCATTGGTAATCAAAAAAATACAGCAGCCATCTACCTGTATCTTAGATATCAGGTGCAGTCAACTAACTCAACTCACTCTCCAAGTTTTATAGCCAGAGGAATTCTAGTTCATCCCCCACTATTTCCATGAACCATTGCTTCCCTCTGTCATGGCTCAGTGCAGTCATTCTGCATCTGCATGTGCTCTCTCTCTCTCTCTCACTCTGTAACTGACATGGATTGTCTTCTGGCCTTGTAGCACCCATTCTCCTTCCTTCTAGTAACAATGGTCTATTTAATTCTTTATTGGGTGAAATATTGGTAGGACTGGAAATCAAGGAGTTCTACTCTCCAATAGCCAAGGATGTGGCTTGTGATCCAGATAGATCATTCAGGTATCGCTCCCAGCAAATCTAGTTGGGGAAGAAAGAAAATAAGTAAGTAATCTCAGATGGTTATGGTGCTACAAAGAACACAAAACAAGAAAATGGGCTAGAACCTTCCTGCAGCTGCTCTAGTGAGGGCCCTAGTAGGACCAGCTTGACCCGGGTCCCCTCTATCATAAAAATATGGATGGCACCACAGCACCACTGAAATCTGGTGGGACCTGATCCTAGGAAGTATTGTTAAGTGACAAAATCCAGTGCTTATGAAAGTTGGTGCTCCTTTGTATGATAATTGCTTGTCTCTGGACTTCATGATTTTTATATTAAGAAGCTCAAAAAAATGTTTAGAGGGGTGACTTCTTCCTTCCCACTTCTATTCTGCAACTGAACCTCATAATTTGTTGTAAGAATTCAGATCGTTCCTAATACCGTCTTTATTTTTGTTGTATTGTTCAGAGAGTAACGAATGATTGTCTATTTTGAGTATTAATCTTCAGTTGTTTCCATGGAAACCTGATTCACTTAGAAAGGAAGAAAGGGGAAATAGGGACTCGGAGGCCAGAGAACATATATTTGGTTCCTCATGGTTGAAAAATCTGAGGCTCGGGGAGGTGAAGCTGTAAACCCCATTACCGTGGGCATGAAGTGGTTAAACAATAAAACTCTAGCTGCTGTGCTTGGGAAAGAGAGAGACATGTTTAATCATTTTTATAGTCGATGTAATAGCGTCTGAGTTTCTGCTCAAAGGAGGAATCCATTTTCAGATCAGACCCCAATCAAAGGGTTGCTCTTATTGCCGAGGAGAGTGGAATATAAACACACCACCAGGCAGACTTGAAAGGAAGAAATGCAGATGTAGAGGACTATCAGAGACTGAGATGGGCAGGGCCATGTGCAGGCACAAGGCATCCATTCTTGGGACAATACCTTTTCAGAAATAGTTTTCATTAAGTGCTTATATTTATAATTTTAGTTTTGAACAATGGTATGCAGAAACCAAGATTTTGGTCTGTGGTCTCACATCATGTCAATAGTCAAGGAAAAGCAAACACCCTGGCGACTGACCTAGGACCAAAGTTATGGGGGATAAACTGGTGAAAACCAGCAGAACCTGAGCAACAAATGAAGAGAAATTGGGACCATGACAAATAAAAACAGTTCTTTTATTCACAACTGGCCCAGTGATTTCACCAGTTCCTTATACAAGAAAAGTAGGAAAGTTATATCAAAATCCTTTTGCATTTTATTTACATCTTGCTGTGTATTAGTAAACTTAAGTTGACCACTTAACCATTTGGAATCTGGATTTCCTGACAGCTAAGGCAATGGGGGAATTATGAATGATGATTTTTGTATATCGGAGTTGGGGGGATCCCAAAGGAGCCACTTTCCTGACCAAGTTTTCAATCATTTTAGAGTTAAATATGGGTTAAGTTATGTGGGTATCAAAATACAGCCTTATTATGGAAAATGCTGATATGGAGAATGTGGTTTATATCTGCAGGCATGCAGCTTTCCTGGAATGAATTAGACAGACTTCGTCAGCCAGTCAGAGGTGGCCCTGCAGACCTGAAGACCTCCCCAGGAGGCCTGCCTCTCCACGTGACAGGAAGCCAAGCCGGCAGAATGTGTGTTTTCTTCACAAGAGCAAGGAGACGGCAGAGGGTTGCATCTAGTTTCCCTTCTCAAAATCATGGATCTAGTAGGACACTCCACTGCCCAGGCAGGAGGGTTGAGAGAGGTCAGGAGCACTAAAGGAGCACTAAGCTAGTGGATCTCCTTCCACAAGGAATGCGGCACACATATCCCATTACCCCCTATTCCAATATTAGGGTCCAAAGATTAAGCAGTTTCTTAGAAAGTAAATATTCCTAGTGCTAAAACTTGAATTCCCAGTGCTATGATCCAAACTTCCTTTTCAAAGCAATGGACCCCTTCCATGTCCTCCAAGACCAATGCCTTTACACTGATAACAGCAGCAAAAACAATCTTTGAGCTTCATTCATAGGATCTGAATGGTTACTCCCCACAGGGGAGAGAATGTCTTTTAATATAGGACTGTGTTAGTTACAAAGGAATGAACTACTAAGAGTGAAGTTTCAGAGGGTCATGGTATTGGGGAGGGATAGAGAAGAAGAACAAGAAGAAAGCTCAAAACCATGTTGTATTCTGTCATTTGAGTTCACCTATGAGATTCCAGTTCTTCAGATTTGTGAGATAATAGTAAGAACTGAACTAACATTTATTGAGTGCACACTCTTCACCGCCCTCCATTATAATAGCCCTTGACCTCTTCTTGTAAGAGTCACCTAAGACACTGACCCAGGAAAGTAGTCCTTGTGACAGCATCACAGCAGGAAATACAGGTCACAGAACAGAACAGAATTTAACTCTCCAAAGGTCAGGTTCTTTGTAATAGGTGTCATGTGCAGCTCCAGCCAAGTTTTGGGAGCAATATGTGTGTTAAAATTTCAAATTCTCTCCAACATTCTCTTCATCTGTAGATACCTTCCTAACCAAATACCAGTAAGCATAAAAACTGCTCCTAAGCCAAGTTATCTGTCCAGAGGATGGTGGCTGTGGCTTAAGGCAAATTCAACACAACAATTCATTTTAAAAATTATTTTTGGAATTCCTATGATATGCAAGGACTTGAGAAAAAGTGGGTCTTGCTTTCCGGCGGTGCTCAATCTATTCAGGGTTTTGGAAACACCCATAGGCCACTCCCACCTGCCTCCCAACAGAAAGCTATGATGTTAGAGAACAGAGAACATGCACTATGGAAATACAGGAGGAAAAAAGTATTTATTCCACCTGAAGAAGAGATGAGTTTTGAATTAAGCTTTCATGTCAGGGCAGGAATTGAATAGAATTGAGGTTGGGGTTCACCTCATACCTAAGTGCATGGCTAGTAAAGAGCAGTGTTAATTTAGAAAGAATTGCTAAACTTCTGCGGGCATGACACTTTCTTTTCTGTATCCTAAGATCGAATTCTTCCCTGAAGTTCTGTGCATACGAGTCAGAGAAGGGTCCGAGCTACCCACTGTCTTTTTCTGACTTCTCTACAATGACTGCCTGTGGGTGCTCCACCACACTTTTCAAACATGTCCAACACATGGGCTGGAGGTAGGGTAGAAGCTTGGATCAGAGTTTCTCTATATCAAAGATTTATCTGCTGAGGCCACTAAGCTCCAAACTTTTACTAGTCAACTAGGGAAAAATTCCTGAGAGACCCAAGGTCATGCACAGGTGACCTTCAGAAATGGAGGTTTATTGCAAGAAACTTGGGATAGCTTTGAAAGACCCATCATCATATGGCTATGTCACATGTATAGTTCAGTGCTGGGTTTACACCACACTTCTTCCAGAAGCTTCCCTGACACCCTCAGACTAGGTCTGTTGCCTTCTCTGTGCTTCCATATCACCCTGTGCTTACTTCCATCACAGAAAGTACATACTGTCTTGCAGTTGTTTTCTTACTGTCTTTCCCCACTGGTAGGCAGTATGTTCTATGACGGTAAAGACTGTTTTGTAGTTGGTCATATGCCCAGTGTCTAGCAAAGTGATTGTCCTATACTAGACATTTTAATAAATACATGAGTGGAAGAATGAATCAACCATACAATTGCATTCCAGCAACTTTGAATTGGAATATGTACAAAAGTCAACAGAAAGTCAAAGAAAACACTCGTCATTGCTTCAAAAGGAAGCCTTGAATGAGGTACCTTCTCTTATTTATCTTGAATTTCTATTTCTACAAAAATATTGGTCTGTTGATATTGCCACCACTCAGCATGGAGCATCCCTGTTAGCTCGAGTTTATCCCAAGTCACCCTAGAGGTGGCTAGCCATGTCACAGCCAATTTTCTAGGTCAGTCACCTTTGGCTCATATGTTAACGCATTGTCTGCAGCTGGAGCTTGTGCAATAGACCTGCTTTCATCTGCAAATCACAAGTGAAGTGTTTAGAAACACTTTCCTGAGCAAAGTCCACTGAATGTACAGTCTTTATGGATGCCACTATTAGCTAATCCCAACCAGATTCAGAAGTAGCCTCCAACCAGGTGCATGGAAACAGGGCATGAACTGAAGACTGCCAAGTTCCAAACCCCAGGGGCTGTAGGGATTCTTCAGTGGGCTCCAGTGAAGCTGGCCGAATGAAACGGACATCCAGGAGAGTGGGGCTCCCATGAGACTCAGGAGCCAAAATCAGGGGTGAATCAATCAGAGGGTATACCTACAACTACTTTTTCTTATAAACAAAGGAATGCATATATTGTTTTTCCTTAGAGGAAAGCCTGGCTTGGACAACATTATGATCCAGGTTATAATTTTCAGAATTTTAAAATGCAAATAATCATTCCATATTAGATTTGCATAAGCACACTTAAAGTGTCTTCCTTATTAAACTTTTAAGATTAGCATTAGCATTTTAATTTCTGAAAGATTTATTACATATTATTCCTCCCATATCAGTAAACAAACACGAACAGTTGGAAATGGAAACACTTCTACTTTTGAGATTCACCCCCTTTTGATATGAACAACAACAAAAATACCACAACAGAGAAGATCCACTGTATCTGAGCAGTTTCGAGATGCCCCCTTATCCCCCACCCCTGGTCTGAAAGTCATCACTTGTCTCTAAGGCATTTTGGGAGTTGTCAGTGGGCCTCCTTGTTTGGGCCCTGATCAGGAACTCAGCTTGTGACCCAGGTAAATCTCACTTTCAGGTATAAACAATGTTGGGACCAGTATTTGCAGTCTCCTGGAGAGGCAAGCAGATGAAAAAGCTATAAATGATTGACCAGGGACATTGCAGGAGGGTCTTTTTATAAGAAAGAATATCCAAGTCCCTAGTCCAGGCCTCCCCAACTCCAGGAAGGCTTCCCGGACCACAGCCTACAGTGCTCTCTCTCCAGAGAACTTCCATTATCTTTATAACACTCAATTAAATGCTCACTGAACCACAGACACTCAGAACTGGAGGGGATCTTGGGACATCTAGACTAAAGTCCCCAGATTATTGCCCATAGGCAATGTGAACTACAGATCTAATTCGTTTGGATGCATAATGTTTTGGAAAATATTTAATGAGTCAGCAGCATTTGGAACTATTTGGAAAATTTCTCATAAAAAGAAATGTAGAGTTGCTTCTCTTGAAAAACAAGTAACTCTTACAATGCCCCGCATGCTGGTTATTAAACCATACCCAAATCCATCCTTTCATTGTCTGGTCTATGATGCTGGCAAGAGGACTCTGCTAACATTGCTTTTGTGCCAGCTGGTTTCCTGTTAGATTCTGCCCATAGAAGGTGTTAGAGACGGAGAGTCTGAAAGGCTGGAGGAGGAAGAAAGAACACACACCTTCCTGGGTCCTTCCTCTTCCTGTCATTGACACCCCAGCAACCATTCCTGACCCGGACAGGGCAGAGGTTCCAGTCTGTGGTTTATCCACACCTCCCAACGAGTGCAGCTGTAGCCCTCACTGATATTCAGGCACCAGCCAGCCGGCATTCCCTCTCAGATGCCTGGGTCCACACTCCATGGCGCCCTGCTCTCAGGTCCTAGATTAGCACTGTCTGAGACAAGGACAATGAGAGGCACAAATGCAAGTCACAGAAGTAATTTGAAATTTTCTGGTAGTCACTTTAAAAATGGTTTTTAAAAAAGAAGCTGGAGACATTAATTTCAGCAATAAATTTTACTCATCTCAATCTATCCAAACTGTGATCTCAACATGTAATCAATATTAAAAACATCATTAGTGAGATAACTTGCATCCTTTTTTTATACTGAGTCTTTGAAATTCCGTATGTATTTTACACATAGAGGATTTCACAACTCGGACTGGCTACGTTTCAAGTGTTCAAAAGCCAAATGGAGCTGGTGGTTACCATACTGGATGTCACAGCTCCCCGTTCTAGGAAGCCCCCTCCCTCCGCCGCTCATTCCCCAGCACCAGCAGTGTGGCAGCCTCTTGCAGTTATCAGCTCAGCATTATCTCAGGGTGCTCCTTTGTCTTCTCAGTCCTCTAGTCTCTGCTTAACCATTCCTTACCATTCTCCATGTCAAAATGATTGATGTGTTTTGGTTTTCCTCATAGACCCTCACCAATATAGGGTACTTGTGCCAATAACTGCTGAGTAGGAGTTGCCCCCTCTGCTGAGTCCAGAGCTCACTCTTTTACCCCAAGACCCATCTCCTTCCCATTCCAAGGCTGGGTAGCAAATAAGTTATTTATCACTCCACTTTTGGGAGGATTATGAAGAAAGTGAGATTTCCAATATTTTCTCTTTCAAGAGTTGAAAAATAAAAGAAGAAATGACTTCGTATGTTAAGAAAAATGTGAGCAGCCTTTTTTTTTTTTTTTTTGAAGTAAAAACTTTTCCTGTGGGTTTAGTCTGCAAACAATAGCTGTGTTTCTTACCCAACACCTTCACTCAATCACACTGTTTCCCTGGCCCCATGGGCATTTGGGTCTGCAGTCCCAGTTCCAGACTATTCTGGTTATGAGCTGTCAGTGGACAGAGTCTGCATCCCAGGCACAGCCAGTAAGACTTCCTGACTGATAATCAACCTGGCAAGGCTGTTGCTGGCCATGTGGTAGCCATGATTGTGTTTTAGAGTTTACAACGTACCTTTGCCTACAATATCTCATTAGCCAGACGTGTACACATTGCTTTCCTGTGGGAACTGCCCTACAGCCTTGCTTTCTACTTCACAGCCCAGCCTATAAGACTCCTGGCCTTTGCAAAATAGGCTGCTCCATGCAGTGGTTTGGAGTGGGGTCACCAAAACCAGAGTGTCTGGGCTGGAAATTTGGTTTACCATTTGCCAGGTGTGGGACAAGTTCCTTAACTTCCTGTCTGTGCCTTGGTCGTCACATCTAAAAACTAGACATAATAATAGTGCTAACTTCATTGGGTTGGTGTGAAGGTTAAATGTGTTAATTCATATTCAAAAGTGTGCTTGGCATACAGTAAATGCTCAATAAGCATTTGGTGGTATCATCAACACCATCACCATCATCACCACCATCATCATCATCATCTTCATCACTTTCTGGCCTGATTAGACAGGTGAAGAAGGTAGAGGGTAAGAATATGCATTTGAATTCTGACAAAGAATTTTGGTTGGAATTTTCAAATTTTGGTTCTTCCACTTAACGGCTGTGTTACCTTAGGCAAATCACTTAACCTCTCTATGTCTCAGTTTTCTCATATATAAAATTGCAACATATGCCTCCAAGGGTTTTGTAGAGAATAAAATGAAGTAAAAAAGAAGTATAGTCCTGGGTGTGTGAAAGGGCTGAGAAGAATGCCTGTTATTATCATCAACATCATTACCATCATCAACATTATCATCATCATTATCTTTCCTCATGATAAAATACAGCATGGAAAAATACTTTATCTATTTAGATTCACTGTATTCAAGGCCAGGGAACCTACACAAATTAGTGTAATATTCCCACTAAACCATGAAACATTACCCATGTTACTCAACTTCTTTTCATAAGTAAATTAAGAGATATGGACTAAAATCCTCAAGATCTTCCTGAGTTTAAAATGTTCTATAAATACTCCCATGAATTTGTTTATATGATAAATTTCAGATGTCCAGAGAGCTTCTAGGACAGAACACAGGAAGAATAAGTTTGGGGTGGTAGTAAAAGGGAAGAAGGAATGGTCAAAATATGGATGGATGGTTGGATGGATGGATAGATGGATGGATGGTTAGGTGGATGGATGGAGATAGATGAAAAGTAGATATGTAGGTAAGTAGATGATAGATGATAGATGATAGATAGATAGATAATAGATATAGATAGATAGATGATAGATAGATAGATGATAGATTGGCAGACAAACAGATGACTAAATGCAGCAGGTTCAAAGGTTTATTTGGTACAGCAGAATCCTGGAAGGAAGATTCCATAAAAGGAAAATAAATGAAATTAAAGATTTATTGGGCATCCACTCAAGAGATCAAATTAAACTTGCTATTTTATTTTATTGTCCCCATCTTACAGTTGAGTCCCAGAAATGAAATTCCCAAAGTCACAGCACTTGTAAGTGGTAGAACTTGGACTTGAACCAAGGAATATTAAACTCCAGAGCCCAAGTTCTATTTCCAAACAGTTGAGTCTGCTGGTTCAGAGTGAACCTGGCTGGAAGGGCAGCCACAAACCTGAATCCTTAATTAGAAAAGCAAAGGCAGAATAAGAAATTGTCCCTTGTTAATTTAATAGAAACCCCTCTCATGTTCCAAGATGAATTTAAATGAAACTGTCATCTTGGAAATAAAATTCGCTCCAGGTAGCCCACAGCATCTATGCAAAATATCCTTGTGATTGGCTCTTTAGACATTTAAGTTGGGTCTTGTGGTGTTGACCTCCTTAACCAATTTTATTATTTATTTTATTTTATTTTATTATGTTATGTTAATCACCATACAATACATTATTAGTTTTTGATGTGGTGATCCACGATTCATTGTAACCAATTTTAAATTCAGGCGATATTTAAAACATTTTACTCTGGAAAAAAAAATCTTTTTCATAAAGCAATTAAAGAAACTGAACAAGAAATAGGACGTCTTTTCTAGGGATAAAGGATGGGACTGCTTGTCCTGCATTTTCATCAGTTGTGTACTCAAGATTTTTCCCACAACAGACAGTTCACACTGTAGAGAATTCCCCAGCATCCAACTTAATCAACTGCTGCGCGCCACAGAAACCCTCTCAGCTCAAGCTAATCCTCTCATCAGTTAGATAAATAATATCTTAGACCTTTCTAAGAGTGGTCCAATTGGCTTTGTTACTGTTATAAGCTTATTACTTTCATTACCAGCATTGTGCTCTTTCCTACTCAGACCTCAGCAAGAGCCCACCTGACTTAGGTCAGGGCTTAATGTCAGAAAGCCCTGGGGAAAGAAATGTTTCAGTGGAAGTTCAGAGTGTTGGCCCAGAGCATCCAACAACATCAAGACACTTGGCAGAAGGGGACCAGTTGGGATTGTTTATTATACAGTCATGGAAACTGAAATGAAAGTAAGGAAATGGCTTTCCCAGACACTGGCTAGTGAGTGAGTGTCTTGACTCATGGCCCAGGGTTTCTCTTCCATCACTTTGCTTCTTTAGGCTATCATATTCTCTTCCTTCAATGTACCAGCACATATGTCTTGCAATTCTTCACCCTCCATAGCTCCTGGTTTTCCAATCCATACCAATGCATGACCTGTATTATGAACAAATCCAAGAGATGGACACTGTTATGGGTCAAATTGTGTCCTCCAAAAAGATGTTCAAGCCTTAACCCCCAGTACCTGTGAATGTGATCTTATGTGGAAATAAGGTTTTTGCAGATGATTTAGTTTTGCAGTGCAATAAGGTTTTTGCAGATGCAGATGGTCAAGAATGCCCCCAATCCAGTATGACCATGTATTTGTGAAAAGGGAAAATTGGGACACAGAGACAGACACATACAGAAGAAGGTGATGTGAAGACATGGGGAGAATACTAGCTACAAGCCAAGAAATGTCTAAGGCCCTCAGAAGCTAGGAAAGAAGCCTGGAACAATTTCTCCCTTGCAACCCTCAGAAGGAACCAACCTTGCCAATGCCTTGAGACATTATTAGTAGAACCCAGTGTGTGGTTCTTTGTTATAGCAGCCCCAGAAAACTAATACAGACATCCATGGCATTTTACAGTTAAACAAATTGAGGTCCAGAGCTGTTGTGATTTTTCCAGCTCATGGTTAATGTAATTGGATCTAGAATCAAGATCTCGAATAAGGGTCCTAGATGAGTTTGATAACAGTGGAAGAAGGGCTAAATATAGTCCAGATGATTAGACAGGAATCACACTGAAGACTAGGACCAGGCCCTAAATCCAAGAAGCCCTATCTTCCAAACTGCTCCACTCCATTTTCTACAGAATAAAATCTGCACCTGCTTGCCTGCTCTGCAAGGCCCTTTGGGATGTGGTCCTTATCTGCCTTTGAAGCATCATCTCCTGCTCTCCCAAACTTCACCCTATGGGTCACTCCCAGGGCTTCCCAAAACATATGGATCAGTGGGATTGGTTTGGCTGCATCATCTGTAATGACTTAACTGAAGATAGATCTGAGGCTAGTGTAGCTGCTGAAGGAAAGCAACAGGCTCCTGCTAGCTTCCTGCTCTCCAATCCTTAGCAAATGCCTTTCATCCCATAGCAGCCCATGGCTGCTACACTTTTAGGGACTGAATCTATGCTCCAGAAAAGAAAGGAAGAGGAAACAGAATAATAAAATGCAAAAGGCACCTGCCAGCTAAATCTGTCTTTTTCCATCAGGAAAACAATAGCCTGCCCCAAAGCACCACCCAATGGATTCACATTTCTTTGGCCAGAACTGGGTCATGTGGGCACCCAGGGGATGTTTGCAAAGGAGTCTGGAGAAGTGAACATTTTTAGTCAGGCCCAGTACCACCTCCAACGAAACAGGGTTCTGCTAGCAGATGGCAGGGACAACGGGATATTTTGTAGACCATAGTGGTGCCGAACACAGCACTGGGCACACAACTTTGGTGGTATATGGAAAACTGTTTTAACTTTTTAAGCATTTGTTTTAATTGTGTATTAGAAAAAAATGACTAGTAAAACAAACTTGAGATTTTAGAAATATTTCTGTTTATAATGATACTAAGGAAGGGGGTAAGGCAGAGAAGTAAACTGATTTGAACACAAATGTTGTAAAATTGTACTAGTGCCTTGCAGATATGACATTACTACAATTTGGGAAATACTGAATTTCCCAGAACATGGTTGACCATTTCACTCCTCTGTGCCTTTGTATATGGATATTTCATCCTGAAATAAACTTCCCTGTGCTTTTCTACCTGGATAAAACCTAAATGCTTCCAAAATGTTTCACCAAGTTAATTTCCTTTGTTATGCCTTCCCTGGGGTCTCCAGTCCCTTATTCCCTACCCTGGGTTTCCTCTAGCACATGGTCTATACCTATATCTTTCTGTATCTCCTTGTATCATGAGTCAGCTTTGTCTGCAACAACAGTGTATAACAACCTCCCCATCTCAGAGACTTACAAATACAAATATGTATTTCTTTGGGTTTTTTTAAGATTTTATTTATTTATTTAACAGAGAGAGAGAGAGCACAAGCAGGGGGAGCAGGCAGAGGGTGAGGGAGAAGCAGGCTCCCCACCCAGCAGGAAGCTTGATGCGGGGCTCGATCCCGGGGTTCCAGGATCATGACCTGAGCCGAAGGCAGACATTTAAGTGACTGAGCCACCCAGGCGCCCCCACAAATAGGTATTTCTTGCTCATGTTGCATTTCAGGAGCATCCTGCCAGGTTGCGATTGAGTCTGGATCTGATCCACATGTTTTTCTCATTCAGGTACCCAGGCTGAAGAAAAATCCCTAATCAGGAATGTTAAATCCTCATGATAGAATACAAAATAAAAGTTGGAGAATATGTGTGAGAACTTTTAAGACCTCTGCTTGGATACAGCAAACCATTGTTTCCACTCACAATTCCATAAACAAAAACAAGCCACGTGGCCAAGTATAACATCAAGCAGAATGAAAATGAGTATTTGCTGAATAGTAATACAAACATGCATGCTCCTGATATTGTAATTATTTATTCATGTCTCTGATTTAGGCGCTAGAATGAGCTCTTGGAAGGCAGAGACTAGGTCCAATGGATGTTTGTCATGGCTTTTGGGGAATCTTACTCCAAGTTAAAATCTAGAATGCACATCACCAGATTCCCTTGCAGTTTGGGCACCTAAGCATGTGAGCTAGGCTCCTCCAATCAGCAGACTCATGAGAAATTTCAGTTCAGATGTAGTATCCTGAAGAAGGGGAGACCACGTGGAAGCCACTCCAGCAAGATGGACATTTGCCTTTCAGTAACAGCTGCAGGCAAGAGCAGAGGGCCCGTGGGAGCAGTCATCTGGAAGAAATTGGCATTGTGGCTGTCAGTGTTGGGCAATAGCCAGCCCTTCCAGAGATTCTATGAGCTACCATATATTCTGTTGTTTTGCAACTACGAGCCCAATTAATACGCTATGTCTTCCCGCAACACCAAGCACATGGTAGGTGCTACAGGTTTAATGGAAGAAAGTAATTAATAAGATTAAGAATAGCTAATTTATTGAGTACTTACTGTAGGCCAGGCACCATTCTAAGACATTTTAATTAATTTTTTCATTCAATTTTCATAACAACCTTTGGAGGTGAATACTATTATTGTTCCCATTGTATAGATCAACATACTGCAACATAAAAAAGAATGAATAATATCACATCTTCAAAGGACTAGCAAGAGTTCCTCTGACGACATTGTTTCTCTTGCACCACTTTAACTTAAAAGTGTGGCTTTCCATACTTTGTCCAAATCTGATGCAGTCAGGAACCCCTCTCTTGAACGGCCGTGTGGAATTTCAGTGGATTCTCTTTTGTCAATGCACTCAGGAGACATTTGGCAAACACTTGACTTGATGTCGTCATTAAACACTTCTTATCATATTCTCCTCCGGTGCTCATCTCATCACATAAAGTTTTATTCTTCTCCTTAAATGATCTCTGGGGGGTTGAAGGACTGAAAAAGCTTTTAAGAACATTGTTTCAGGAGCTCCACCAGCTTCTTTAGGAAAATGGCTCTGAAATAATTCAGGTGTTATTTTTAAACCTCTACTTAGTGAATTAACCCTTCAGCAACTTTCAGGGATGAACAGCATTATCAATTCCATTTGCTAATTTTCTGCTCCAAGATCAAATACTCGGAGTAAAGTTAGAGTGAATTCTGCCATAGCCTGGAACATTATTGCTTGGGGCAGGCTTTTTTCGCAGCATCTTAAAAAATAAAAAATAAAAATTTTATTTCAGCTGATTTTATTGACGTAGAGTAGCTTTTGGCAGGGGAAAAAAATAAGATACAGAGCAGTCTACAGTCATGCAGATAAAGAAATTAGCTCTTTCACATGGACTGCCAGCCCCTTCTCTCTCCTCTCTGTCCTCGTCCTGGGTCTCCTCCATGCTTTTCTTCATTCATTAGGAAGGAAGGAAGCAGAAGATGGGAAGGGCCAGATGAGTAGGTGCTGAATAGGAAACATAATCTCATTCAATTTTCACAACCACCATTGTGAACCTAATTGAAAAGAGATGAAGTTGAGATTCAGAGTAGCTAAATGTCTGGCTAATAAGCAGCATATTTGAGATTTGAACTCCCAGTGCAGTATTCATTATATTAGACCATGTAGTCATAAGGCCAAACATATCAACCCAGTGAGGGACATCTGCACTTTAAAGCTCAAGGATGAAAATTCTTGAAAGCACGAAGAAGTTAAGCAAAAGGCAAGACAAGAGGCAGAGGGGCCTCCACCAAGCATGTTAATCCACAGGCCAGGTGTAGGAAGCCTGCTACTTTGGCCATATATAAAACCAGCTCTACATGCCATGTGAATTGCTCAAAGCTACTCCTTTGATATCAGAGTGTTTCATCCAAGAAAGAAATTCCTCCAGAGACTGACCAAGCCTAGGACCATATCAACTTCAGTGCATGTTGCAGGAGTGAGCCTTTTCCTGTTCTGGGAGAATGATGGCCTCGGAAAATGGGGAATCTTACCTGGTCTTCAAGCTCCTGTGTAAATGACATCTCCCCCAAGCCTTCTCCCTAAGAAAGAAAGAAAACATCTTTGAAAATCGGGTAAGACTGGTACTCTTTGCTCAGTGAATTTATTCTGAATGGGTTCATTGTGCCCTTCTACCCAGTGACACAGTGAAATGTCCTCATGGCCACCACATACAGGCTAGACTGAGGGTAAGGGCTCTGGTGTGGAACTTCCTGGGTTTGAATCCTGCTTCTGCCATCTCTCAACATCTTCAAATCCTCAGCGTCCTTATGGGTCTTCTGTCTCCCTGTTCTGTCATTTATGGAAAGAGCCCTATTGCAATCTCCACCCGTAAACCTGGACTGTCTTGATCCTTCAGTTCTGTCAGTTATTGCTTTATGTATTTTGATGCTCTGTTATCAGTGGCATAAAACGTCTAAGTTGTCATGTTCGCGTGATGAATGTACCCTTTACCATTGTGAAATTGCCTTCTTCAACTCTGGAAAGAGTCTTTCCTCTGAAATCTATTTTGTCTAAAGTTAGTACAGACACCCTAGCCTTCCTTTCATTGGGCCAGCCTTTTGTATCTTTTTCCATCTTTTTGTTTTTAACCTATTTGTGCCTTTATATTTAAAGTGTATTTATTGTACTCAGGATATTGAGGGATCTTACTTTTTATTCATTCTGATAACCTGTGCTAAAATGATTCTTAACATAACTAGGTTTAAATCTATCACCTTTCTGTTTGCTTTCTATTCATCCCATCTGTGGTTGGCTCCATTTTTTCATCTTTCTTTTTGTCCACTTCTGGATTAAATATTTTTATGATTCCATTGTATCTCCCTTTTGGCTTACAAGCTATAGCTCTCTGTTGTGTTAATGTAGTGGTTGCTTTAGGGTTGACTGTATACATCTTTAACTTATCGGTCTACCTTCAAGTGATAAGATACAATTTCATGTATAGTATAAGAAACTTACAATGGTATACCTCTATGTTTCCCTTTCCACCTTGGTGCCGTCATTTTTAGACATTTTACTTTTATGTAATGTTACAAATTACATACTACTTTGCTACTACTTTTGTTTAAACAGTAAATTATCTTTTATTAATTAACCTTTTCACTTTGAGAAAATTGTAGACTGTAATATATAATACAGAGGTTCCATGTACCCTTTACCCAATTTCCTTCAATGGTGATATACTGCAAAACTGTTGCACAATATCACAAGCAGGATACAGATATTTATATAAATGACCAATCTTATTCAAATTTCCTCAGTTTTCCTTGTACTGATGTGCATGTGTGTGTGTATTTAGTCTGTACAATTTTATTACATGTGTAGGTTTCATGTATCTACTACCACAATCAATTATGTTTTAAAGAGATTGCTATGGACTGAACTGTGTCTCCCCCACAATTCATATGCTAAAGTCCTAATCCCACTATGATGGTATTTGGAGATGGGGATCTTTGGGAGGTAATTAGGATGAGTGGGGCCCACATGATGGGGTTAGTGCCCTTGTAAGAAAAGATAATTGAAAGTTCTCTCTCTCTCTCTCTCTCTGCCTCCCTCCCTGTCTCTCTTTCTCTATTTCTGCCATTTGAGGACACAGCTAGAAGGCAGCCACGTGGAAGACGTGTTACAGGCTGAATATCTCCCTTCCTTCTCCCACCCCCAATCCATATGTCTAAGTTCTAACCTCCAATTTCTCAGAATGTGACTGTATTTGGATATAGAGTCTTTAAAGAGGTACTTGAGTTAACATGAGGTCATTAAGGTGAGCCCTAATCCAAAATGACTAATGTCCTTATAAGAGGAGATTAAGGGTGCCTGGGTGGCTCAGTCAGTTAAGCATCTGCCTTTGGCTCAGGTCATGATCTCAGGGTGCTGGGGTCGAGTCCTGCATCAGGCTCCTTGCTCAGGAGGGAGCCTGCTTCTCCCTCTCACTCCCTTTCTGTGTTCTCTCTCGCTCTCTATCAAATACATAAAAAATCTTAAAGAAAAAGAAGAAGAAGAGATTAAGACTCAAATAGACACAGAGGGACAATCATGTTAAGACACAGGTTGGAGAAGACAAGGAGAGAAGTCAAGGAAGAAACTAATCCTACAACATCTTGATCTTATACTTCTAGCCTCCAGAATGGTCAGAAAAAATTTCTGTTGTTTAAACCACCTAGTCTGTGGTGCTTTGTTATGGCAAATCTAATACACTTATCATTGGTTTGGGGGGGAGGAGCTAAGATTGCATTTTACCTAAATCATTGTACAGTTGTTATTTTTCACTTGCATCCAGAAAGCAACCTATGAGATATTTCTTTGACACTATTCAATTTCCAGTTCTCCAGTGAACATTCATTTATCTTTTTAATACCAGCAGACAATCTTTGCTTCAATCAGTATTTCCAGAGGGTTTATAAAATGAGATTTGTTATTTTTATCATTCCTTCTATTTATTAATTAATGTTGTCTTACAAAATAGACATTTCTTTCATCAAGTAAGGCTATTTAGTAATAACAAAACATAGGTTCTACTGGAAAGGTAGGATAAATGTTTATCACTGCCCATATAATTACCGATTTTCAGAGTAATCAGTTGTTTTTAAAATTGTCTCAGATGATAATAAATGGGGTCTTTCTTTCTCTTTTTAAACTATGATTACAGACTCACAGATTTTTATTCATTAAATGTTTAAATCTACTATAATAATTATTATTTTCCTGTTCAATCACATAACATTTTATGACAATTTTTAAGCTGACTCCTGGGTCTTTTTTATATTGCACTATGAAACTTTGAAAGTTTCCTTGCTTTTTGGCACAACAAGATGTTTCTAGTTCATCTCAGCCCCAGAGCTGGAATTTGCCATTTTTTCCAGGAATCTCCAGCTCCTTTTAGAGGGCAATTGAATTAGAAACCATAAGCTGGATGCTAGAGGGGTGCTCATTGCTACCATTTCCATAGATAGAACTAGGAAAAACGTGTGTGTGTGTGTGTGTGTGTATGTAAAATCATGTGTTCTTATTGATATTTCAATTTTAACATTTCATCTGATTTTATAATTGTACTTTCCACTGAAAATGATGACTTCTAAGAACATTAACGTGATTATTCATTTACCTTCAACATTATAAATAGTTTCAGAATATCAATGTTGAAATTACTGTAAAATTTATGAAAGTTTAAAATTTCTTTGTACTTATTTTCATTCTTTGAATATTTTCCCTTAAGCATTACAGTGTTCTAAGGCTCCATGAAATAAATTTGTTTTCTGTGTGGGTATGCTGCCAACTTGACATATGGTTAGGTTCTTTTGTTTATTTTCAATTTAAGAGGATTTTTTTCTTGAATTTCTTAAATAGCAATGTATTTACATGATTTAAAGGTCAACACTATATAGAAAAGTCCATTCAAAGAAAGCTTGTTTCTACTCCTTATCCCTCCACCTTCTCTCTTTCACCACAGTTAACTAGTTTGTATTCATTTTTATCTTTTCAGTATGTTTGCCAATATCGATGGTGTAAATATTTCTAGGGCAGTCAATTGCAAGTTCCCATGGGGATGTCAACTGGTCGACAAATTAACAATCAGCCCTTACAAAGTGGTACAAGCACACCTCTACCTGTCTCCTCCGCCCCCCATTTACACAAGAGGTAGTAAGCTGCTCTGAACCTTGGTTTTGTTTTTTTCTTTTTTCACTTTTGTCACTTGGTTAGATGCCATGGAGTGGTTGCCATATATATTATTAGAACCTCTTCTATCCCTATTTCATTTCATGTAACATGACCTATCACTTTTTCCCTAAGTGCAGGCTTGTGGGAGAGTTTGAGATTGGAGTCAAAAAGATCTGGGTTCTGACCCTGCATCAGTCCTTGAATATGTGTGATCTTTGTCTGATATCCTTCCCACTCTTAACCTCAGTGTCCTCATTTATGAAATGGGGAGCATAATAAAAATTTGTGGTATAATCAAATGAAATAAAATGTTCAAATGTAATATTAACGATAATATTAATAGCCAGTACATTATTTCCTATTGTCTTAATGATTTCATTTATTCAGATTTCACAGCTTAATATCCCCAGTTAATACAGATACGGGTACACTTTATAATTAAATCTATCCTATAAATATATATCACTCTAGAGCATCATTATCTTCTATCATTAGTTTTAGGAGAACATGCTTTTCCTAATTCACCAAACTGGTAGAATTTCACCTCGTTGTGAATCCCTGCATACAGTGACACTGGATTTCTTGCTGCAGGATTTTTCACATCCAGAATATCCATAGGTTTTCATTCCTAGATGTGTTGATGAAAACCTTCTCTCTCATTTCATCCACATATGTGCTCCCTAGTGTGAATTCTATGTTGTGTTATTAGACTTGCCTTCTGGGAGAATGTTTCCAAAAGTCAGAGCATTCATAGAATTTGTTTCCCTCAAAACCTTATTTTTTTCCAGACACTGGTCTTAATTCTCATTCTTAACCCCAGTTAATTCACTGAATTCTTACAACATCAAAATGTGGTGTATATGATTGTTATGCCCACTTTACAGATGAAGAAAGTGAGTCACACAGAGGTTAGGGCATTTTCCCAAGCTCACACAGCTCATAAGGGATGGAGCCAGGATCACATCCAGACCATCTGCCTCCAGGGCAGCCCTCGTTACCCCACTACCTTCTGACACCACCTGGCCCAGAGTGGCCACTCAGTGGCTTTCCTCACCTCCCTCTAGTTCCATGGTTTTAACTGCAACTGCCTTTTAGTTATTCAAGGAAAAGTCTTCCCAATTTGTAGGTCTCCCAGGCTACTCTCAGCATCTTTCCTACTTCCTTTCCTTGTTCCATCCTCCAAATCACTCCCTACCAACTCCAAGTTCATGTCCACAGTCCATTTGTGGGGAAACTGAAATATGGAGAGGAAAGGAGCAACAGGCAGCCCTACCCCGACTTCTCCCCAGAGGCCCTCTGAACTACTCCCACCTGGTTATCCAGTACAACTGGGGACGACCATGGAGAGTCCATACTGATAGTTTGGTGTCTTTGCTGGACTAGTTGTTGAATATCTTACATATTTAACAAGATATGTTCTATTATATATGTCCTCATTGTTTACATGGGGAAACTGGCTCACAGAGCTTAAACAACTTGCCCAAATCTTGGGGGAATCTACACTAGGATTCAATCTCAGGCTAATTTGACTACCAAACACTAACCTTTGAGGTTGGCCTGGTAGTTTAGAAGGAAATAGAAACCATCATCTCCTAAAGTGCTAGGGGTAGAGCTAATTTCGGTCAGTGAGGGCTTGCCTGTCCGATTACAAAGCTTTGGTTTCAGTGCTGCCCTAAATTGGACTTACAATCTCCATCACTGGCATTTGGTTTGGGTTCAGGACCCTAGGGCTGGCATTTAGGTTTAATAACTTACCACATAGTTGGTGATGATTTAACAGGGAACCTGCTGCTTTAAGAGTAGATGAAATTAGGAGCACCTGGGTGGCTCAGTCAGTTAAACATCTGCCTTCGGCTCAGGTCATGATCCCAGGGTCCTGGGATTGAGTACCGCATCGGGCTCCCTGCTCAGGAGAGAGCCTGCTTCTCCCTCTCCTTCTGCCTGCCACTCCCCCCTGCTCGTGCTCTCTCTGTCAAATAAATAAATAAATAAAATCTTAAAAAAATATTATCCATAAGGCATCTAGCACACAGTAGGCACTCAGTATAAAGATGCCAACTTGACTCTGTATTTGCCTCGCTGCAAAGAGTTAATGAAGTGTCTTAGCTAAGCTCTGATCATCTGTTATTCCTTAGAATATCTATCCATCTTCCTTCCACTGCTGTGAGGCAGCCAGTAGGCATTGTGCCCATCATACAGATAAGTAGACCAAGACTCAGAATGCCTGGGACTCTGAATCACAAACCTTTAGGATCATAAGGATCCTTAGAGAATGTATTGCCAGTGATTCTTGACCTTAAAACCTTTATTTGCAACCCTGTCTTCAATTCTACTCCCTCTTGTCAGGGAGTGGGTGAGGGTGATTGGTCCCTCTTTGGTTGCATCAAGAGGCTGGCAGAGAAAGCCAGGTGGCCCAGAAAATGGGCTCTGCCATCACACACAAGGAAGGTATAGTGAGAAACAGGATAAGACAGGGTAAAGATTCAGGAATCCTTGGTTTATTTTCCCTAGTTACAGCCACACCAGCAGGAGGGACAAGTTCAGAGGCTCAGTAAAGCCACCTATCCATCACCTAGTGTCCCCACAGATGGGCTTAGTCCCTGTCATCTGCTCAGACTTCATCCTGGTCCTTCTTGCTGTGGTTTTAGGAATATCAAATATGCATAATCTCCTTTCTCTAATTCCGTAATTGTCTACGTTCTATTTCACATGCAGATTACCTCTAAACATACAGGGCTATATAAAAACTCCCTACTTAGTATATGTTCCATATTAAAATCTATCTCTAATGTAAAAAAATTTATGAATCTTTTTTGGACATTCCACAAACACATTTAGTGACTTGGCCAAAAGGACTCACCAGCCTCAGAAGCAGTTGTACTCGTGTCTATGTTTTGTCACAGTGAAAAGATGCACAGCAGGATCAGCATGATAAAAATACTATTGAGGGAGTCTGAGTCCAAACACAGGCTTTCAATGTTGCCCTTCCAAGGGAATGGCCATGGAGAAAGTGCTCTTTCCTGCAGCAATGAAATGCAGGATCAAATGTATAATGTCTCTGTGCGAGGAAGCACCCTTTAGACCCAGGGTCCAAGGCTTTTTTTAGGGGGCTGGTCACCCAGGCACCTGATCACTCCCAGAAGGAAAGTAGGTGTTTACCATTCACACTGTTTGTAGTCTAGGCAAGCTGTACCACAGTCTCAGTGCCCTAAGCATACAAAACAATTAGTAATATAGGGAAGACTCCAAAAGCCAAGTTCTTAGATGCCAGCTAAGGATCAGCTCAAAAGCTGGCCCATCTAATGAGCGACATCAAGCCTACTACGTGAACTCTTTCCTACACTCCAAGATCTATGCCTCCTAGGGACAAACATACAAATCCCATGCATTTATTTAATTTTTGAAATTTCATAATGGGTTTAATACTAGAACTGTGTTAAAAGTAAGTTTGATGTCTGCTTGTGAAGAGTTATACAATGTTACAACACTTCCCTCTTCCATATTGGAGAATCCCTGACGTAATCCACTACCCACCCTCTCCTCAATCACACATGGACCTTGATCACAGGCTTTCTAAACTGCCAAGTTAGCTCTCGTACTTGGTTGCACATTATAATCACCTGGGGAACTTTAAAAATCTACTGAACCTTAATCTACCCCCAGAGTTTTGGATTAAATTGGTCTGGGGTACAGTCTGGGATTTGAAATTATTTAAGCTCCCCAGGTGATCCTAATGTGCAGCCAATGTTAAGAACATCTCCCTAAGTTCATGGTTCTCAAAATGTGGTTCCTAGACCAACAGCATCAGCATTACCTGGGGATATGTCAGAAATACAGATTCACAGGTTCCTGGGTCCCATCCCAGACCTATTGGGTCAGAAACTCTGGATAGGAGTCCCAGAAATCTGTTTTTGTTTTTTTTTCCCCCAGAAGTCTGTTTTAATAAGCCTTCCAGGTGATTCTGATGCACATTCAAATTTGAGAACCTTTGCTCTAGACCAAGATGTAAGTCTTCTCCCAGCCCCTTAAGCTGTTGGTCAGTGCTGCTGTTAGACACAGAAGGATGTCATGAGCACCAGAGTGGTGGCTTCTAAGAGCCACCACTTACACCGCTTTGCTTAGCATCCTTTTCTTTCCAAATGTCCCATCACTGGCTTTGGATGTCAGGATGTGAGACCCAGCTCCTTAAACTCATGTTCAGGTACTGAGAGATGAATATGTGAGCAAAATTTGCATACTTTTACAAAGGACAAAGGAGAGTGCGGACTCTGAATAGTCAAGCAGCAGTGCCTGCTACCAGGGCAGAATCAAAAAGCAGCAGATTAGGACTCTACGAATTCACTTTCTGCTGTGACTCTCCTTACACCAACACACTGTGTCTCAGTTTCGTCTTCTGCAAAAGAGAGATAATAATTCCTCCCCAATCTAATCCTGAAAGCCTCTTTGAGGGTTACACATAATAATGTATAGAAACACATACGAGTCTGACAAAGACATTATTCTCTAGCCTGTAGGGTTAGAGGCCAGGCTGAGAATAAGTGTTGCCTGCCCACTGGGGAACTCACAGACCCAAGATTTATATTCATCAAGTACAGGGTCTGAAAAGTAAAAATACTACCCAGTTCTTATATTGGTATCATGTCAATTCACAAACTAATTTACTAACCATTTTACTAATTTCAATCTACATTTTTTTTTTCTCCAATTCAATGAGATTTCTGACACCCCTGCAAATGTAGCTCTGGTCAGCTGGCATTGGTAAGGTCAAGGGACTCCTGGAGGGATGGGGGAGGGCAGGGAGGGAAGGAAACTAGCATTTTCCAGGACCTGTTATATACCATTCGCCTTCCTTTGCTTATCTTTTAAACCTTACTATAATCCATAGAAAGTTATCATCATCTGTATGTAATAGATAAAGAAACAGAAGGTCAGGGAGGTTAAGGAATGTGTCCATAAGCACATAGACAGTTGGAGGCAAAACTGGCATTGTGCCCAGGTCTCTGAGGTTCACATGCTTCCCACCAGCCCAATTTCTATCACTTGCAGGCTAACCCCTGACTATGAGGTGAAGTTAAGGAGACCCAGTAATCAGAAAGACTGGGATTTCATGCCACATGTAGTTTGACACATACTACAACTATGAACCACTCCCGCTGCACTGTCCAAGCCAGGTAACAAAACAGAACTTTATAAAGAGCAGAGGTCCTTCTCTGAAGCTCTGCACATTATGCTTTCCAGATCAAAATATCCCTTGGGCACCACAAAAATCAAACTCTTTTGTACGTGGACAAAGATCAGTATAAATCCCTTGCCAATGGGAATCACTCAAACTAGGGAAAGGTATTTTGGAGCCTAAACAACCTTCCTCAGGAAAGCAAGGGACTAATCTATCTTCAAAGAAAATACTCTCGCTCTCCTGAGATGTCCAGCTGTCTGACTTCACATCCAGGGCAGACTACCAATGTGGCTGAAAGGCACAGAGTATGACTAGAACATCTGGATCTCCCCTTGTTCCAATGTATGTGCCTATGGGCACTTGGCCATCTAAGTCTTTCCCTCTCTGAAGCTCAGAGGAGTTTCCACAGGCCCCTCACTCCTGCTTCTACAAACTCGTGGGGGGAAGGCACTGCCTCAATTTTTTACTTTCAGTTGTCAGGATGTCTTAACAATGGTGTTTCATTCTTTCAAGGTGGTCTCATTTCAAAGACCTTTCTGCTCATGCAACTTTGGGGTTAAAAATAATATTGTGTTAGACTTACCCATGGAATGTGACTTACATGGCCACATTCCCAGAACAGTAAAGGTCATTTTACACTTACTGTGTCCATCACACAGAACTACACTTTGCCCTGAATATAAAGCAGCAGAATATCTGGATTCAACTTTAGCTTACAGAACCTATGGGGGAATCAAGCCTAATTGAGTAAATCACTGCAAAGCAGCTTGTTAGTGGTATAATTTATAGGTGGCTCCCACCCGCTCTGGTACCTCTCCTCATCTTCCCACTTCCCTTTGGGGCACTTAGCACATCATGTTGGTGCTGATGGCTTACTCGCCTGTGTGTCCTACAACACTCGCAGCTTTTTGAGGGCTGGAGCAGCATGTCTGGGGCACCGCTGCATTGCCAGCAACTATTAGATAATAAGCACTCATAAAAAAAAAAAAAAAGTGGGAGGAATGAATGGGAATAAGGAGTTGCTTGTGAGTTAAATATTTGTAAATTCAAATCTACTTTTAGTTTATTAGTTGAACACTTCTGAAATAACATTAGGGCAAACTTTTTAAAAGTAGTTTGTTCAGGCTGTGTTAGCAGGTGAGAGTGAGTAGTAGGCTGAGGAAAGCAGAAAGACTCTGCCCTGAGGAAGGAGGGACAGTCACGCACCAGGTAGGGGCTGAGTCAGCGAGGGGTCCTGAAGTCACAACAGACTGTGGGCAGGACGAAGGACAATGCCCAGTGCAACCCCGTGGTCTGGGCCAGCATGCTAACAGTCCCACCATGACGCAGGGTCAGGGTCTCTGGCTCCCCAGACCACCAAGAGCACATGGGAACCGGCCTGTCTTTCCATCTGTCTGTCTGGCGATGGGGCTGAGGGAGGTTAGAGTAGGAGCCGCATGTTTGATGGAGCATGTCGGTAACAGTTTCACACCTGGGAGCGGTGTGAGCACAGGGAGAGAAAGGATTCTTCCCTGAGAAGGAAGCTCTGCGCTAGCTCTTCAAGGAGAGAGGTGCAAAGCGGGTAGTACAAGCAGGGACAGAGAGAGAAAGCCAGCAAGGGGTAGCCCAAGGCATCATGCCTAAGGGCATGGTGGGGGGTGTCCCCAACCATTCTGGCCAATCCACCTACCCCTCACATCACCATTGAGAATCCATTTCTAACATGCGTCATTCTAGTGAACATGCCAATGTCACCAGTAAAAACTATTTCAGATGTTCACTAGGTTACTCCACAAAATCCAAGTGATTGATCCAATATGGAGAGCAGACATTTGTGTCTATCCCCATCAGAGTGGGGGGCTCCTGTTTGTACCGGTAGAGTTCTTCAGGATGGAGGGTGGTCTCCTGGTTAGGAGGTTAGCAGCATGTGGGTGATAGTCTAACACATACACACATACACGTGCACACCCCCCCACACACAATCATACTCACACACACAATCACATGTTATATTCTGAAGTACGTTCAGTTGAATTCCAGATGTCATAACTAATAGTGGCAAAACCTCAGATTGGCTTGATTGCATGGTTGCCTGAAATCCTGCCTTTATTCCCAGATCTTTGAGATCCGAGGCAAACAGCTCCATAGCTAAGTATGCTCATAAGTAGGAGGGGGATACTGCAAGCAGAGCTCTGTACCATGTGGTCCTGGGGAAGATAAATCTCAGAATAATGTCGCCAGCATGAGAAACTCCTATAGCCTTTCATCCAACTCCTAACAACTCTATGAAGGGGTCATTAGAAAGTTGGATTTTTTTTTTCATCCAACTCTGGTATGTGTTTGTTGATTTGATTTGGCTCAGAAAAAAAGAATTAAAGCAACATTCCTTACACCCTGATTATGATGAAGCAAAAGTCTATTCATTATACATACATTATCTAATTTAATTCCCAAAGCCAAACTATGGAGCTGATACTAAGTTCTGAAGGAGAGAAAAACCGAGATCCTGGAGATTTAAAGACCACACTGCTAGTAAGGCAGGTTTCAAACCCAGGCAGTCCTGCCTGATTCTAACCTGTCTGTGTGTTTTCCCCACTCCATGGGCTGACTTTTACTCAAGGGGCAAAAAGCTGTTTAAATGAGGAGACAAAAGATGCACAGGCCACCAAGAGTTAATAAGACACAGGAAAGAGTCAAGGGAAAATATTTCCATTTTTATTGCCATTTCTGTCCATTTAAAAATCTCCTTTCTTTTAGGTTCTAGGCTTTTGACCCCATCTTCACTAAAGTAATGATCACAGAGCCTTGATTGTTTAATTAGGAAATACGGCACCATTATTCAAAGAGTTGTCATTACCTAAGCTGTAATGGTCAGAGGACAGTCTTAATAAGAAAAAAACGACTTGACACATCTCTCTAATTTAATTGTATTTATTTTCACATTTCTAAAAATAACCTCTCTGAAAACAGCTTCTGGGCACAAATTCAAAACTATAAATTGGCCAAGCTGACAGCACTCTCCTCCTTAGCATCCTCATTTAGGAAATGCCCCCTAAGTCATTTGTAGCTTCTATTTTTTTTTTTTTAATACTATACCCACGTAAAATTTCCAGCTGTCACCTGGCATGGTCAATACTTGAGGGGCACCTGCTATGGGCCGCAAGTGGAAGTGGGTCCAGGATTCACAGGTAACTCAGACACAATCCTGCTCCCAAGAGGTCATGTCCAGGCTGGGCTTCTTGGACCAGAGACCACCTCAGATCCATCCCACTGTTGATGGCGTCAACACCAGCGGCCACCTGACCATGCTTTCAGAAACCATGGTCGAGGCAGAGGAAACGATAATATCCAGACCACCTGTCAGGAAGAAGAGATTTACTCAAATAACAATGAACAATTATTAAACTGTTATTAAACAGTTATTAAACTCTGTGTCAAGTGCTGCTCCATGAACTTAATTCATTTATTCCTTAAAACATTATTCGTTCCATTTCACAGATGAGGACACTGAGGCAGAGTTACTAAGGAGACAGAGAAAAGGATTCCTGGGGGTGGTGTCAGGGTGAAGAAAGTGTTCTGGAGAGGATTCCTGAGTGAGTGTTGCCAGGTAACTGGGGGGGAGGGGGCGGGGGTGAGGGAGAGGTTACAGGAAGAGGCATTGAGAGTAGAAGAAAAAACTGCATGCCAATAAGTCTATTGGAAGTCTCTTTAACTCATCCAGGGGTACAGATGTAAGCCCAAACTAGGGCAGGTGTTATAAAAAAAAAAGGAGAGAAGAGACAGAGACAGGAGTATTGTAAAAGAAGAAAAAGTCAGCAGGACTTGATTGATTTGATGCAGAGACAGGACAAAGAGGAATTCAAATGCCTTACAGAGGGTCTGGATGGGCTCCAACCCCTGAAGCCAGAAATGCAGGAAGAGGGGCAGTACTGGAAGACAGGATGAGGAGTTCAGTTGGGGGGATGCTGTTGGCTATGCCCATAGGGCATCTTAGAGATGTTCAACAGGCCCCAGCCCTGATGAGTAGAGATTGATAGATGTTCTGGAGGCTGGAGATAAGAGGTTGACAGGTAACCTATTGGCAATGGGAGCCAACATCAGTAAAGCATGCTTTCTATACTTTGATGGGCATGGAAATCCTCTGGGGACCTTGCTAGAAATCTAGATAACAATTCAGTGGATCTAGGATGGGTCCTGAGAGTCAGCATGTCTAACAAGCTCTGGGTGATGCTGATGCCGCTGGTCTGCAGACCACAGACCTACTTTAAGTAGCAAAGTAGTTGAATGTTTGAGGCCCCAAGGAAGAATATTTGGAGAAAAAAGCAGCGGATTGACAACATACACCTGTAGGAACACTAATGTTTCAAGGTTGGATGTAGACACCTGTTCATGAGGATACAGAGATGAAATGGTCAGAGGGGTAAAAGAAGAAGTAGGCCTGAATGAACTTTGTCTCAGTAGCCAAGGACAGACAGAGTTTGACAAACAGGTGTGTTCAGCACAGCCAAATGGGAGAAGTCAGCCTCTAGCGTCTAGTGGATCACAGAACATGGAAACACTGCTCTGACTTTCAGTAGCCAGTCTCACCGACTGGCTGAGACGGAGACCTCAAGAGCAGTAACTGGGTCTGGTCTACACTGCATCCCAACTGCTAACCCAGCACCCAACATACAGCAGATATAATGAGCTGGATTGTAACCCCCAATTCATAGGTCGAAGTCCGAACCCCCAGCACCTTAGAATGTGACTGTATTTGGAGACAGGGCCTTTAAAGAGGTAATCAAGGTAAAATGAAGTCATCGAGATGGACCCTAATCCTGTATAAGTGGTGTCCTCATAAGAAGAGGAAATTTGAACACGGGCACATGGACACACAGAGGAAAGACCGTGTGAGGACATAGCAAGGAGGCCATCTCCAAACCAAGGAGAGAGGTCTTGGAAGAAACCAACCTCACCAACACCACGATCTCAAACTTCTAGCCTCCAGAACTGCGAGCAAAGAAATTTCTATTGTTTAAGCCCCACTGTCTGTGGTATTTTGTTATGAAAGCCCTGGCAAACTAATGCAGTCGATGTTCAAAAATAACTCACCAAAGTGGCATGGGATAGTGTTGCCGACGTGGATCCCTTAAAGGCGTTGGTTCCCACATCTCGCTTCTCCGGCATCCTCTGGTTCTGGTATGGCGGGAGTTTCTAGGTATTCCCCCACACACATGGCCACCTTTCCCATACCTCTGTGACTCCTCCGTGAAAGATGCATTGGCAATGACATAGAATACAGGTAGCCGAAAGCAGAGCTGTAGGTAGCTGTGAGGAGAGGATCGGAGAAGGCAGTCTGGGGGACCACTGTGCAGATGGTGCTCACTCCCTATGAACAAACTGTCTGAGAAGTCTCAAGGCAGAGGGGACACCGGGCTTCTGCCTTTCTGCCCAAGGTCACTGGTTTCTTTATTCAGGACCAATGTCTTTTTCACCATGACTATCAGGTAGCAGTGACTTACCTGTACGCTGTGGTCAGATGGCAACTGACTAGTGTTACGAGGTCTTGCCCGGGGAACAAACCAGATGACACGCTCCAGATTCACAACTAACAGAATTTAAATACTTCAAATGCTACATAATCCCTGTCCAGCTAATAGTTCTAAAACTGATCAGTAGTGGCCATAGGTTTTGTCCATGTGGCAGTAGGCTACAACAACCCCAAAAGCTCAAACACTTTAATTTAAACAAATGAAATTCTCGCGTATAACTGTTCAAACAAGTTCCATCAGAACATAATGCAAAAAAAATCACTTTAAAACAATTTGCTTGGGAAAAGCAGGTATCTTATTAAGGTAAGCGCTGCGTGCAGAGAAAACATCACAAAGCTTCCTCTCCGCAGTGTAGGGATACAATAGGAGGATTTTCCAGTCTTGCTTTAAGACACCTCAGTATTTTCTTCTTCCCCAAAATGCCTGGCACCTAGCAGGGCTCCCTTCTCAAAAGGCACATCATTAAATCCTAAAAATAACCGTTGAAGTATTTATGTCCAATTTGTATAGATGAAGATACTTAGGCACAGAAGGAACCACACAATAAATGGAGAGGCAAAGATTTTATCTCGGATTCTCCTGACTCCAAAGCCTGCAAGCTTTTTACTCTTCCAAGCACCTTCTTTTTAATGAGTTACCTTCCTTCAGAGCTACCTGCGATGCTTATTTTTACACCGATTTGCCTGAACGCCATGCAGGCCCCACAGAAAGGTCCACGCAGGACCTGAAAGTCCAGCCACAAAGGACCGAGCTGGTGGCCCCTTGATGTACCTTCCCCGGGGACTAAAGTCACCAATGCCCTTTGCTATGTTAATCAATAGGCCCCTAAATCTAGTTCAAAGAAGACCATTGTCTGGGATCTGAATTGCTCATTCCACAATGGGTTCAAATGATCCCTCTGTTTACCTGCAAATTTCAGGAAGAGACCAGGCTCTTTTATGAACTGTTGTCTCCATGATCAAAGCAAATCACTCAGCCTAGTGATCAAAGAGAGGCTAACTCCCAGCTGGCCTCCTTTCCCAAACTGCACAACTCCCCCTACCTAAGCCATAATTAAAAATGGCTCAGCTCAAGAATTTTGATTATGATACATAAATGACCTTCTCACCAGCAGGCTTTGAACAAAGCTGCAGAGAGGGCCAGTATAAGCCTCAATATTATGAGAAATTATGGTGACACTTAATACTGTGATTTTGTAGGTCAATATGCCTTGACAGTTTCTAACCTGCTAATTGGCCTTAGAATCTTGAGGGCGCACAGCACAATCCACGTAGAAAGGGGAAGGAGGAGGCAAGGTGGAGGGGAACCGAGGGGCTGAAAAACATGCCCCAAGCCTTTGAAACCCTCCCCGCTTCCACTCAGCACTATTTGCCAACAGGACCTCTGAGAGACTGTAAATTGAAGTGTCACTTGGTGACATCCTGTGTCTGGGGTAGTTTAGTGAATTATGTCGGCAGCTGACACAATACACATAACAAACATCTTGTTTCCCAGGCTGACACCATCCCGCAACTCGGATCTAAATTACCCATGGTGGTGGAGTGGGGTGAGGGCGGGCCTTCTGAAATGTGACTTATTAGTAAAGGTTGGAGCAGAGGCCAAGGAGACAACACAACTTAGCTGAGCTTCTCCAAAGGTGGGGAGGTCAGAACAATAAGTCATTTTTGCAAAATAAAATAAATCATCCCAATCACCGGGAAAATAACAGCCAGCCATCCTTGGTGATCCGGACAGAGCATGTGCAGCGCAGAGGGTGCTTGCTGACGGGCAGTCAAGGCCAAGACCTCTGAAACTGAGCCCGTGAGAGGGAACATCAAGGCAGCACTGGGCAAAGTGAAGCCATCAGAAAGTTCTGAATTTTCCTTGCAGCTGAGGCTGCTGATGCATGCTGAAAAAGCCAGGTGAGAGCACCCTTGGAACTGAGTGCTCAGGGTACTGACCTGACAGGACATTTAAAAGAAAACTGCCATCAGTATATTCACCTCAACTTCCCTGACCCGGAGGTCATCAGATTTCGTGGCACAAGTGACCTGGCTATGGGGCTGCGCTTCTATAATTCTCAAACTATTCTAGTTCTTATCCAGCAGACTTGACATGGGGGAGAAGAGGGGTGGGCCATGGGGAGCGGATGTGCCAATTTGAGGAATAGGAAGGGAAGTGGACTGGAATTCCAGAGATCCCAAGTAATATGCAAGTCGAATAATATGCAAGGGGAAGTGGAGGACTGGGAGGGATGGGGTGATCTGCAGGTAGTCCATTACCTCAGTTGCCCACATGGGCTCAGACCTACTCATGTTTGTCTTCAGAATGTAATCATAACATTGCAATAGCATGTTTGAAGATTGCATGTGCAGACACTAAAAACTCTACAGATATTATCTTTTTAAAAAGATTTCATTTATTTATTTGACAGAGAGAGAAAGAGAGAGCGTGCACAAGCAAGGGGAGTGGCAGGCAGAGGGAGAGGGAGAAGCAGGCTCCCTGCTGAACAGAGAGCCTGATGGGGGGCTTGATCCCAGGATCCTGGGATCATGACCTGAGCTAAAGGCAGATGCTTAACTGACTGAGCCACCCAGGCATCCCTACAGATACTATTTTTGAATGTCCCCACAAGTGTCCCCTATTTGTTATCCTATCTTGCAGATGAGTGAACTTGAGGCTTTGCGAGGAACCTGCTGAAGTTCACACAGCCAGTAAATAACAGAGCCAGGATGTGAACTCAAGTCTTTCTAGTGGCAGAGATTAGTCTGCTTGGAACTTCTAGTCCTGTGCAGCCTAGGAACTGCTCAGAAAATATTTGTGAATTCACATCAAAGGGATACATGAGTGCCAAGTTGATGAATAAATAAATGAGTAATATCTTCACCTTGGAGTGGCCCTATATTCTTTTACTCTCTGGGTCATAAAATTATTTTATATAAGTTGAGGTCTATGTGACAAAAATAAACAGTTGCTACTGTTCTATTAGTAGTTAATGATAAGCAAATCCATTGTTAATAATTAATAAAATGAACTATTCATTGTAATTCAACTGTATTTCTTTACAGCCTTCCAGAACCAGGGCTATACAAGATATAAGTAGGACATAAAAAATGCTTTGTAAATAATAAAGCTACTACTATCACATATTACAGCAATAGGTCAAAGGCAACAAAAAATTATATCATTTGGATAAATGGCGCAAGGCACTTGACAAAATTTGTGGCCAATTTTTATTTTAAAAATTCAAGTATGAAAATAAGAAAAGCTGCTGAGCATAAAAAGGAAATATATTTCATTGTAATAGTTGGCAGTCTCTTAAAGGTAAAATATCAAAATCAAGAACCAAGAAATCAAGCTTCTTATCATTATATTTTACATTGTTTGAGGAATTCTGTCTCAAGGAAAAAGAAATTTAAAAAAAACAAATAGAAATATTATAAAGAGAATTTTTTTCTTTATAGATCGTGTACTTATCTATCTAGAAACCAAAGGACCATGGTAGAAACTATCAAAATTTAATAACGTTTAGAAGTTCAAACCCAAGATAAACAAAGATTACCAAAAATAATGTGTAAAATAATTTTGTAAAAGCCTATTTCCAGTAGCAACAAAAATGAGATATCATAAATAATGCTGATGAAAACTGTGTGACCTATATAAAGAAAGATTTTGAGGAGAGATGTAAAGGAAGCCTTGACTGCAAGAAGAGAGACCACATGGTGATGAGGAGTGTTGCAAAGGTTTACATTCTTAAATTGTAAAAAACCTGACTTTGACAAAATGGTTCTGAGGTTAACCTATAAAAAGTAAACAGGATATTTAAGAAATTTTTAAGGGGAAGTACACTATATTTTATAAAGCTATTAAATTTTAAATAGTGTGACAATGGTGCAAAAACAACATCAGGGACAATAACCCAGAAAAATGGTCCTGCTATATATCATATTCTAATATATGATAAAGAATTCATCACAAGTCAATTCCCAGTAAAGCTAAGGTTTTTCAATAAACAAGGCTGGGACAATCGGCCAAAAATCTGGAACACAATCATTTAAATAATTACCTCATTCCATATACCAAGAAACATCTCTGACTAATTATAGAATATAACATTTATAAGTAAAAACGAAGAGAATTCGGTTTCATTGCTTTGTCTGGGAGGGAGAACATTTTCTATTCTAATAATTCTGTGAATTATTCTAAAAATAATTCACAGAGGGCAAGACAGGCACATCCTGGTGTGCTGCTCAGGCAACACCCAACCAAGAAATGGATTCTTGCTTATGTCACATTTGCTTACATTTCAAAAATAACCCTTGTAGACAATTACATATCAATTACAATGCTTGCAAGGTAGAAACAAAAATGTAGTGATAACTAGCAAACTATGAAAAATAATTCAACAAATGTGAAAACAGGTAAGAAAAGCATGAAGACTCCTGTAGGTGAGTCAGTAAAGGAAAGAAAAATCCACCAAAAAGGGAGCTGTAGTTAGTAAATAAAATATGAGAAAGTGTTCAACCTCAGTGATCATTATGGGATACTATTTTTTGCTGATCAGCCATTTTATCTGTGTATGTCTTAAAAAAATAAAATAAGGGGCACCTGGTGGCTCAATCGGTTAAGTGTCTACCTTTGGTTCAGGTCATGATCTCAGGGTCCTGGGATCGAGCCCCGAATCAGGCTCCCTGCTCAGCGGGGAGCCTGATTCTCCCTCTCCTTCTGCTGCTCCCCCTGCTTGTGCTCTCTCTCTGTGTCAAATAAATAAATAAAAATCTTTTAAAAAAATAAGATAAAAAAGACAAATAATGGCAAAAGTGAGGTGAGACAGACCACATCATGCATTACTAATGGCAAATTAATGGGTAGTTTTGGAAAGGAATGAAGCAATCTGTAGAACTTTAAAATGCCATTTGCATACTTTGACCCACGAACTCCACTTTTGGGAATCTATCCTAAGTCAGTAATTCTAGGTATAGAAAACACTCTATGAATGAAGATGCTAAATACTGTGGTATATAGAATAGCGAAAGATTATAACAGTTCTTCAACCTCAGAAGAATGGTGTAATAGGTTGAACAAAAAAGGTATGTTCAAGTCCTAACCTCCATCACCTGTGAATGTTACCTTTGATGTCATCAAGTTAAGATGAGGTCACACTGAAGTAGAGTGGGCCCAAATCCAATATGACGGGTGTCCGTAGGAGAAAAGAAGAGACACAGAGACACTCAGAGAGAAGTCCACACATACATGGAGGGTTGGAGCAAAACATCTACAAGCCAAAGCCAAGGAATGCCAAGAATTGCTGGCAGCCACAGGAAGCTAGGAAGAACCCATAGAACTGATTCCCCCCTAGAGCCTTCAGAGAAAGCATGACCACACAGACACCTTGATTTCAGACTTGTAGCCTCCAGGACTGTAAGCACATAAATTTCCGTTGTTTTAAGCCACCCAGTTTGTGGTAATTTGTTACCTCAGCCCTAGGAAACCAATGCAAAAAATAACACGTTTGTGTTCATTGAAAAACAATTTCTCAATGGAATATTCAACCCCTGAAAATAAATTAAATCTGTGTAATTATTTAGAAAAAGTGTTACAATATTTTATAAGTAAATAGAACACAAAAATCTATAAAATTATGAATGTTATATGCTAAAACAATTCTCTGGTGCATAGAAAAAAAGATTGGAAGGGATTTAAACAAAATGTTCAAAGTGGCTGTGTGTATACAGCAAAATGTCAGTGTGTTTTCTACTTTTCCAGAGTCCTCAATTGCCTAAAATACATCCACAATTAATTATCATGGTTGGTTGAGACTAATCAAGACTCTCCCCTTGGACTGGGATTCTAGCTGTCCCTTATAGGGCTGTTGACCCTGAAGTTGAAAGGCCTGAACAAAATCGGGCTTCTATCAAGCAGAAAGAGGGTAGGATGTTAGGTCAACAACGAAAAATGTCTGGTACCACATCACTGGAGGTACCCAAGTTTTGATAGAAGCTGTGAAGAGGGGGATAGTAACGATATTATAACTAATGGAGAGAAGCAAGAATGTATTTCCTGAAGAGTGCTACAAGGCCATTTAATTCATTGGTAAAGCTCAACACGAGTATGACAAAAACTGATCACCTACGGAACCAATCTTAGAGTAATGGATAAACTAATTTTCCTATTCGTCGTAAACCAAATATTAGAAAATTCCCTATAGCTCTTCTTTTTATGATTATGTAGGATTCAGTCAATCACAAAAGCTAAGTTCACAAAATCCAGTGGCATATTTTCATGATTCAGTTGGGTATACCCTGATCTAGTTATTTAAATGTGCATTCATTCATATTTCTTGAACATCTCCCATATGCTCGACACTGGGTTATGAGTTCACAATACAGCAGTGAACAAAACATCACAGTTCCGATCCTCAAATATCTTGCAGTCACATTTGAGACACAGACATGAAACAAAACATAGCATACGATGTATAATTATGACTGTGATTAGGTGGCACAAAGGAGAGACAACAGGCACCATGGGAGTGTATAATGAAACCTCTTCTGGCCTGGAGAGAGAGGGATGTAATATTCATGCTGACATATTTAAGATGAGGTTAAACTGATTCTTCAAGAGAAAGGAGAAATTTGCCAAGCAAGTTGGAGAAGGGGAGTGATGTAAGCATCCTGCGCAGAAGGAGCAGCTGGTGCAAAGGTCCCAAGTCTAGAACTATTCAGATTGGTTGGAGGAACTAAGAGAAGGAGAGTGTAATTGGCATGCGGTCAATGTGGACGGCGCTCGAGATGAGGCTGGGAGTCCATGCAGGGTCCTGAAGACAATGCTACAGATAGGGGACTCATCCTGAGTGCAATGGGAAGCCACTGAAGCATTTTGAAAAGAAAAGAGAGTGACTTACACTTTAAATAGATCAGGACAGGGCAGCAGTAGATGAGGTGAGACAGGGGAATGGTGATGGTAGGACAGCGACAATAGAGGCTTACACTGGGAACAGATTTGAGATGCGTATATATAACTGAGTGAATCTGGTCACATTAGAACATCGACACATTTTGAAGACTAGCAAACACTGTACTGCATGATCTAATAAGGTTCCCTTTTGATCTAGTCACTCATGCATTCATCCAACATTCACTCACTACCTGAAAACAATATATTCAAAGGCGTAAATTCATTATTCAGCTGTATCCATTCTGTTGAGTGCATCTGCTGAGTTTTCCATACCAACAGTTATATTTTTTATCTTTATGTTTCATCTAATTATGTTTGTTACCTGCTTAGTCTTTTCTCATCATATCCATTTTTGGATTTATTACTGCACTCTTCTTTATTGCTAAATAATATTGAATGTACTTTTAAAAGTTTTATTCTACCTATTCTTGATTTTTCACTCTATCTCCTTATATACATACAGTTTTATTGCTTTTAGGTTTGTTGTCCGTTTCATAATCTGGGTCTTTCTCAGTTATTTAGTGACTCTTCTGTTCTCCCTTATGTGAGCTGGGGTGGGTGATAACTTTCATTAATGCTATGATGTCCTGTGGTATTATATCCTTATTCAAAGAATATTTACTCCCCATGAATGCAGCCCCCACAAAATGAGTATGCAACTGTGAACCTCTGATGTTAGGCTTGGCCATTTGCCTTTCCCTAGCCAATGAGCTGTTAGCAAGCCTAATATGAGAGGTGACTTGTTTTTGTGGTTAATCTTGCTTTCTTAAACTTTTGCCATCTTCCTTAGAAGAACATTCCTGCACAGCTGCTGGAACCAGAAAACTGAGAAACTTGGGGAAAAGATCTAAACCAATTCTGTGGCCTGGAGCCAAGAAAAAAACTAAACCCAGCTTAGATCAGCTATGTGTCAGCCAACTCACATCCCATCACTTGAAACAACACCACCCAGCTGGCCCTCAGGTTCATGAGTGAGAAGTAAATGTTTATTACAGAATGTCACTGATATTTTTGTGGTGGTTTGTTACACAGCAATAGCTGACTGACACATCTTATCCCTTCTACAAAGGATTTTTCACAGTTTCTGGTCCATGAAGAGTTTTGTCCTATTTTCAAGTGCTAGTGTTATTTATTTATTTATTTATTTATTTATTTTCATTTTTCAATATACATTCATTTATTATTTTAATTTTTTACTTATCATTCATAGGTCTTTGATGAGGAAGGGGGACGTTTCAAAAACTTTTCAAGCCACCATCTTTGAAATTAAAATATATACCAGGTGTGGAATCAGAATTATTCTAACTGGTTCAATTAGAAATCTCTAAGAAATTTTAGGTGGACCAAAGAATAGCACTTGAAGGCTCCTCCAGATCTAGTAAGAATTTTTAAATTATAGCAAAGCATTGTTCCACAGGAGACCCCACCAGCACCACACCTGAGCACAGATACATGGGTGGCATTTCTGCTTCTGGAAGTCACCACTAGAACCTCTGCCCCTGTCATCTTTGCATGCCGGGTCCTGTCACTGGTTTTACCAGCGTAGATTCTGCCCAGCACCTGCATCTTCTCTTCACTAGTATCTGGATTGAAATCTCATGCAGTAGTTTGTGACCCAGCGCATGAGTCACATTCCAGCAAGGGAAGTTGGAAAGGTGAATTTCTGGCTCCATCTGGGGGAGAAGTGAACCCATAACGAAGGAAAGTTCTCAAACATAAAAGGCCAGCTAAAAAGTTGACAGCCATGCCTTATGATCACTGCTTAGTTATGTTAGAGATGAAATAAAAAGAAATAAAACAAGCCTACACATTTATAAAGGTCATGGACTACAGCCTTCAATTACAAGTAATCGCGATGATACCCTCAGATGCTCGTGGCAGAGTACCTGTCGCACAGCAGGCACTCATCAAATGATAAATCAGTCAATCTATAAATAAAACCACAAACTACTTCTATAACATGAAGCACACTTACTCCTTTATCCTAGGGTTTTAGTCTTGCCAGTGAGTCATTTTGTTCTTCTGTTCGCATCTCCATCCTTTACTCCATTTATCACTTTTGATCTTCTGGTGGGATGATTTCATTTTATAGTACAAGCTTGTCAGAGCCTCGCCAGATGTACCTCCTTATGCCTTCCCACCTCCTAGTCCTCTGGCTAACAGTCTTTCCTGGAAAAATGTTCATTCTAAGTAGTTGGTCTGGATCAAGAATTTAAGGAGATAGAAACATTAGTGGACCAGTGATCCTCAAAATTGTAACTTGAGGGGCATGGGTAGGGAGAAAAAAGTTCTGGCATTGCAAAATTGATATATCATAAAGGTGTTTCCCCTCCTTTCCTATCCTCTTGAACTATTGAAATTCCACATATGAAGTGAAACAGAGAACAACAATTGTAAATTAATGATTTTTGCTGTGGAAAGCCAGAAAAATACCCATAACTTTCTCACTTTGTTAATGTAAAAATAACCTTTGCACTTTATGTTTTTGGTAGATTGGGCAATGTTGAGTTAACCACACTTTTGAAAATTTTTTAAATAAACATTTATTGAACACTGGCCATGTGCCAGATTTGGGCTGTGGGGCAGAGGTGAGCAATATCAATGGGGTACCTGCTCCAAATCAGCTGCATTTTAAAAAAGATTTTATTTATTTATTTATTTAACAGGGAGAGAGAGAAAGCACATAAGCAGAGGGAGCAGCAGAGGGAGAGGGAGAAGCAGGCTCTCCACTGAGCAGGGAGCCTGATGGGGGGCTTGCTCTCAGGACCCTGGATCATGACCTGAGCTGAAGGCAGGTGCTTAACTGACTGAGCCACTGAGGCACCCCTAAATCTGTTGCATTTGAACTTGGTCTTCCAACCAGATGACTCCATTAAGATCAAAATATTCCTTTATTTAAAACAAATCAATATCGCTCTGAGAAAAAGGAAGAATCAGGAAAGAAGGGAAAACGGGGAGGAAGGGAAGGAAAGATAGAGATTCTTAGCCTGGGTTCTTCTGCAAGCAGATTCAGAGACAAGGGCTTACATGTGAGAAAGTTATTTTGGAAGTGTGAGCTCAGGAAGCAGAAGTGAGGGAAGGGGACGTAAAATAGAAAAGAGAGGCTGCCTATCTCCTACATGCCTTCTATTTTTCATTGGTGAAAAATAAGGTGAGTGGATACTTGATCCCACTGAGAAGCCTTCTGGAATGTGGAAAGAAGGGAGGAGGAAGAAGGAAGGAAGAAAAAGAGGGCAGAAGAGAAAGAAAAAAATATAAGTTCTTGGCATTCTGATTTTTGAATCCGAAGCATTAACAGAGAGATGCCTGGGTGGCTTAGTTAGTTGAGCCTCCGACTCTGGGTTTTGGCTCAGGTCATGACCTCAGGGTCATGAAATCAAGCCCCACGTCTGGCTCTGCACTCTGCAAGGAATCTGCTTGAGATTTTTCCCCCTTCCTCTCCGGCTACCCCTTTCCTGTCTCATGTGCCCGCGCTCGCTCTCTTTCTCTAAAGGGACAGTGGAAGAGGGAGAGAGAATCTGAAGCTGACTCCACGCTCAGTGTGGAGCCTGACTTGAGGCTCGAGCTCATGACCCTGAGATCATGACCTGAGCCAAAACCAAGTGTTGGAAGCTTAACCAACTGTGCCACCCTGGCGCCCCATAAATAAAATCTTTCTAAAAAAAGAAGCATTAACAGAAACATGACTCAAATATTTGAAGTTCTCCTATATTAGGTTATTATAGCTCACCCTTACTAATTATTCTATTTGATGAGAACAACCCTTGGAAGTACTATTCCTCATATAGTGGTGTGCTTAAAAGTGTGGACTCTGGAGTCAGCTTAGGATGAAACAATGTCTCCATCACTTATTAGTTATGTGACCTTGGGCAAATTACTTATCATTCTTTTTCATCTGTAAAAATGGGAATAATAAATGCACATACCTAAAGGGTTGTTTGTTGTGAGGATTAAATAAGTTAATATTTCTAAAGTACTCAGAATGGGTCTGGCATAGATAGTAAGTTACTTTTATAAATGCCTGTTTTTTTCTGATGCTCTTAACTGTGGTTAAAGGACAGATTTCAAATGCCTTCTGATCCATAAAATAGGAGAAGCTCCTGCATTAACAGAATTACTTTGAAACTCTTCAAAGTAAAATCCTCTACTAACTGTCCTAAACATGGCTATGGGGCGGCAGCCAAATGAGCAGGACCCAGCCAGGAAGATCTGGAACGGAGGGGTGGGGCTCAGCAGGGAAAGTGCATTTTGAGCAAATGCACATTTCACTGATCAACAGCTTCTCGTGGGATGTCCTCCCTAAATTGTTTCTCTAAAACGAAAAATCCTCATTCTAGGCAGGGTGCCAGGTTTTCTCTCCTCTGTACCCGATGAGAGAGTGCTCCCTTCTCCTTGGCCATTGGGAGCGAAAGTGAAGCCAAGATCTGTTTTAGTCCAAATGCTCAACATTTATGGCAACGTGTTTGGATGGTTTACAAAGGATAACCCTCCTCTTGCACTCCAGTTGAAAGACATTAGCAACTCAGGGGGTTCTCTTCACTGCTTCCCACTCTATTTCTTTGTAGACTGACGTAGAAGTCCCCCTCCCACACTTCTCAGCACCCCATTGGAGTCTACAATATCTGTGAGCCCATCAATGTTTAAACACCAAAAAAAAGTTGCCTCCATCTGAAGCCTTGGAGGCCCTTTTTAGCACAATCAAGGATAGGGAGTCATTTAGAGAACAAGTACATATTTTTATATGTGGGGAGCAGTGTCTCAGCTGACTAATGAAGCCTTCTGCCCCCAAGGAGAGGATCTGGGGAGACAGCAGGGCAGGCGAGATGGTGAGAGAATGTGAGCCATTTTCCCAACTTGGGAGGTATATTAAATATTGGCAGAAAGAAATCATTGCAAAATGTGTATGTGTTCATTTATTTATTGGAATGGATGTGCCTGGTCATTATTTTTTCCCTCTGGGGGCAACTGGAAGAATCACAGAAAATGAGACTGACTCATATCTTGCTTTTACAGCTTAAACTACTCCTATCCGATCCCATAAACACAAGTCGTCTACTATATTCTCACCAGTTCTTACACCCACCCTCGGATCACAATCCAAATTCCATTTATATTCTCGAAACCTAAAACCAAAATGGACTCATGTGTTTCCTAGCAGCTGTACCAAGGAGACCAGAGGCTCGCTTTCTGGCTCATTCCTGCTTATCAGTTTTGCCCATGTACACACACACACACACACACACACACACACGGAGTATGCTGTCTACACTTCCGAGTCAAATTATTTCACTCCTTTTTATTCAAAAACCATTTAAGCTTCCTGAGAGTTGTGGAGAATCATCTAGATGAAGTCCCCAACAACCACAGATCTGTCCCGTGTCCCCCACCCATCCTGGTCTTCCTCTTCATCCCCACCCACATGACAAGTCAGGTTTCCTATCTGCCAAGCTCTAGTCACTTTCCTGTTCCTGTCCTTATTTCTAGCAATCCAAACAAGATTTTTTTCTTTCCAATGAAACATCTCTTTTGTGTGCCACTGAATGTCAGAGCCAAGAGGTTCATTCTTCAGAGGTCAACCCCCTTGTTTTTCAGGCAGGACATTGAAGCCTGGAGAGAAAAAGCGATTTGTCTTCTCCCAGACAACTGTTCGAGTAGTTATTGGATTTTGATCCAGCATGGCACACCACTGAAGAGGGCAGAAATACATCTTAAGTTATATTTGTGAGTCTCTCTCTCCACCATCTTGGAAGAAAATGGCAGTTGACAACTTTTCAAATTTACACATCCAGCGTGTTTGTGCTGGTTATAGAATATAATTTACCAACAGTCAGTTACCTGTGTGGGTTAGTGGAATCAGTGATTGTCCTGAGCTTTGTGGCCAAAGGCAATCTTAGGTTTTCCAAGCCTCCACTGCCTTGGTTTCTTCATCCATAAAATGGGGCTATTGATATAGCACTCATAAAGTTGTTGTAGGATTAAATGAGAGCCAGAATTAAAATTATAGTCAGAACAGTTACTATTTTATTGAGCACTAGGCCAAAGTGCTATTTAAAATCTATTTTATTTTTTTTAATTTTAAAATCTATTTTAAAATCTATTTTCTATTTTAAGTGCTATTTAAAATCTATTTTCTGTTTTAAAATCTATCTTAAATCTATTTTAAAATCTATTTTTCAGTAGAAAAACACCGAACCTTGGAAAGGTTAAATAACTTGCCTAAGGTAACACACATACCATGTGATACAGGCAGGATTCAAACCCCATCTGCTGACAGCAAGACCCACGCTTTCCCACTCTGGTATGTGCTTAACACGGCCCCAGACATTGTCCCCTGTCCTCAGTCCCTAGGGCATAAAATAGAAGGATTTTTTAATAGAGATTCTTTCTTAAAAATTCCAGTATAGTTAACATACAGTGTTATATCAGTTTCAGGTGTGCAATATAGTGATTCAACAATTCTGTATTTTACTCAGTGCTCACCACAATAAGTGTGCTCTAAATCCCCTTTATCTATTTCACCCATATTCCCCCCCCATCTCTGGTAACCATCAGTTTGTTCTCCAGAGTCTGGGGGTTTTTTTGGTTTGTGTCTTTTTTTTTCTTTGTTTTCTCTCTTTCTTTCTTCACATAGGAGTGAAGTCATATGATATTTGTCTTTCTCTGCCTTCTTTTCCTTAGCATTATACCCTCTAGATCCATCCGTGTTGTTGCAAATGGCAAGTTTCATTCTTTTTATGGCAGAGTAATATTCCACAGTATATACATGCTACTTCTTCTTTATCCATTCATCTATTGATGGACACTTGGGTTACTTCCATAATTTGCCTATTGTAAAATGCTGCAATAAACATAGGGATGCATATATCTGTTTGAATTAGTGTTTTTGTATTTGGGGGGGTAAATGCCCAGTAATGTGAATACTGGATTATGGGATAGTTCTATTTTTAACTTGTTGAGGAACCTCCATACTGTTTTCCATAGTGGTTGCACCAATTTGCATTCCTACCAACAGTGGACAAGGGTTCCTTTTTCTCCAGATCCTGACCAAAGCTTGTTGTTCCTTGTGTTTTTTATTTCAGCCATTCTGACAAGTAGGATGCAATATCTCATTGTGGTTTTGATTTGCATTTTCCTGATGGTGAATGATGTTGAGCATCTTTTTATGTATCTGTTGGCCATCTATGTCTTCTTTGGAGAAATGTCTGCTCCTGTCCTTTGCCCCTTTTTTAATTGGATTATTTTGGTGTTGGGTTGTATTAGTTCTTTATATATTTTGGATACTAACCCTTTATTGGACATGTCATTTGCAAATACCTTCTCCTTTCAGTAGGTTGCCTTTTAGTTTTGTTGGTTGTTTCCTTTAATGTGCAGAAGCTTTTTATTTTGATGAGATCCCAATAGTTTATTTTTGCTTTCATTTCCCTTGCCTCAGGAGACATATCTAGAAAGATACTGCTATGGCCAAAGTCAGAGAAATTACTGCCTGTGATCTCTTCTAGGATTTTTATGGTTTTAGGTCTCACATTTAAGGCCTTAACCCATTTCAAGTTTATTTTTGTGTATGGTGTAAGAAAGTGGTCCAGTTTCACTCTTTTGCATGCAGATGTCCAAAAGAGACTCTTTTTTTCCCATTGGATAGTCTTTCCTCCTTTGTCAAAGATTGACCACACAATTGTGGGTTTATTTCTGGGTTTTCTATTCTGTTCCATTGATCTACTTGTCTATTTTTATGCCAGTACCATACTGTTTTGATTACTACAGCTTTGTAATATAACTTGAAGTCTGGAATTGTGATCCCTCTTGTTTTGTTTTTCTTTTTCAGGATTGCTTTGGCTATTTGGGGTATTTTGTGGTTCCATACAAATTTTAGGATTGTTTGTTCTAGTTCTGTGAAAAATGCTATTGGTATTTTGATAGGGATTGCATTAAATGTGTAGATTTTGAGGGTACTATTCACATTTTAACAATATTTGTTCTTCTAATCCATGGGTTTGGAATATCTTTCCATTTGTGTTCTCTTCAATTTCTTTCATCAATGTTTTACAGTTTTCAGAGTAGAGGTTTTTCACCTCTTTGGTTAAGTTTATGTCTCTATGTATTGTTTGATTTCCTCTTTGATTTCTTGGTTGACCCTTCATTGTTTAGTAGTATGTGATTTAACCTCCATGTATTTGTATTCTTTCCAGAGTTTTTCTTGTGGTTGATTTCTAGTTTCATAGCATTGTGGTTGGAAGAGATACATGGCATGACTTGAATCTTTTTGAAATTTTGGGACTTATTTAGTGACCTAATATGTTATCTATTCTGGAGAATGTTCTGTGTGCACTTGCAAAGAATGTGTGGTCTGCTGTTTTAGGAGGGAATGTTCTAAATATATCTGTTAGATCCATCTAGTCCAATGTGCCATTCAAAGCCATAGTCTCTTTATTTATTTTCTGTTTGGATGATCTATCCATTGATGTAAGTGGGGCATTGATGCTCCCTACTATTATTGTATTACTATCGATTACTTCTTTTATGTTTGTTATTAGCTGTTTTATGTACTTGGGTGTTCCCATGCTGGGTATATATCTTCTTGTTAGATTGTTCTCTTTATGATTATATAGTGTCCTTCTTTGTCTCTTGTTACAGTCTTTGTTTTAAAGTCTATTTTGTCTGATATAAGTTTTGCTACCCTGGCTTTCTTTTTGCTTCCATTTGCATAATAGATGCTTTTCCATCCCTTTAATTTCAATCTGTATATGTCTTTAGGTCTGAAATGAGTCTCTTGTAGGCAGCATATAGATGAGTCTTGCTTTTTTATCCATTCTGTCACCCTATGGCTTTTGATTAGAGTATTTAGTCCATTAACATTCAAAGTAATTATTGAAAGGTATGTACTTATTGACATTTTGTTACTTGTTTTATGGTTGCTTTTGTAGTTCTTCTATGTTCCTTTCTTCTCTTGCTCTTTTCTCTCATGGCTTGATGGCTTCTTTTTTTTTTTTTTTTTTAAGTTTTTTTTCTTTTTTTTTAGAGATAGAGGGGGGGGGGAGAACCGGGGTGGGGGGAGGAGGGACAGGCAGACTCCATGCTGAGAGGAGAGCCCAATGTGAGGCTTGATCCCATGACCCCAAGATCATGACCTGAGCCAAAATCAAAGTCAGGCACCCAGCCAACTGAACCACCCAGGTCCCCCATTTTGTGGCTTTCTTTAGTGGTATACTTGGATTCCTTGGTCTTTATTTTTTTGAATATCTATTACTGGTTTTTGATTTGTGGTTACTATTAGGTTTATATATAATATGTTATGCATACAGCAGTCTATATTAAGTTGATGGTCTCTTAAGTTTGAACCCATTCTTTATTCCTCTCCCTGCCATGTTTTAGGTATATGGTGTCATATTTTATATCCTTTTATTTGGTGAATCCCTTGACTGATTTTTATAGATATTCTGAATTTTACTGCATTTATGCTTCCTACTTTCCTTATTCCTACTTATGGTCTTTCCTTTCCACTCAAAAAGTCCCCTGTAACATTTCTTATAGGACTGGTTTAGTGGTCATGAATTCCTTTAACTTCTTTTTGTCTGGGTTACTCTATCTCTCCTTCTATTCTGAATGATAGCCTTGATGGATAAAGTATTCTTGGTTGCAGTGGTTTTTTTTTTTCTCTCAGCACTTTGAATATATCATGCCCCTCCCTTTTGGACTGCAAATATATCATGCTCCCTTCTGCTTAAAAATCAGCTTATAGTCTTAGGGGGTTTCCCTTGTATGCAATTGTTCTCTTCACCTCCTGTTTTAAAATTCTCTTGTTATCACTACTTTTTGCCATTTTAATTACTGTGTCTTGGTGTGGACCCCCTTGGGTTGATTTTGTTGGGGTTGATTTTGAAGGATTTTTGTTTCCTTCTCCATATTTGGGAAGTTTTCAGCTATTATTCCTTCAAAGAAGTTTTCTGCCCTCTTTTCTCTCTCTTCTCCTTCTGGGATCCCTATAATGTGAATATTATTACACTTGATGAGGTTGCTGAGTTCTCTGTTTTCTTTATTATATTTTTTTTTCCTTCTTGTTCAGCTTGATTGCTTTCCATTACTCTGTCCTGCAGGTAGCTGATCCCTTCTTCTACTTCTAGTCTATTATTTATTCCCTCTAGTGTATTTGCAATTTCAGTTATTGAGTCCTTCATCTCTGATTAGTTCTTCTTGATGTTTTCTATCTCTTTGTTGAGGGTCTCACTGAGGTCCTCCACTCTTTTCCCAAGTCCAATGAATACCTTTATGATTTATCATAATTCTCTATCAGACATATTACTTATCTATCAGACATATTACTTATCTCCATTTTGCTTAGCTTTCTTGCTGTGCTTTTGTCCTGTTCTTTTATTTGGGACATATTCCTCTGTCTCCTTACTCTGTCTAACTTTCTATGTCTGTTTCTCTGTGTTAGGAAAGTCAGCTTTGTCTTCTGCTCTTGAAAGTAGTAACCTTATGAAGAAGAGGTCATGTAGTGCCCTGCAGTACAATGTCCTCTGTTCACCAGAACCTGCAATTCAGGAGTGTCTCCTATGTGTGTTGCATGCACACTACTCTTGTGGCTGAGGCACTTTTACCTTCAGTCCAGTCATCTGCAATGACTTTCTTTGCTGTCATGGTCAGGGTTTGGTCCCTGTGTTGTTAGTCAACTAGTCTGGGGCCACCTTGGGCTTGAGTTGAGTCAGAACAGGCAATTGCCAAAGATGCCACTTATTGCAAATTGCCACTTATTACCTTGCAAACAAACCCTCTAGATTTTACAAAAGCTGCAGAGATGTTAAAACTGTTATCATCTATGGTCCTAATCCAAAGGGGTAGGGGCAGGTCAAGGGTGAACATGAACATAGGGAGTCACTTGGTGTATCTTTAGAGACAATTTAACTTGTCCCCAAAATAATCAGCACATTCAATTGTGATCATGCCGCACTCAGAGGAATCTTGAATATAGAACAGCCAAGTTTATTTGGGATTTCCCTCCCCGCTCAGCCAGTAATAACCAGCTGCAAAGTGCTCAACAAATGTTGTCTCCGAGCTAGCTGGGCACATTCATCTCCTGGGCAGTTCTGTGGCCACATGGCCCTATCCTGCTGAGTTTTGCACTATCTCTGAACTTCTTTCCTTTTCTTCAATTCCATTCCCATTTTTCTGCATCACTATTCCACACAAAGCATTGATCTGGACTTTGTAGAGAGTACAGAGATGAACATAGAGTGGCTTAGACAAAAATATAATTAGCAAGTGTACTCACCCAAAGAGTTGTCCAGCTAATGAGATACAGGAGATGAAAGAACAAAAAGCAAAGAGAGAGAGAGAGAGGATATGATTAAGAAAGACCTAATGGAGGAGGTAATATTGAGATGGGTTTAAGAGTTTGTTTATCCAACTCTTTTTCCCAAAGGCAAGATCTTGGGAGAAGAGAGATTCTAGCATCAGCTGTATGCTGTGTCCAGAAGCTGTCCACCTGAACATATCTGTTCCATATTCCTCTCTGTTATTTTTCTAGCACTAAGGACAGACTCCATGGTCAAGCCAAAACAAGCACCTGTCAGCCGTATATTTTCCAAGGTCTGAATGATTCGGTCTTAAATAACATAATGGTGAAGATACCAAATATTTAGTGTAATTTCACCCCTCAGCAAAATACTCCTTTCTTTCCTCAGAGACACAGCTGAGATAAAGATACACTCAATTTACATTTGTAAACAGAACACTGAGTTCTACAACTGACAGCTAATTTATGGTTAACTCAACATTTCTCTTTTTCCTTTACATTTTGCTACTTCTTTTCCCACATTCAGGCAGCATTGGCCTACCTGAGGTTAGCCCCCATGACCACCTCCCCTCACACAGCCAGTGTAAAAAGGCCTGGCCCACGACCTCGGTCAGGCTTTCTCTAGGGCCCTTACATATTATTCTGTTTCTCCACAGTAGAAGTAGCTCCTCTTCAAGTTGGGGTGATAAGATCTAAGTCTCAAATTTGTGCTTTATATGGGCAAGTAGAGGGAGCAGGCTCTTGAGTTCACTTTGTGAACAACATGTCAGGCTGACCAAACTTAAGGAAAGGAGATATTTGCATTTCTAACATCCAATCTCGCCCCTTTTTCATACTGTAATCCTGCAGTTACCTCCTTTCTTTATGGGCAGAAGCTGGCTATCTATCTGCTGAGAATATACTTGATGGTAGAGAATGCTATTTCAGACCTTGAAAGAATTGTCTCCCGAATAGCTGATGCTCTTTGCTATATTCACATACTACTTGTGTCTTTATTTTCTTAACATATTTTAACTGAGCATAAATAGATTCACTTTTAAAGCTTAGTGTGGTCCTAGGCAGTAATATCTATGTAGCCACAGCTTGATGTTCCAATTCTATGTTTTAATACTCATTAAAATAAATACATGACTGTTAAAACAAGAAAAGGTAATTGACTCCTTATCACCTATGATAACCTAGCTCACCATTGAGGATGTGAAGACCACACTTTGGGGATTGCCTTCTGATGCTACAGTTCTGTGATTATCACAGAAGAGGTTTGAACCTGCAAGAAGAAGGGAGATGTGGTGCTAGTTCAATGAAGAAAACATAGCATAGCAAGAGAGATGCAATTAAAAAATGCAAGAGAACAGCAGGAAGCATAAATTCAAAGGTTTTTAAATAGAGATAAAAGAGCTAAGCTGATCCCTGGAGAGGCAAATGTGTCCATTCTGGCCTGTTTTATCAGAGCCAGTGAGTAAATTTCTATTTGTATTTGAAGAGGAATATTGGTTTTTCTTTGATTTAAAAAATGGAAAGATTTCACATGTCTTTTCTGTTTCAACAAATAGAGAGGGCATTCTCCTTTAATTTTCATCAACATCTTTTTATTTGTAGTTTTGGATTGTCAGTAGAAAAAAATTGACTGTGTTTCCTCATATATATTAGAATGTATACAAGTGGCATAGGTCTTAATGTGACCTGCATCAGTCCATAAATAAAAAGCCATGGAACACTACAAATTTGCTAAATTCTAAACTCAGTATTATATATGTGGGAAAGAAAAAATTCTTCACTGAAGTTTTCACAATATGCTTAGCATAACCACTTAAGTCATAAATGGTATTTGCTCAAAGTATTGCATCAGAACACCTATGTTTCCCCAGAAGAGCATCTGTATCATCTATCTTGATATTTCCCACACCATAAAGGGAGCATTAAATCTGGGGAAAATGAAAGATGTGGGCAATATTGGCTTTCAGTGATCCAACTCTGCGGTTGGACACCTTTTTGCCTTTTGAAATACTGTCTCTGACCCTCATGATTCATTTCCCACATTCCCAAGGTTGTTGGAGAATCTCTCCACCACCTTGACAAAGATATTCAGAGGAAAGGCTCTGGCATCTCTGACCCCTCCAGTAGAATTTGCTAGTGCTCCTCCTCCCAAGCATGTCTGCAGGCTGTCCTCGCATAAAGGATATAGAGAGCAGATGAGAGTATGGCACATTAGAAAGAGTGTTATCTTTGCAGAGTTCAAATCCCAAGTCACACAATGAAAATGGTTTGCCTTAGTGGAAGCTAGCTTTCCTCTCCAACACAGCCAATTTCTTGGTATGCTCTGCTAGTCATTGAAATACTTTTGTACTTATTATAAATAGTCACTGTCTCAAAATTCCTTGGAGCACCTGCCTACCACCACAGCCATCCCAACCCTTTCCTGGGGAACTCCAGGACCACGGCCAGCGTGCTTCTAAATGGTTGCGGCCTCTGCTTTTCTGGCTGTTATATGTTTTGAATATCCTTCTTGCTCGCTGTGTCCCGATCTGTACAATGGAACAATAATGCCAACCGTAGGGGTTATTATGGGGATTAAAAAAAAAAACTGAACACGTTCAACATTTAGTAAATGATCAACATGCTAATTTCCCTCTTCACTTCAAAGTGATTCAGGCTTAAATCAAAGAAAACTTTCTTCCCCACCATTTAGAATAAGTATTTCCAAGCCGCATACTCAAAAGATACCCCCTAACACACACACACACACACACACACACACACACACACGCACTGTAGGGTCCTTGTCACAACTATTTTGTAGCCCAAAGATCAGAGGACCCTGCTAATGTCGCAGTCCTTGACATTAGGCAAATCCTTGAAAATACAGAATTCCACATTACCGAAGTCAGCTCTCACTTGTGCTTCCCTCCCTGCCTCCAAACTCCCTTTCATGGGCTGTCAGATCGATTTTGCTGCCTGTTTGAGTAAGTTGATTAGGGCCTGAGGGAGCAGCCCCGGCTCTGCAGTGGACTAATGAGGAGGGGAAAGCCAACTGCTCATTCCTCTTCAAAATATGTGCTGGAAAAAAAAAAAAAAGACCATTTTTGCTCAGTTTTGCAGGTTTTTTTATGTCCCCCAGTCATTTGGGCCTGAAAGTATAAATCCAAGCTTATGCCTGACATGCATTTTTTCAATCAGTCTATTTTAATTGCATAAATGTTCTTTTTTGTCCAGAAGGGAAAATATAATGCATAGTTCATTGTAAAAGGATGTGGCCTTGATTGGCATAATTAAGATTTTCTGTTCAAAAGCACCATATAAAGACCAGAACTGGATAATCACCTCCAAAAATTAAAGGGTTCTCACCCTAATCTGTGTTTGTATTTTTTTTGTTAATAAAAAAATAAAGCATAAGTAGAGGCAAAATGAAAACAAAAACAAAAACCTACTTATATTGTTATCTTTGAATATTGTCCCCAAATGCTGAGGTGCAGTTTTTATATTTTTGCATGGATTGAAATACTGAAGGAGAGTTTTGGGCTGGGGTGGTGGAGGCCTTCTCTCCTAAGAAGGGACAAGCATTGCCAGGATACTGGGAGTGTACTTTGAGCCATCTTGAACATCCAAAGTTGCCACTGGGTTACAGGGGCTTTTAATTTATTTTAAGGAAATGTGGTTTAGGTTTTATCCACTAAAAATATTGTTTAGACCCTGATGTGTACTGAATTGTGTCCCCAACAAATATACGTTCAAGTCCAGCACCCCTGCATCTGTGAATGTGAGCTTATTTGGAAATCAGGCCTTTGCAGATGTAATTAAGTTAATTAGGTCTTATTGGATTATGATGAGCCATAATCCAGTGGTTGGTGTCTTCCTGAGAAGGCCATGTGGAGACTCAGAGACACGAAGAGCAGACACAGAGAAGATACCGTGTGAAGACAGATACACAGATCAGTTATGCTGTCACTAGCCAAGGGAAAGCAAGGATTGCTGGCAGCCACCAGAAGCTAGAAGAAGCAAAGACAGATTCTCCTCTCCAGCTTTCAGACACCTTCAGGTGTCCTGCTGACACCTTAATTTTCGACTCCTTGTTCCCACAACTGTGAGAGAATAAATTTCTTTTAAGTCACCAATTTGTGGTAATTTGTTGTGATACTGCTAAGAAACTAATATAGACCCCAATTCCTAGGATTAAACCAAGACAAAGATGATAAGACTGCCCACTATATTATGGGCAAGATAATATGTCCAAGGTGGGAGTAAAAGCTGCCTTTTTAGGCCTGGCCTGAGATAAAAGTGTGAGTCTGTACTGAAGTCTCCTTGCCCACCTGTATCTGCGTCTTTCTCCCCACATCAGTCTCTCCTGATTATCCCCAGAGCATTCTAGCTCCTCAGATTCTATCTTCTTAGTCTTTCCACACTATAGGACCAGGAGGTGCCAAATTTGAAACCTAAGCACAAGTATTGGAGTCAAACACATTTGACTTTCCATCCCCACATACCCACTAATTAATTCTGCTTTCATGAGAGTGTCAGATCTCCCTGAGACTCACTGGCCCATTTGGAAATTGGGGACAGTAATAGGAAACTCACACAGTTTTGGAGAGGTTTACATGAATTGATTTATGTTGAAATCCTGCCATCTACCAGTTCCTCAATAAAATTTAATTTTCCTCATTTCCCTTCCCAAGAGACATATGTGCTGTGAATCAAATATTGCAAGAAGACAAGCCTAGAGAAGTCAGGCCAAGCAAGGAGATTAAGAGTCCCTGAGGACAGAGGTTATCTGGAACCTAACATGGACCAAGCATTCTGCATTATCTTTTACAAATGCTAGTCCAGTGAATCTTCACACATATGCTCTGAAGCAGATCTTGTCATCACCCCAGTTTTCTGGAAAGAACCTAAAGCTTAGAGCAGGGCTTGTCAACCTCAGCACTAATAATATTTTGGACCAGATCATTCTTTATCCTGTAGTACTGCCCTGTGCATTGTAGGGTATTTAGTAGGATCCCTGGCATCTACCCACTAGATATCAATAGTACCCATTCCCCTAGTTAGGACAACAAAAATGTCTCCAGATATTGACAAATGCCCTCTGGGGTACAAAATTACCCCACGTGAGAACCACTGGTTTAGGGAGATTAGTTATTAGTCCAACATCACAAAGCCAGTATAATAGGGTTTCAAAACCCAAGTGGGTATTATTAAGCAAGAGATAGAAAAGGTGAGTGTTTACCCTAAGACAGAGACAACTGGTTTTTACTATTGCCCCAGTAACACTGACTTTTGATGAGAGCAGTAAGGGGTGCTCTTTATACTCAAACCACATCATAGGACAGAAATGAGGTAATGGTAGTGGGCTTGAATCAAGAAGATTCTCAAAGGTATTAGGTTAGGAGCAGAAGATACACTAATCTCTCCTTTTACAGGAGCTGAATTTTTAAAAGATCTCAAAGGTCAACTGCACTAAAGACATCCATGTCCAGCTTCCCTTGCAGCTTTCATGTGACTCAGATCTGACCAGTGGATATGAATACAAGTGATAAGAGCATCTTTTAGGACATGTGTTTAAAAGGAAGTCATATGTTTTCCCTGTAGTCTCTCTTCTGTGCTTATGCTTGGCAGATGGATATGTGGTGAACCATTAGAGACCATGAAGACAAGGACAGTGCCACGGAGATGTCAGAGCAATGGGAGAGAAGTTGTCTGGGCCATTACAACTTTCAGAGAAGAGCTACCTGATCATCCTGGACTTTATACAAGAGAAGACCAAGTTTTCATGTTACTTTAAGCCACTTTCATTCTGGGTCTCTGCCATTGGCAGCTGAAGCAATAACTGTATCTCTCTATACAAGGTGTAAATGTCCTCAGAATGATGCATTAGACCTTTTGACATTTGCATTTAATAGGGGCCATACCTTAACCCAAGCAATTATTCAATTGTTGAATCTCAGCCACCAATGAAAAGGGCTAGATTTCTGAGTTGGCAGAGCAGCAGTATGGAGTAGTGGTTAAAGGTGTAGACTTCAATGCTAAGTTGGTTGAGTTCAAATTTCTACCTTATGCTCACAAGCTGACAAGCTGTGTGACTTTAGGCAAATTACTTGATCATTTTATATTTCAGCTTCTTTTTGTTATAAAATAGGGATTATAACTGTACCTATTTCAGGATTTTTTAGTGTAGAATAAATAAGTTACTATGTATGAAGCACTTACAACAATTCTTGGCACAGTAGTAACCATTCAACAAATATTACCTACCATGATTACTCATATATTGTGATTTAAAGATCTGTACCTCTGAAACAAATAATGCAATATATGTTAAGAAAGAAAAAAAGAAGAAGAAGAATATAGCAGGAGGGGAAGAATGAAGGGGGGGAAATTGGAGGGGGAGAAGAACCATGAGAGACGATGGACTCTGAAAAACAAACTGAGGGTTCTAGAGGGGAGGGGGTTGGGAGGATGGGTTAGCCTGGTGATGGGTATTGAGGAGGGCACGTTCTGCATGGAGCACTGGGTGTTATGCACAAACAATGAATCATGGAACACTATATCTAAAACTAACGATGTAATGTATGGGGATTAACATAACAATAAAAAAAATTTAAAAAAAAAAAAAAGAGAGGAAATCCTGAGAGTTCTCACCACAAGGAAAAAAAATAAAAATAAAAATAAAGAGAATAGGAAGGCCCCTTTTCTACATGCTTTTCTACCCACTTTCAACAAAAGTAGAACCTAAGACAAGGACTTAGGAACAGGCAGTTTATCTGGGAGAAGAGCCCAGAAAACCCAAGTGAGCCCAGAAAACCCAAGTGAGGAGGAGGAGAAACTGAGGCATAGAAGAAAGAAAAGAGTAAAGGATGCATTAGACGGTAGATAAGCACTTTGGGCAAGTGGGGCTCAACCCCACTGGGTGACCTCTGAGGAACAATATAGAATACCTTCAGTATTGCCCTACTAGGAGCAGAGGATCTGGGGTAATTATCCACTGTCTTTACCTTCCACTGGTTCCCTTACTTCCAGATTTTGTCTAACTACTGGGAGCAAGCCCCGGAGGTGCAGAGAAAGTCTTTAGGTAGAAAAGATGAGAGATAAAGCTGCCTGAGGTGGGAAGTTGCCTGTGTACTGAAAAGGCTTCTGGGGCTAACAGTTAACTCAGGTGGGGCAACAGAATATGTGGGCAAAATATCAACAGTGTCTGTTACTCAGAGACTGCTTGCTGGACATTATTTAGAATGCCAAGGCAAAGACACAAAATTAGTCTATTTCTAAGGAAAGAAATTCTAATTAAACATCATCCCAATTTGTCCAGTGGTTTGTCTTTGGAATTTATACGGTCTATCATCTTACATCAAGGTTTCTTAAAAAACTTGGAAAGGTTGGAATAGCTTGTGCTTAATTATGTTTTAGCAGAATTAATCAAGACCATTGGTAGCCATGTGGCTATCAAGCCATTTAGGGCCATTCAACTCCCTGAGTACTTCCTGAAACAAGTTTGCAAAAACCATCCCTAGCTTTAATACATATAGAGAAAGACTTATGGATCTCAGGAGTATTCTGACAAGAGCAAAATGAACATAAACAGAGATGGAAATGTAACACACAAGGCAGAGTGAAGAAAATCTGCTTGATGGGCTTTCCAAAGCACTGGATTCTCCAGTGGAAGGAAGGACATGGTCATTAACCCAGTGTCTATTATGTGCAAGTGCAGTGCTAGACATTTTTAGACCATTATCTCATTTGGTCCTCAGAACATTCCTATCAGGAAGAACTGCTGTTTTCATTTTACTGAGGAGATAACCAAGTCTCAGTAAAGTGATTAGTCCATGATCACGCAGTAAGATTGAGTCAGCATTCATATTCTGTTCATCCCATCTCCAACTTCCATGTGCTTTCATGAGGTTTCTCATGCCTGCCTGTGCACCAGAATCATTTATATAAAAGCAAGTTTCCCAGGCTCCACCCAGACCTACTGAATCACAATCTCTGGGAACAGTCTCAGAAATTTCTAATGTAAATATTCCCCAAGCAATTCTAACCAGTCACATTTGGAAACTTCTGTTCATGATACCATTTTTCTTTGGATGTGTCTATAGTCACAGAAGTGAGTTGAAAAAGACTGTAGAAAGAGCTGATTTAAAATCAGTCAACATTAGGGGAAGACCCACATTCTACAACAAGAAAGCATGCTCTAATCCAAGGATTGGAAAACATCTGTAAAGGGCCAGATAATAAATATTTTAGTCCCTGCCTCAACTACTCAACTCTGCCATTTGTGAAAGTAGCCATAGATAATATATAAAGGAATGAGGGTGATTGTGCTCCAATAAAATTTTATTTACAAAAAACAAAACAAAACAAAACAGGCTGGGGCATCTGGGTGGCTCAGTCGGTTAAGCATCTGCCTTTGGCTCAGGTCATGATCTCTGGGTCCTGGGATCAAGTCCTGCATCGGGCTCCCTGCTCAGTGGGGAGTCTGCTTCTCCCTTTCCCTCTGCTCCTGCCCCCACTCGTGCTCTCTTTCTCTCTCTTCTCTCAAGTAAATAAATAAAATCTTAAAAAAAAAAAAACGGGCTGTGGGGTGACATTGGTCCATGTGTCATACCTTTGTGAGCCTTGCGGTAATGGCAGATGCTTCTCAGAGGTGTTCTGGGGAACCAGACATCCTCCAATGATAGGATACCACCCCAAAAGGAAAATTTCCCTCATTCATGTTCATGGCCACAAGGCTGAGTATACATTAATGCACATAAAAAGAATAGACCACTACATAGATTATCTAGTTCTTTTTATTTACTTAATAGTAGTTGTGAATCATGCACAACCATGGCAATAGTTGATTGGATAAATTTGTAATGACGGAATAAATTGGAGTCAAAGGATATTCTCAGATTCTAGTTTCAGAGGCACCAGAGCTTCATGGTAAAAGATTTACCTATTTTGAACCATAGGAATCTTCACAATTTGGAGGATAGAATAGGGAAACAAAAGACTTTGTTCTGTCAGCTCTGGAAGACCATGAACGCTTAAACCTTCCACAAGAACACCTTATGCCTTCCTTTTCTCAATGGTAAAATGGGGAGTTTGATAAGATTTATTCAATTCTCTTCTTGATGGCCCTAACATAGCTGATGCTAAACAGGAACATTTAAGAAGACTTTAGTACAGGTCAAGATATGATAAAGGGAAATCCACACAAAAGAACAATATGGATCTAGATCATCTGCTTTACAGGATAACTTTCAGCTTTCCTTTCATTCCAGAAGTTTTTTTTAAGTACATCCATTCCCCCAAAACACCTAGACTCCTCAAGTCTAGGCTAGAGACAAAGAAGAAGAGAATGTCAGAGTGAAATGACTGAAGTCCTATTCTTACAGTTCACATTCCTACTTGATGATCCAGAGCTAACTATCCAGATGATAGGGTCGTTCTTGCCCCCAAAGAATTCCAGTGGGGAGACTTATGGTATAATAGCATGTATACATAAAAAATATTATAATAAGTGCTAAATGGAGCTACTAACCCATTTGAAGCCTGGTCAGATTGGGAAGAAGACTCTAAGGTCATGTGATTCTGGAGCCCACAGTGGGTGACACTGTATTTCAACTCTGACAATGACAAGAGCTAATTTGTTAGAATTCCTGGCTTCCTTTTGGCTGTCTAATTTAAAAGATAGGAGGACACCCAGAGAGCTCACTTTTCTGAATCTATACTAAGGAAAGGTATTCTAAACATCTTCAAACTCTTCTCAAAATACACATCTGTAGAACTGTCATCTATTCATTTATCTGAACTCTTCTTGATGCTATTTCTATTTTCACCCTGTGGTACTTCATGGAGTAACACTGACATTCTCCAGTCTTTGAAGATTGTTCTTTTCCAAGCTGAGGCTCATAGTTTTGTATATAAAGCATTTGACTCTGAAGGCTGGATTGGGCTCTACCTTCCTGCCTCCACAGTGCTCTTTGCTTCATCTATCACAGCCCTCACCACTAGGCATAACAATTACTTTTTTTAGTGGGTGTGATTTCCATCATAATCCTGAGGTTCATAAAAGATTTTATTGCTTTCTTGCATTTCAAATAAAAATATAATCAGAACTTCCCTATATATAGTGTTGAGAAAGTCAATTGCAAGCATCATTTGGATGCTTTCCCCCACAATCTCCAGCCTTAAACTGTTAAGAATATTCAAGAAGGTCCTTCTGGTCTTTTGTCCACAGGCTGTCATATGTTCATCGTCTAAGACCATGAGATTCTTTGGGCAGGACCCTGCAGCTTCTTTACCAGCCTTGAGCTCTGGATCTTTGCAGATGCAAATTTGATAAATTCACAATGGAAAACTGATATTGAAGGACAAACAGCAGTCTCCCATAATATTCATCAACTATTTCTTAATTTTGCAGTTTTAGACATTACCTTCCTTCTAGGAATTTAGTTTGCATTCTCCCTGCACACACACACACACACACACACACACACACACACTGACTGTTCCCTCCCTGCATCTCTCCAGTGTAGTTATATAGCAATATTTGATCTACTCAATATTCAATATTTATCACACTGATTTGTGTACATGTTATTTATACCTTATTAGATCTCTCTTCTGAAACATTTTATTTTCCCTCAAGTTAATAATTGCCTTACATTTAATTTGCTAAATTTTCTGTTTACCCATCACAAATACTTTTCCAAACCCTCTGAGAATCCCTTTCAACCCATCCATCAGTCATATCTCTGTCAGAAACCCTCTTCCACGGCTCTCCATGCTTCAGCTTCTCTGGCACTTGGTGCCCTTGAAGGCTGCTACAAAACTGTCCTTCCCATTCATCCTGTGAATCCTCTCCTTGCTCTGAGGTTTTAAATTAACTCTCCAGAATCCCACACCTCCCAGTTTCTAATCTTACCCCATTTTTGTTGTGAATCATATTCCTCTGAGAAAGAGAGTATGAAAAGGAAAATTCTTGAGATCTCAAATGGCTGAAAATGTCTTTACTCTAGCATCACATTGGAATAATCATTTGTTGGACATAGAACCCTGGAATAAAAGTAACTACCCTCTGAATTTAAAGTTGCTCCTTTGTCTCCAAGCCTCCAGTGCAACTATTGAGAAGTTTGATGCCATTCTGATTCCTGACGCTCTGTAAGTTTGCTGCTTTCTCTTTGGAGGATTTAAGATCCTCTTCTTATCTCCAGTCTTCTGAAATTTTATTCTAAGATGTCTTGATAAGGGTCTTTTTTTTTTTCTTTGTGTTGTGTCCTTTAAAATCTGGGAGATTTTCTTATATGATTTCCATGGAGTCCTCCTCTAATTTTTCCCTATTTGCTCCTTCTGGAATTTGCCACTGTTTTTTCCACTTTGTCTCTTTATTTTATGTTCTGGGAGATCGCTTCAAGTTTACCTTCCAGCTACTTTACTGAATTTTAATCTTCCTACTATCATATTTCTTATTTCCAAGAGGATTTTTTAAATTTTCTGAATATACCTTTAAAATCTTTTCATGGATATAATGTCTTGTCTTACCTTCCTAAGGAATTAGTATTAATTATTGTCATAAATTTTCTTCTAGTTACCACATTGTTTCTGTTTCCTCTGGGTTTCTTTTTGTTGATGACTTGTTTGGGTGCCTATTTTTTATATTAGATGCTTTCTGCAAATTTCAGATGATCCACTCTTATTTGGGAGTGAGGCATTAAAGAGTTACCTGGAACCTCTGTGTGTGGGAATGTTCACCAAGTAATGGACTTCGCCACAAAGTGACATGACTTGGACCTGGCCATTGTGCAGGACTTCTCTTCATAGCTATCAGTCTCTGTGGATTTTTTTTTCCAGGCTTGCTAGTTTCTACCCAGAGAATCATCCAACCTCCTGTGAGGGGCTATAGGTTTGTCTGCTAACATTCTTAACACTGTTGGGAAAAGGAGACAGAAATTTTCACAGCTGAATATGTAGACTCCCACTCAATCCACAATTTTTTTTATTATAGTGCTCCTACCTTTCTTACCTGTCTCAGGCCCCAGAGTCCAGAGTCTATCTGGTTTAACCTCTGCTGAGAGAAAACCTCCAGTTTTCTACCAGGTGGGACAGGATAGTTGCCTACTTGGGGAAAAGATCTAGGCTCTTACCGCTCCCATAAGAACTTTCAAGCAAGCTTCTTGCTTTCAGCTCGTCACATTCCCTGCGTCCAATGTTACCTGATGCCATGAGTCCCTGAACTTTCCAGGATTCTGTAGCTTGGAACTGTTTCCTTCTTATCTTTACCCCAGCGGGCACTTACGGTTCCCCTTTCCCAGCCACAGAACCCGGTTACCAGCAGTAAATCTGCTTTTCAGCTTTTAGAAACATGTTGATATCTCCCATCTGCTTTAGTCTCCTGTCTTGTTATCTTGGACTCTATGGTTTTACGCTTTTTTTTTTTTATCTTTTACTGTCACTTTAGTTAGATTTGGAGACAAAATGATGTAAATACATATATTTGATTTGTCACATTAAAGTTGAAGTGTACATAAACATCATTTTTAGTGGTTCCATCAAGTTTATTAGTAGATGCATTAATGTTTTAATGTTCACATACCCATCATTCAGTTGTTGGGTAGTCAAATTGTTGCCTGTTTTTTTTTTTTACCACCTCTAAAAACAACACACTAGTGAATCTCTTTATGCATGATGTTCTTTTTACCTTTGAGATTACTATTTTTAAGACATATTTCTGGAAATATAATTAATGGCTAAGTTCAGAGGTTTTCACAATTCCTTTGCAAAAGAGTTTTATTGATGAACATACCTACCAGCAGAGCATGGGAGCATCTGTGTCTCTCTAAGCTCACGAGCATGTGCCTGGCAAATTGCTTCTCATATTTTAAATCAAGACCATGTTAGATTGGAGGGGGGGAGGGTTGTATCTTTAAAAGTAAGACTTCTCTCTATGGAAGGAATCAAAATGGAATCCTGAAGGGGAACAGCAGGAAGAACTCCATGAGCTGTAAGGATGCCTTTAAGGGAGAGCTATGAAATCAACACTGTACAGAAAACAAATCCTGCTCTGTAAAGAAGACTGAGCAGTGAGCTAGTTGTACTTGATTTCTTCATTTCCCAGTCAAGTGGAGATGCTGTTTAGGAATGTAAATGAACTGCTTGGAGATCTATTACTGAATGTTGAAGGGCTGTCCAGAGGAGCCAAAGAAACAAAGAGACTGAACCACAAGTATCAGGAAGGCATGGGAAGAGCTGGGAGCAGCAGCAAGATGAAGGGCTTGAAAGCCAAAGAGATTTACATGTGTGACAATATATTCCACCTCTGTTTCCTGGGCCTTGGTTTTCTCATCTGAAAGATGGGAATAGCGATACCTTCATGCTGGGTTGCTATGAAACACGGGAAAGAGAATGTCGGTGAAGGCTTCTTGCTCAAGACTTCCCTTGTGAAGCTGAATGATCACCAATTCCTCCTCAAGGATGCTTGGATTTGCAAGGAAAAAAGCCAGAAGCCCCATTTGTTGTGGTTTTACATCGCAGCTTAGTAAATAAATATCATTGATCCGGTGATTTCTTCAATTTTTAAAAATCACTGCCTCTAATAAGTTAATATCGTAAAGGTTTGTGTTTTCTTTCCCTTCTCTTGCTAAGAGTGTCACTCCAACACTTTACCTATAAAAGATTTGCCATCCTCCCAAAAAAAGATGTGTCCCCGGTGTCAGACACTCTCCAGTTGTTTATCATGTGTCAATGAGTTTATTATTAGGCTACCCCGGGTTTTTTGTTTTGTTTTGCTTTGCTTTGTCTTGATATATAGTTAATAAAGTAACATGGCACAACACAATAGCAAGCTGGTGTTTCCTCTCAATAGCTCAGAAAATCCCAAGATTGATGTGCCAAGAGTGTTCTTAAAAGCTAGAACTCACATGGCTTAAATCAGATGTGACTTTAAAACCTCCTATTAAATTTCAAGTGAGTTATTTTAAAAGTAAACTGTAAGTCTATTATAGCAGAGAAGGCAGTATTTTATCAGGAAGCTCTGGGAGACACCCAGATCACTCAAACAGAGCTAAGAAAGCCTGAAATATATATGGCCAGATTAGATACTAACATATCCATAAAGATAACGTGCATTTCTAAGACTTGCAACATGCTATGGGCACCCAGGGGTTAACAGAGTTGGATGTGAAGGAAGATATTGATAAAGACAATTTATATGAGGGGCGCCTGGGTGGCTCAGTTGTTAAGCATCTGCCTTCGGCTCAGGTCATGGTTCCAGGATCCTGGGATTGAGCCCCGCATCGGGCTCTCTGCTTGGCAGGAAGCCTGCTTCTCCCTCTCCCACTCCCCCTGCTTGTGTTCCCTCTCTCGCTCTGTCTCTCTCTGTCAAATAAATAAATAAAAATTTTTTAAAAAGACAATTTATATGAGCAATAAAAGACACTGAATAACTTCTGGCATGAGATATAATAAATGGGTTTGTTGAAAGATTTATATGACCAATCCTGAGCTGAGGTACAATATTCAACTGCTTTGCTGGCTATGGTACTTAACAGTGAATAAAACTTTTTTTTGCAAAATTAAGATAAAATATATATGTACATTTCATATACATACTAAGTTATATGGTGCTATATCTTGCATAGAGGTTTCCTACCCAAAATTATGTACATGATAGAAAAATTCAGAAACATTTGTAATGCATAGAGTAGGTTCTCTCTATCCACAGCCTCCCTTCACCCCTTCATCCTCTTGACAGGCAAAATGCCCTAAAAGGGGTTTTGTAAAATCTTTCTCAACCTACCCACAGCTTTACATGTAGATTCTTGTATGCAGGCTTAAGATGAGAGATATCACAGAGGAGAGAGAGAGAAGAAAAAAAATTATCCAATAACATGTAATCAGAAATTTCTGCTGTCTCCCAGACTCCTAAAATCTTGATAGGATTAGAACCTTTATTTTATGACCTGTAAAAATCCCAAAGCTTTCTGCCAATATTAAAAAAAAAAAAAAAAGGAAGGGTGTTGACAATTATATTCTTGTGGCTTCTCTGCCTTCCAGATCTTGCTTTTCCGGAAACAGTATTCTACAACATCTTAATCCAGAGGTGAAGTTCAAACCCTTCCTCGACTTCACCAGCAGTGACAACAAAACAGCTCACGCAAATGATCTATGAGTGCACATGCATAACGCACTTCATTAAATATTTGGAGGGGAGCCGGGAGAGAGGGAGAATGGGTTTACCTCATGGAAAAACAAGCAATTTTAAGTTAAGCTTTAGAACAAGGTTGTTTTTAAAATCTCCTTTGGCTGTTTCAGCGCCACGGAATTTCCACAGCTCACTCCACCCCCTGCTGAGGCTCTCCCAGACTTCTCTCACATTTTGCCCCTCCTCTCCTCCTTCCCACACGTGGATTTGGGAACTCCTCTCTCACGTTTGTGTGTACGATAACCCTGCTCTCTCCATCCCTGACTTCCAAAAGCATCCCCAGGCAACTGTTACACATCCAAACCCGTTCTACAGGACAGAGTCCTTGCTTCCCTGGAGGCAGGTGCCCCAAAAAAGGTTATACTCATTCTTGCCGAGTGAGAGGTCTGGCCCAGCCAGCTGACATCCAGTCTCAGCAAAGCCAGCAACCCACACACAAAAGGCCACACCAACAAAGAAAGCCCAGGGGCAGGCAGCTCGCTCCATGCACGGCTTCTCTATAATTCATGCTTTCTCGTCCAGCCTTTCTCCGTGGGCTGCAGCTCATGGCCATTGTTTTCCCTCTGCAAGCCAACGCAGACTTCACGACCCCAAGCAGTCAGTCTAGTCTCAATGTCCCATGGAAACACATCCCAGCCGCAAAAGCAACCAGGTGGAATTGGCAATCACACACCTCCCAGAGGACTTTAACGATGATCAGATTGTCAGTCCATCTTCATGCTTCTTAAAATTCTTCTCCCTTCTTTTTCTTCTCTTCGTTACCCTCATACCCCACCCTGCCGTATGTGTATCTACAATCTTCAATGCCAACTCTCTGTTCAAATCCTTTCAGAGTCCAAGACTCCATAGTCCTGTTCTTGCCTTTATTCCCCACCCTGGTCTCAGACTTCTTTCTTTCTGGTTCTTTTTCCATCTCTACAGCACAAAATCCCAGCAACTCAGCAGGAACGAGGACTCTTCCACAAGGGTGGAGAAGGGGAGAAATAGGAGGGTTGCCCATATTCCCCACTTGGGTTTCTGCTCATATCTTCTCTATCTCCTCGTCTCAGAGATGTGGCCTCTTCTCTTGGCTGTACATCAATCTTCTATGCCCTTCACAAAATCCGATTAAACTGAGGTTCAGTTCATTAGCAAAATAAAATTTGCCTTTCACTTTCTGAATTTAGAGAGGACTGGTCATTTAGAAATACAATGTTCTATCTTGTAGGGCAGAAGGAATGAAGTAGGGGACAGAGGAAGAAAGCAAGATGCACATGTATGTTAGCAGTCCTCAATTTGACAGGAAGAGGTGACCTACTCCATATGCTTTGAATCCTTGGGCTAGGACTTCCCAATAACTGCAAATTGCTATGTTGGGTGTATCCTTGCTGCAAGGGCAGGCCAGAAATTAAGAACATGCTCTAGAAGCTTAGCAGTGGAATGATAAAGTCTTCCTAGAGGGGCAAAGGGATGAGAAAAAGACAAAAAAGACATTATAGAAGAAGGAACATGGAGCTGATTCTTGAAGGATCAGATTACCAAGTAAAAAAATGGAGCCAGGTTACTGCATGGAAAGGTACATTTTTTGGAGGAGTTGTATGGGGAGAAGAGATCCCACAGGGGAGCTCACTGGTCCCATGAGTACCACTTGGACAAGCGATTGGACTTTATGTGCTTAGTATTTCCCTGGACATTTGTCTGCTTTCAACAGGAGGGCCCTTCAGGAAGGCTGCTCAGGAGCCGGCCTTCTCTTAACCCTCATGGTTCTCTCTACTTATTTTTATCAATAACATTCCCATTTGACGAAAATATGGAGAAATGTGATGGAAAAAGTATGCCAATGGAATGTGTTTCATCAAGTTTGCTTTTGTAAATCATATTAAGGTCAGTAGTGATAATTTTAGAACTGAAGGAGCCTCAGCATGCTTCTGGTCCTATTCCCAGTCATAACCTGGCTTCAAAGGTGGGCAGACCTTGCTAGAAACCTTACACTCCCACCTCTAGTCATGCAACCTGACACAGATCATCACCTCCCTGAGCCCCCGTTTCTTTATCTGTGATACCCAATCCACAGAGTACCATGACGATTCAATAAGAAAATGAACCTTGGGGCACCTGGGTGGTTCATTCAGTTAAGCATCTGCCTTCGGCTCAGGTCATGATCCCAGGATTCTGGACTTGAGCCCCACATTGGGCTCCTTGCTCAGTGGGGAGTCTGCTTTCCCTCTGCCTGCTGCTCCCCCTGCTTGTGCTCTCTCTCTCTCTCTGACAAATAAATAAATAAATAAATCTTAAAAAAAAAAAAAAGATAATGAACCTCACTGGCTTAGCATAAAGTAGGTGCTCTAAAAAAAAGGCAGTGACCATGATGCTTTGGCCTTTTAAAAGACGAGATAACTGAGTCCCCATGACATAATCCATCTGCCCTCTAATGAATATCTATTTAACCCACTCTTCATTTAAAATTCTCTTTAAATTGAAAATAGAGCTACCCTATGATCCAGCAATTGCACTACTGGGTATTTACCCCAAAGATACAAATGTAGTGATCTGAAGGGGTATGTGCACCCCAATGTTTATAGCAGCAATGTCCACAATAGCCAAACTATGGAAAGAGCCAAGATGTCCATCAACAGATGAATGGATAAAGAAGATGTGGTATACACACACACACACACACACACACACACACAGAGACACACAATGAAGTATTATGCAGCCATCAAAAAAACCGAAATCTTGCCATTTGCAATGACGTGGATGGAACTAGAGGGTATTATGCTAAGCGAAAGAAGTCAATCAGAAAACGAGAAGTATCATATGATCTCACTGATATGAGGAATTTGAGAAACAAGGCAGAGGACCATAGGGGAAGGGAGGAAAAAATTAAATAACATGAAACCAGAGAGGGAGACAAACCATAAGAGACTCTTAATCTCAGGAAACAAACTGAGGGTTGCTGGAGTGGTGGGGCTTGGGAGGGATGGAGTAGTTGGGTGATGGACATTGGGGAGGGTATGTGCTATGGTGAGCGCTGTGAATTGTGTAAGACTGATGAATCACAGACCTGTACCTCTGAAACAAATAATACATTATATGTTAAAAAAAAAAAAAAAAAGAAGATAGTAGGAAGGAAAAATGAAGCGGGGGAAATCGGAGGAGGAGACGAACCATGAGAGACTGTAGACTCTGAGAAACAAACTGAGGGTTTTAGAGGGGAGGGTGTGGGAGGATGGGTTAGCCCAGTGATGGGTATTAAGGAGGGCATGTACTGCATGGAGCACTGGGTGTTATACGCAAACAATGAATCATGGAACATACATCAAAAACTAATGATGTAATGTATGGTGACTAACATAACATAATAAAAATTAAAAAAATAAAATAAAATTCTCCTTAAACATGTGTTCTAAGGAAGGGCTGACGATACAGTGAGAGTTGACTGTAATCAGACTATTCTGTGATGGGCTGTCTACTCAGCAAGCACTAGCAATGAGGTCTTGGGACCCAGGGTTCCTCCTCCAACTCCTGTACTGTGGTAGTGTTCAGGAAACAACAATGTGAGCTACAACTTTCAAGGATTTTTATTACAGCCTAAAAAGGCATGCTGGTCTACCCTCAAAGTCTCTGTTGTTGCTTGCAGATAAGAGCAAGGGTAAAGTTCCTCCAAGAAATACAACCCCCTTCTCCTAGTGTTTCTCATGCAGAAAAGCAATGCTATCCCCCTAGGAGTGGGGAAGGGGGAAGAAACAAGTTTTAATGGGAGCTTGCAGGGAATTTAACCTGATCCTGTGTCTTTCAACTTCTCTCCAGGCCTACCAAGGGCTCTCTCACAACCTTTCACCCTGAGGCTGGTCTGTATTTTATTAAAGGAAATGTACCTATCATTCCACTGTCCCCTGGATGTTTGCAGCTGTGTAACCCATTCTTCAGCCTTCTTCCCCAAAGCTCCTTCATGAGGCAATACCACAGGTGATGCACGGAAATCATTATAATTTGTGTTTCGTTTGGTTTTTTGCACCCTGCCTTGTTCCACAAGGGATTTGAAGCAACTCTCAGCAAAAATCATTAACATAAATGAGCAAACAAACAAAAAAACATACTACTGTGACCCAAATAATTTCTACAGAAATAAGGATTGAAAATGGAAGCCAGCAAAAGTTTAAATGAGAAAAATGCAAGGTGGGTAGGGGAGGAGTCATCATTCATCATTGGCCATAAATACTACCAGTCACCCAGAAGTATCTTCACAGCTCATGGTCACCTCTTCTCATGGGCACTCCCTTTCCTCTCTGACTTTTCCTGCTGCTTTCTCTTGCCTTTGGGAGAGGCAGCAGATACTGCAGTGTGGACAAGGGCCCTGGATGCTCTGCCCTCTTTTAAGTCACTTACTTTGGACTTCAGCCTCTTCATCTGAAAAATGGGAAAGAAGATTAAAAATAAAAGAGGCCAAGACATAATTAGTAATCCTGTTCCCCTCCTGACAGACACATGATAGAAAGAATGGAAGGGCCTCCCCACGTCTTCTCCCCCACACCTCATGCGTGACCAGGGCAACAGCGACCTTTGTGTGGAGTTCCAGGATCCCAGGAAAAGGCAGGGCAGGAAGGAGCGTGGGCCGGCTGAGTTAGTGGCTACTGGCCCTGGCTTTTTATTCTAAGGAGGGCAGGGGAACTGGGCAGACAGCAACGCTGTCCCAAGAAACACAGTTGTCACCTGAACAACATGGGGATTGAGGCACCCACCCCCACACAGTCAAAAATCCACGTTTAACTATTGACTCCCCCAAAACTTTACTATTGATAGCCTACTGTTGACCAGAAGCCTTACTGATAACACAATTAACACATAGTTTATATGTTATACGTACTATGTTCTGTATTCTTAAAATAAAGCAAGCTAGAGAAAAGAAAATGTTATTAAGAAAATCACGAGGGGGGCACTTTGGTGGCTCAGTTGGTTAAGCATCTGACTCTTGGTTTTGGCTCAGGTCATGATCTCCCTGTAGTGAGATCAAGCCCTGCATTGGGCTCCACGCCCAGCATGGAGTCTGCTTCAGATTCTTTCTCCCTTTCCCTCCTCTTCTGCCCCTCCCAGTTCACACATGCTTTCTCATTCTCGCTCAAATAAATATAAATCTTAAAAAAAAAATCACAAGGAACAGAAAATACATCTACAGTGCCACATTTATTGAAAAAAATACACATGTAAGTGGACCCTTACAGTTCAAATCCCTGTTGTTCAAGTGTCACCTGTAATGTGACCCAAGCATGAATTCTCACCTTTCTAGTAAACACTTAACACTTCAAAGAGTTAAAAAAAAATTGATTTTAATTATGTTAACTTATTCACTATATCTTAAATATTATTTTGTCATCAGATCAATATAAAAATTATTATTGATATATTTTACATTTATTTTGTACCAAATCTTCAAAATACAGTGTGCATTTTACACCTACAGCACATTGCAGTTTGGACTGGCCACAGTTCAGGTGCTCAACAGGGGAGCTACCTGGGGCTGGGGGCCACCTTCTTGAACAGAGGATTTTGTGCTCTGAGGGGAAAAAAAGTGGCTTATTATCCGAGAGCTGGAGCCCACACAACAAGGGGAAGAGATAGAGTGTGAGGATTCACTAGGGGTGGAGGCTGAGGCTTCACCTTCAGCTATTACCCCAGGGATAGCAGGACCTCAGATGGAGGTTGTGTGGGGGTTCCCAGGGAGAGTCCAGACACCAAGCATGGGGACTCTGGGAGCAAGCGAGGGCCCCTGAGGCATGGTGTTGATCTGGTTGAGGCATGTCTCTGAGGTCGCTAGCAGCAGAGATGCCTCAATGGACATTGCATGAACAAACAGCTTCTGACCCCTGAATTGTGCAGCAGAAGGAGCACGACCATCATGGGCTGACAAGTGACTTAAACCCAGAAGCCCCAGCACAAGCCCAGTCCAATGGCTGTTTTGGGCTTCTTGTGGACCTTAGTGAGGTGGGAATCAGAGCCAGAGTTAATTCAATTTAGACAAATTCAGAAGTACAACATTTTGTCCACCTCAAAAGTTATGGAGTAATTTATAACTGTTTTATAAGTCCTAAAGCCCCACCTCATATACTTTTTTCTTTTTATCCACAAAACAGGAAGCTTGTTGATGAAACAGTTCCAGGAATAAGATGCACAGAGTCTGACTCTCATCTGACCATCAACTAGTCATGCCCTATCTTCCCGCAGGAAATCTTTGCCTCAGATTTGTCCAGATACTAAAAGCATCAAGCACGCCTGCCACTCAGAGGTCTTCCTTTCAAAGACATCAAATTCTTCCTGCTATTTTTATCTCATATAGGATGAGGGGCATTGAGCCGGCCACAGAGCAAGTGGTCCTCAAAGACTTAAAGAGAAACAGTCATGGTCTCAAATTCCCTACCCTCCACCAGTCACTTACCATGGTTGCCATTATGTACACAGAAATACTTCAGGCAAACCACCCTGTTGTTGCAGCGGGAGACCTGATCCTAAAGCCCTGTAGAGAATTCTCCATTTCGGGGTGAAGAATCTCCAGTGAACACTGCAACTCCTTTACCTTAATCTCTTTAGCTTAAGGCCTAGATTTGTGACTTTCCAATCTGGACACACAACAGACTTGCATGGGTAACTTTTGAAACATGCCAGTCCCTGTCCCCACCCCCAGTTTCTGGCTTACTTGGTCTCCGGGTGATTTTAATGAACCACCGAGGCTGAGAAACACTGACCTAAAGAGAGGATTATTCTACCCTCCCCCAAGTGGGTGGAGTTCCAGATCCAGTTGTACATCAGTGACCATGTAGCCTACAGATAAAGGCAGTACTTCTCAAATTTAATGTTCCTACAGGTGACCCATCCTGTTGAAATGCAGCAGGCCTGGGTTAGGTGCAAGAGTCTGCCCTAACACTGTCCTCGCTAATGCTGCTGGGCCACACTTTCCAGAACAAGGCATTCAAGTGCATCCCATGGAATGAAGAATTGTAATGTCATCTCTCTTCACTGCCAAAACTCTACCTCTTCACACCATGACCCGGTTATGCCTGTGGCCCTGAATATGTCAGAGTGATTCTACCCAGGGAGAAGATCTGTACGTTCAGTAACTTCACTGAAGACTTTGGTGGGTCCCAGCTGAAGGCCACACCCAGAGAACACTGCCTTTGCCATCTCACTGGGTCCACCCACCAGCTTTTCTTATCATCTTCTTGTTCCACCTCCCCCCCCCCCGACTGCAGACACACAGTCCTGAGTTATGGCCAAGGTCTTCCCTGGTCTTGGTGAAAACAGTCCCAGCCATGTTCAGCCCCGCTTTAAGGTCTGCCTTTCCAACCCATGAACTCTCCTGAAGTCCTTCCTAAGAGAATGTCTGGTCAAAGATGTATTCTTAAACACAAGCCTGTCACCTCAGATGTCTTCACTAAACAACACTGTACTGTATTAGGACAGTATTGTCATTTCAGAGTTGCCATCATGTTGCTACTACCATCTAACTTCTGACACAGCTCTATGTTCTTTGCATGAATTAACTCCTACCAACCTAGGAGCAAAGTCCTGTTACGATGGTCAAATAAGAGATAGGGAAAATAAAGCACAGACACTGAAGAGACTCGCTGTCTTTAGTCAGGTTCTCCAACAACAGACCCTTTGAGGAAGATGCATGTGCAAGTGATTTTTTAAGGAATTGCCTTTCAGAGAAGCAGAACAGGCCTGGGGAGGTAGGACAGGGCAGGAAAGGAAGACAAGCAAAAGGTAAGAAATGAGGCAATCTGCAGAGAGCAGCGTCAGCCTCATCTTGCACTTACAGTCTGAGTGTAAGTGATCTCAGTTGTGCCAACCCAAGACAAGAGAGCTGAGCCCTTTATACACCTGTGCTCCACAGTCATTAGTTAAGGGTCATCTTAGGGGATCTATCGTGAAGGGAATCAAGGGGATGGGAGCCAAGCACCGACATTCACCTTACTCTTGGCCAAGATACAGCTCTGAGTATGGAGCTGGGGTCTGAACCCAGCCAGCGTAGCTCCAGCATCTACTATTTTAGCCACTGCTAGATTTCTTTTTAATGAATGAAGGAAGATAAAAAAGAACTAATACTGACAACTCTGTACCATGGGCCATCCTGCCTCGGTGCCCCGCACACTAACACCTGCTTAGCCCATTATTCTAAGCTCATTAAATTAAAAAAATTGTTGAATTAATTGAATCCTACAAAACTAAAGAGCTATGAAGGGAAAAAAAAGACTCCTAATTTATTTATGCAGATTATATGTTTCTGCATCTGCTAGTGTAGAGCCAGCAGACGTAAGCGTTTATTCAAATAGGCCCACATTTTAGGGTTGTTACAATACCTGCAACTTACAAGATGAGCATAATTATCCTATTTTTACAAACTCTAATATGATTTCAATTGATGTCAGTAAGTTTTGATTGAATTTACTGCTGATTAGAGTTGATCATCTCTTTGAACAACAAGAAATTATGTCTCATTCAGTTCGTTAGCAAGACTAGTGTTCAGCTTATGAGCCATAGCACCAATGATAATTATCAAGGATAATTGATTTCTAATGTGGACATATTAATTACATAGATATAGGAAAATTAAAATATTCTACCCTGCCAATTATTATTATGAAAAATAAACAAGTCGGGGCGCCTGGGTGGCTCAGTCTGTTAAGCGTCTGCCTTCGGCTCAGGTCATGATCCCAGGGTCCTGGGATCGAGCCCCGCATCGGGCTCCCTGCTCTGCGGGAAGCCTGCTTCTCTCTCTCCCACTCCCCCTGCTTGTGTTCCCTCTCTTGTTGTCCCTCTCTCGCTGTCTCTCTGTCTCTCTCTCTGTGTCAAATAAATAAAAATAAAAAGATTTTTAAAAAAAGAAAAAAAAGAAAAATAAACAAGTCATAGACCATGGACAAGAAAGTTTAGTTTACTCTGCCATCCTACTTTTCCTCTTTCCAGGGAAAAGAAGGTCCCAATAATGTGGTCAAGACATGGACATACCACAGAGAGAAGCTCCAGTAAACCCCAAGGGAATCCAAAGTGACCCTTGTAGAATAATGGGAGGAAGAAGATGGACATGGGAAGAGAAAATTAAGGCCTCTGTCTCATCTGGAAACTGGAAAGAATGTGCTTTGTGGAGATGGCACATGGGAGAACTCATTCAATCATGCATTTACACAACAAATATCTACCGAGCACCTACTCGTAGGTTTGGTTTGGACACTGGGGTTAAGGTAGTGACACATGGCTGCCCTGATGAGCCTACAGCTTAAAGGGGATGTTAGGCATCACCCATGAAAATTTCTAAATACCTCCACAAATCTAAGTACTATAAACAAAAAGTATTGGCTGGTGAGAGCGGGGCTAACAGTGACACCTTGTTTAGACTGGAAGCGGGGTCATGGAAGTTTTCTCTGAAGGAAGGGTCATTTAGCCTGAGACTCGAGGAGCTAGAGAGGCAGAGAAGGGAGAGGGCAGAAGTGTGAGTGACAGTGGAAAGAGTGGGGTACATTGAACAAAATAAGAAAGAGTCTGAAATGCAAGAACCCGGGTGATGGTGTGAGGTAGTCAGAGCTAGGCTATGCAGAGCAGCACCATCCAATAGAATTTTCTGGGACAATGGCAATGTTCTATATCTGCGCTGCCCAACACAGACATGGCTATTCACTGGAAATGAAGCCAGTGTAATTAAGAAACTAAACTTGAAATTTTAATTTTAATTATATTAAATAGTGACACATGGCTAGAGGACACCATATTAGGCAGATTAGCAACCTTTTAAATTTAAAGATTTATTTATTTATTTATTTATTTATTTATTTGAGAGAGAAAAAAAGAGAAAGAGTGCATGAGTGGGGGGAGGGACAGAGGGAAAGAATCTCAAAGCCGACTCCCTGCTGAGCACAGAGCCTGAGGCTGGGCTTGATCTCAAGACCCTTAGATCATGACCTGAGCTGAAATCAGGAGTCCACCAATAAACTAACTGCAAGCTATCCAGGTGATTAGGAGCCTTTTAGGCCCTGATAAGGATTGCAAATTTTATTTTAAGACCCGTGAGAAGCACTGAAGATTTTGTAAGTTCAGGAGTGCCACAGTTCCATATGTATTTTTAAAGATTACTCTGTCCTTAGAGCTAAGAGACTCATTCAAAAGGCCACTCACTTTGGGAAAATAGAAATGGGATCTGTCAGATGCCTCTATCAACCAAGTGTATCATGTAATATTGTGCACTGTTGATTCAACCGGTTCTTCCAGTTCTGTCCATAGTGTTCGTAAGGAATGAATATGATTTAAGTTTAACTATAGTGACCCCAAGGGTAGTGATTCCTAAGTCTGACACAAACTACACGAAGCAGAATATTTTTGTGATGTTCTTTAATCTTGACCCTTCAGACTAAAGACAGGAGACAAGAAGGTCTTACACATATGTATTAATGCATCATTCTGGAGAATGAAGGACTGCTTTTCAACCTAGGGCTGCATTTTTGAGCCAACAATTGCAGTGGCATGTAAAGAACAGAGAAGACACTTGACTTCCATGCAGATGTGGCCCCACACACCAAGCCTGATCTGAGTCAGAAGGATTAAAAATGCCCTAGTAAAGTGGTTCAGATGATCCAGAATTGAGTCCTCCTGAATTCACAACTGGCCAGTTTGGGTGGGATCCAGTGCCATGCAACTGAGCCCAAGAGAGAGGGCTACCCATCTGGGCCACAATTTCAGTACTGCAATTAGGAGAAATAGGCAAGGTCAAGCAGCAACCCAAGGACCCTACTTCTTTTGGAGAACCATTCCTCCCAGCTCTGCTCCAGTTCACAGCTAATAAGCCATCACACCTATGCAACACACACCATGTGTCAGGCACTGTTCTAAGCAGTGGGGGTGATAATAATGTGGACATTGTGACAAACTGAGAATGAACATTTTATATATATACATGCATACATATTGATATAGATATATACAGAGATACATAGGTAGAGAAAGTGTTTAGTGCTTACCTGTATTACATATACATCTTTTCACCTCATTTATTCTATATACATTTATATTTAGTTTTAATGATATCTGTATTATTACTTTTATCTCAAATCATCTCCATTATCCTCAATAATAATATTGACATTGTAAAAAACAAGTGATCAGTTTTCATACACACACAGTGTTTAGTACTTATATGTATGAAATGTATGTATATAATACATAAATATAATGTATATATGAATGTATATATATCACAATATTCATATTATTATTATCATCATCAACAAGGATAATTGATTTCTAACGTTATCTCCGTTTTCAAATATATAATAGATTGGGTACAACTGGTTAAAAAACTTGTCCAGGGTCATGCAGCTAAAAAGTAGCTCCAGGATCTGTGCTCACCTCCCCAGATGGCCCCTCTCACAGGGGATGCAGAAGTTGGCACATAAACTTAGTGTACTGGACACAGTACTTAGTCTGAGGGTAGATCATTAACCCAAACTGACCTAATAATTGGACCTTCGCCCATGACCACTAATGGGTCCATATTGCATAGATATCACCCAAGTTTGGGCCAATCAGAGTATTTCCTAAGAGTTTTTGTCTCTCCAGAAGCTAGCCTGAGAAGATGCAAAGCAAGGAGCTGTGGATACCCCGATGCCAGTCTCATATAGAAAACAATGGTAGAGAATGATGCCCAAAAGCAGAGAGAAGGAAAATCAAGAAGAAGAAAAAGTAAAAAATGATGGAGTCAGAGCCATCTGTCTAGTTCCTGAGGTGCCCAGATTTGCCCTTCCTTCCATGCCTGGGTTTCAGCTCTTCCTCTGACTCTGAGAACAACTTCAGAATCATAGGCTGGCTCTGATCAGGTTCACATCCTTTATAATACTCATACAGAAGGTGACTCACCAGAAAAGATTTGCACAGATTTCCACCAACATTTCGGCAGGCCCAGGGCGTGATGCAGAGTGCTGAAAGTAATATTAATTAAATCTAAATGTTTTTGTCCCCTGAGGGACTTCAAATACAGTGATTAAAGTTCCCAGGAATCATTCATTCAACAGCTTTAGAACATTTGGATATGATCTGAACTCGGTGAGTTTCTGTCTTCAGCATTTAATTTGAGCAATTGCCATCAACAGCACCCAGCAAAGGGGGAAACCATGCCTCCATATGCTTTACATTAGCGGTCCATCAGTCTGCATTTTTAATGGCATTCATTGTCCTCTGAACCTTTGTTCAGTAGGTACCTACTTAATTTTAATCACTGATAATGACATTTCTATAATTAAGAGGACAGAGATCATCTGGAATAACAAAGGTCAAGATCAGTTATATAGGTAGGGAATAAAGTGCTGAGAAGGATACATTGATTTTCTGCATTTGGGCCAAAGTATGGTTTTTCTCTGAAGGTTGTCTTTCTTCTAACTGAATTATATTTTAATGTCGTTATAATTCAGTCCTTCAACAGATTTATACTGAACACTTACTATATGTTAGGCACTCTGCCCAGTGTTGGGAGTATAAACATGAAAGAAGCAACATCACACATTGCTGTCTTCAAGGTGATCCATTTAAGGGTGGATTGGAGCACAGCACAAAACAGTGTTGATAGCTTACTCAGTATCTGTAGCTCCTTCCTCCTTCTTAACAGATCCCTTCTATTGTTCAGTTACTCATGGGCCCCAGAACAAGCTGGCCCCATCCCTGGCTTGAGGACTGGACATGGTGTATCTAAAGGAATCCCCTTAGCCTTTCCAGTGAGTGACCCAGTCAGCACGTGGCTTTCCCAATCAGCAAGAGTGATTCAGAAGCGGACACATGAACTCAAAGAGATCAATGAGATAAAGAGGGAAAGTTTGCTGTCTCTCTCTGACCATTGGATGTAGTGAAACCATTACAGCCATCATATGTCCAACTTGAAGATGAAGCCAGCACCCAGAGGACAGAAGAATCATAGAGAAACTGAGCAGAAGCCTCCAGATTAAGGCAGCCCTGAAGCCCAATCAGCTCCCGCCTTCCCAACTGTGAAAGTCTACATATTTCCTCATAATTTTCAACCAGTTTGAGTTGGTCTCATTCTAATGAATAGAGACAAATGAACAGAAACGTGGGATGCAACGGTGAATATATGCAGAGAGCATGAAAGGAAAACCGAGGAGTGGTGGCAGGAGATCCCAGTGGGGACAGCCGTTGCACGGGCAGGTTAGGGAAAAGACATCAAAGTGGAGCCTTAAAGGATGAATAGGAGCCCAATGGATGAGGGTGCGGGCTAGGGAAGGACAGAATTTCAGATAGAGGGAACAGCCAGAAAGAAAAATAGGAGGAAAATGGCATGAAGTTCAACATTCCTAATGTAGTGTAGAAAGTCTAAAGTGAGGCTGGAGCCAGATCATGAAAGATTTGGACACCGTGAGAAGGAGCTTGGACTTAACCTTGAACAAGGGAGAGCCACTGATAACAAGTGAGGTGGGCCTATCATAGTCAGACTTGCACTTCAGTCAGGTCTCTCTGGTGCCCATGGAGAGACGCACTGGCAAGAGACAGGTACTTTGTAGCCCATACAGTCTCTGTCACAACCTCTCAGCTCTGTTCTTGTAGTACAAAAGCAACCAGAAACTGTATCTAAATTAATGGGTGTGGCCATGTTCCAATAAAACTTTATTTATAAAAATAAGCTGTGGGCTGACTGACAGATTCTTAGTGTCTCTTAACCTCATAAAAAAGCACAAATCAAGCAGGATTAGCCCCCTGCTCATACCAGTACTGTGACCTCCCATCACACATAAGGGAACTCAATCTTTCTCTCCCTCCCGGCTCTGAGCAGCCCTGCTTCCCTTACTGACTTCACCTCCTGCCACTTCAGCTCTTGCTGGCTTCGCTCAAGCCATACTGGCCTTCTGCTGCTTCTTGGATACTTCTAGGTTACTCCCACATTAGGACCTCAGCACTGGCTGTTCCCTCTGTGTGGATTGCTTTTCCCCTAGAACTTGGCATAGCTCACCCCTTTATGTTATATGTGTTTCTGCTCAAATGTCGCTCCCCAGAGACACCTTTGCTGATCACTCTCTTCAAAATAGCTCCCACTCCTCTTCTGTCTTCTAACCCTGATAATGTTTTTCTTCATAGCACTTATTACTGCCTGACATTATGTTATTTATTTGTTTGTTTACTGGTTTCTTATCTGTTTCTCTCACTGACATGTAGCTCCACTAGAGCAAATAATTTTGTCTTGCTCACTGTTACATCCCCAGCACCTAGATTATTGCCTGGCACATCACAGACAATAAGTATTTATTAAATGGATGAATGAATAAATTTCTGTCCCCTGTCACCAAAACAACCCATATTATGGGGGCTTTATCAGGAGAGACCAAAGTCTAATTTTGAAACTGTGACCCTCATTTGCTATACAAAGATATTCATGTTTCCCACTTAGTGACCTCATCTCTGCTCATGGGCTTTTAACTTCCTGTGATAATTCCTGTGCAATCATCCTGGAAAAAATCTGGGATGCTCTTATATCAGGATGCATCATTTGCAATATCCAGAAATACCAAGCATCCAAAGTCACCAAATAAGACTGTGATTACTTTAAGGCCAAAGGGAATTCAGGATGTTATTGTGATAGAGCTGTGACACACAGGGACGGAGACAAGAAGGATGCAGGTCAGGAATGGGTAGAGTACAGATTTAAAGGACAAGTCCATTGTAGATTGGCCTAATGAGGTTTAAGAATCCCAACATCACCACAAACTGCTTGAGACAAAGGAAAGCACTCCAAGATCGTCCAGCCCCCTTGCAACTTTATGTGTGGTCCCAGGACCAGCAGCATTGCATCACCTGAGAGCTTGTTAGCATCCCACAATCTCAGCTCTCAGGTTCTAGACCTCCTGGATCAGATTCTGCTTGTCAGCAAATCCCCAGGCAATTCATGTGCACATTCTGAAGTGTCACGTTAGCCCATTTGCCTGGCAGCTAAACATCCAAGGTCTTTGTTTAGTCTACCAACCTTTATCTTGCTCATAGTTACCATAAAATGTGATTTCCCCCACACTTAAGAGACAAGAAATGTCACAAAGAAATCAAATCCTTAACTTTTTTGGAAAAATCTAAAACCTGGCAACCCTAGGTGTGTGCATTCCACATGATGCCACCTGGTGGGGAGTAAGCAGTGACTCCCCTTTACCAAGCCCTACAGTTCACACCACACCTGCTGTAATCATCAGAGATACTTGTCCAGACACCACAGATATTTCAGTTTCCAACCCCTCATCTAGTCCAGCAATCTCATTTTACAGAAAAGGAGAGCACACTCAGAAGGGTTAAGCATTTGGGCTAAAGATTCATAGCTAGTCCAATACTCATTCACTTAAATTATCCTGCCTGAAAAATAGGTAGCTTTATTGCTCCCTTGAAGATGAAAGAGCTAAAGTACTTTAAAGAAACTCACTGGCTCTCTTAAAATAAAGAAATAAATAACCCAAATATCCTGATTCTCCAAGGCTGGTAGGGGAGAAAGAGTGTGCCAGTGGAGAAGGGAGGCTGGAGGTAACCCTGCATGACTACATCCAAGGAAGGACTAGCCCTGAGAAATGTTCCTTCGCTTGGAGATCCACCAAGGACCACTTCACCGCTCCAAGGAAAAGGGAAATCTTGGGAGGCAGAGAAACCTCCTCTGCAAATGGAATTTATCCTTTCACTGACAAGGAGGGGAGATTATGGGGTGACACAGAAGTAAATTGGTGGACCCAGAACATCAGTGACTGACCCAGGCTCATCCAAGTGCCAGAAGTAAAAGCCAGGGATGGAATTCCAAATTCCAAGTCCAGATTAAGCTGCTGCAGCCTAGATCCAAGGGCTATTCTTACTTCTGGATTTATCAAGCTTCTAATTCTCCAATTTCTCACTCTCAAAATTAATGATGACAGTAAGAAAGATAATAACAAAATAACAATAACAAAACCAAACCATTTGGAATAACAAAACAAGCTGCTCTGATGGGTATCGTGATTCAGAGTTTATCATAGACATTATCTTCTCTGAACATCGCAAGAAGTATGACCACTCTCCCATTTCACAGATTCCAAAATAATCTGTCCAGATGCACAGAGTAGGTGCTCAGACTGATACTCCAGCTCACATCATCTGACTCTTTTAAAGCATACATTTCCTCAAGCAGGTAAAAACAAGATAACTGAAAAGCAGACTATGCTGTCCTATAGATAGCCTAAAAGAATCATTGGAAAGACTCTATGCAATGGCCATTAAGTGAAAAGACCAGAATGTAAGCCCCAACTCTGCTGCTAACAAGCTGTGTGAACTTTCGGATGTTACTTGACATCTCTGGGCTTCGGTTTCTTTATGGATTAAATAGGGTTAACAACAGCCCTTGCCTCATTCTAAGAGTCAAACAAAATAATGCGTATAAAAATGCTTAGTCCACTGTCTAACACATAAAGGAAATAGTCAATAATTGAGAGCATTTATTTTTACTTCAGTCTGGAAAGAAAAATTTCTAAATACAGCACCTAGAAAGACCTTAGAGGTTTGTAAACCAAAAATTTAGGTACAGAGAAGAAATGGAGAGAGAGAAATCTTATTCCTCTAATCTCGCAAAAAGAGACTCCAGGGAAGCAGAAATTGTGATGTATCAACAGCTTTGAGATTACAATATAAATTAATCAAGGGAATTATTCTTCCTTTCAGAGGATTTAGACTAAGGAGCAATGGCCTGAAGCCACAGAAAGGGAAATTTGGGTTAGATACAGCAAGACAAGAATGTTCTCAGCAGGGAAAGTAATTAGGAAATGAAATAGACTCCCAGGGGTTAGGATGGAAGAATCTGCCCTGGCAGTAATCAAGGAGAAAGGAGGGAGAGGAGAACAAGCAGGGAAGAATTGCAAAATATCCATGGGGGGGCGGGGGAGGAAGTGTTTCTACCTCCTTTAAAGAACCCATCCAGGGGTCAGCACCAGCCTTTTATGACCACCTATGTTCCTGGTGCCCCATGAGGTCTTAAGGGGGATGCAGAAGAACAATAGGAAGGACGCTGACCTCAGGAAGCTTGCCATCTAGTAGGGAGCAGATTTCCCAGACTCAGAGGAGAAGGGGAAGGGACTAGTACCATCCATCCTGGTGGGCCACTATTCCCCTGGGCTAACGCTCAACTGTTTCTACACTGTCACAGAACAAAAGGCATGAGTTAGGTTTAACAATCGATATTATTGATTTTACATAGACAATTAGAAAATCCTTTTTTTCCCATGGGTCATGATGATGTTACATATTGAGATGTTATAATAAGACCTTATTTTGGTGGAGGCAGTGTGGCGAAATAGCATTGTGAGACTCTTATATACAAAAGAAAAATAGGAAAAGTCACAATTCAAAGCTGAGATTGATGCCTAATTCAATGGTAAAGAAAATCGACTAAGAGGAAAATCATGGTATATTTGGCAAAAATATATCTTGGGATGAGCTGAGATTGAAGTTACGTCTTGACCTGAATCAAGATGCATTTGAGACAGTAGACAGCCGTCATCAGCTATCTATTGCCATAATACTGCTGTTTAACAAAAAATCCACCCAAAACCCAGTGGCTTAAAGCAATAACCGTGTATTGATTCTCGCAATTCTGTGGGACACCTGGGTGGTTCTCTTGACCTGGACTAGGCTAGGCTGACCTTCCCTGGGCTTGCTCATGTGTCTTGGCCTGTTCTTATGACATTGTTCTGAGAAAGCACAGAAGCAGCAAGACCTCGTGAGGCCTGGGCTCAGAACTCAGAACTCCTCCAGACCATCTTGACACCCTCTTGTTGAAGGAGGAAGATTCTGGTTCACTCCTGGCTCTTCTTGGCTCCATCCAGATACTGAGGAATGGTGCACGATTTTGATTGACCTGATAAATAGCTAATCTGCAAATGAAAAAGGCAGGAAAGAAAAGAGTAAGAATCTTTGTTGCTTCCACTGAAAGAGAGTTTTATGGGGGCGTTTAGAGAGAAACAGAGTTTAGAGATGGAATATGCTAGCAAAGTCTATACAACAAAGATGGGAAAAGTAGATTTCAAAATATATTACTGGGAGTGAGACTGAGATCTTATTTAAAATCTTGTCAAAGCTTTGGTAGAGGTTGAATTGCTCTGCACTTATCCTTGGTTTGGGACTGACATTGCTTTGAGTGCACCTTGGTGCAGCCTGGCAGCGGTTTTGTGTGGGGACAGGACAGTGGGCTCCCCCGGGAGCAGGTGCACCATCAGGCTCATGCTACAGTCTAATAAACATCTCACATACACCCTGGTTTGGGACCAACTGTGTGGCACTTAACTAGGGAGATAAATCAATCCCAACGTTAAATGGAGACTGGAAATGAAATGGCCTAGTCTAGAAAGAGATGACCAATTCCTCCTACGACACATAAATTTTGCCCTCATTTGAATTGGAAGAAATCTTGCAGCTCCTTCCTCCTGATTAAGAATGTCATAAATCCCAGGGATCAGAGGGAGAACGCAACTCTCTGGCCAGAGGAGTCTAACACATTCCAGAACAACATTGACCCCACTCACAGAAGTCTGCTCATATTTTGTTCCAAGACCTCAGAAAATTCGTGCGGAAAATCAGAACTTGCTAACTCAAAAATGTTTCCAAATTATTCCTGAAAACAAAGCCTTATCCTGAGACTGTTTTCTGTGTCTTTATTATCTGCAAGCAGGAATTTATAGACTCAAGGCACTATATATTTGTTCTCTAATCACATGAGGAAAATGCTAGCCCTGGGGTCTGGTAGCCACAGAACACCTGAAGAACAAGTTCATGAATTAGCAGTCATCTCAATCCTAACACAAAGCCCTCGAAGAGCTCTATCATGGAGGGACAAGAATGGATGAAGGACACGGGGTCGCCTCCGAGGAACGCCCTTTTTGCATGACAGCCAGCATCAGACAGAAAGCAGAGCCTGTTGTAGCTGGAGGGCTACCCACCCACTGCCCTCTCACAAACGTGTGGAATCTTTGAGTGCTCAGTAAGGTCTGGTGAATAAAAGGGTCCCAGAAGCTACTTGTGATTCTAAACATTCCGCAACACCACTCCAGCTTCTGTGTCTTTGCACATTTGGTTTCTACTGCTTACAAAGCTCTTTCTGCTGCTCTGGATGGTAAAGGAAACCCCCTCATCTGAGAAATCATCCCCTCTGAAACCTTGCTTGACCAGGCAGCCATATGCTCCCGCCACCCCACCTCCTTGGAGCTCTGTGCACTCTTTGTCCCTAACACTTAACTTCCTTGCCCTGTTGAGCAGGAATTTTCCAGATGTCCACCAGGGAGCGCTGATATAAAGATAATGAGCACTGTAGAAATTGATGGGATTATTTATGTTAGCCCCACAGACTCAGATAAGCGATTATCAAGTACATACCATTGATGGGGCATCCCTGATAGATAATCTACAGCTCTTCAGAGAGAAAATCAATTTGTTTCATTCATTCATTCATTCATTCATTCATCAATATGTATTTGTTGAGTATCTTCTAACTGCCACCATATCAATTACCTGTTACTACTTAACAAATCACTTCAAAACTTAGTGAATTAAAATTAAAAACTTAGAGGCTTCAATATCCACAACCATTTAATTGATCACCATTCTACAATTTTGGCAGGTCTGGGTTAGCACAGCTGTGTCTGTGATCTTGGCTGGGACAGCCCAGCTGGGCCTGTAGGATGCAAGATCATTTCACATCCCCATCTGGATCCTCTGCTCACATGACCAGAAAGGCTGCAGTCTGGCTGGGTCTCTCTTTCTCACTTCATGCTCTCTCATCCTCCAGTTTCTGTCTTTCTATCTCTCTAGTAAGATAACTTGAACATGGTGTCTCAGGGCTCTGAGAAGGGGAGAGGCAGAAGCTCCAAGGCTTCTTAAGTCCTACACTCTAAAACCAATATGATGCCACTTCGGCCACATTCTGTTGGCCAAAACAAGTCACCCAGTCAGCCCACATTCAGAGTGAAGAAACAGACACCATCTCTTGACAGGAGATGCAAAAGGGTGGATGCAGGGGAGCAGAATTCGGTGGGGGCCTAGGACACCCAGGCAGTGGGCAGGGTCAACACTGGGAAACACTGGTGGGTAAGACACAGTTGCTGTCCTCAAAGAGCTCAAGTAAGGGTGACGGTAAATGGATCAGTACATAATTACTAAATGCTAAAGTAGGTGCCACAAACATCCACAGGTGGGGAAACTTTCCACCCTTAGCAGTCAAGGTGCCGAGGAGCATGATTGTAAGAGAATCCTGGGATTCCCCCTGCCTATAAAGGGGTCACAGAGGTTGGGGAAGACATACTCACTTTGTCTTCCCAGAATATTTGCAGACTCCTCAGAACCTTTAAGACACGGATTCTGCATTCAGACCTCTCTCTCCATAGGTTTGTCGTCCCACCCAGTGGGAAGCAATGTTTGCGTTCACCTTTCCATTGCCAGGCATCAGGTTAACACACCCCAGGAGAAATCGTTGCCCCTGGTCGCATCTGGCTGCTCTCTCACTTGGCTATCTTTGGCCGCGCCCCGGGATTGATATTTTCACTTGCACATCCCACTCCCTCCCCCCCCCAACTCAGACTGGACTCATATATCCTACCCTTTATGACAAAAGCCTTTACAACAGATCTTTCCCATGAGCTAGCAGCTCTTCAACTTTTAAGAACTTGATTGAAGCTATGTATTCTCTCTCTGGATAAATGCATATTAGCATAGACATGCATTTTGATTATAAATCAGGGGGTCCACAGACCTCTAAAGCCCAGTAAGGAACCATGATACTGATTTTGCTCTTTAATCTCTGCTTCTCTACACAATGCCTGATACATAAATGAATAAGTGAAATAATGAATTAATCATTCAATACACCAATATTATAAGACAATGCCTAATATCTCATTTTAATTCCTTAGAGCAGAATGAGGGCCACTTCTCCCAGAGATGTAGACTGTCCTCTCCATGGTTAACCAAGAACAAGGAAGGGAGGGTTCCAGAAGTATTCACTGTCAAATCCTTCAAGCCTGCAGTGAGAGCCAGGGAGTCTGAGCATTTAGAAGAGGCTTTCTCTTTACAGTAACTCACCAGTTCCTGTCTCAGGCCAGATCACTGCCTAAGCCTGTGTGAAGGATGGAAGCTTAGCTGTCGGTCACATGATTGCACTTCTGCCTCCGTGTTCCCATCCCACAGATCTCTGTCGGGTTTGGTGTAGGAGGAGAATATAAGAGCTGCCAGAAGAAAAACAAAACTGTCAATCATTTTCAAATTCTTTCCTGGTACAGGGGGATGCAGGGGGAGACTCTGAGCCCTTTTGTAAATAAGCAAACTGATAGGCTGGATTCAAGAATGTTAGCCTAGTGTGGCCAAACCTGATAATTTCATCTAACAATATCTTTTCTCTTCTCTCCCCCGTCTCCTTGTTCTCCAAGGAACAGAGAAGGCTTTGTGGACTTGATAGCATTAATCTTCAGAAAATCCTGGGGGACATCCTGGAGGCAAGACGCTGAATCCTCTTGTGCCTGCAGAGAATGTGTCCAGGGAGAGGGAGAGGCTTGCCAAAGTCACAGGATGCACATCTTTAAAAGCTAGGAGCCGGGCTCTAAGCCTAGACCAGCACTGTCCAAACTGCCTGCCAGGCTGTAGGGGGTTTTTCAGAGGGGCTCAGGAACAAAGGTGGCACCAAGTGGGTACATGGGTGAAGGAATGCCTAATCAACCCATATGCCAACCAGTTACCCCAGACACAATAACCTATAGTCTAATAAAATCCTGTATCTAATAAAACATATAATAACTTGTATCTAATAAAGGCCTATAATAATAATAGTAATCTATAACTTGTAATATAATATGTAGTATATATAATTATATAACATATAACCTATAATAATAATAATGTTATAACTAATAAAATCCTAAGTAACCTCTATTTAATAAAAGTTTGCTATTTAATCATAGTTTAAGATCAGGTCCCCGGCACCTTTTAAAACCAGATTAATGGTTCTACTCTCCTTTTATATTGATACTCTGGAGCCACCACTGCTAAGGGCAAGGAAAGGCAGAAGAGAAGGGGCCCGGAGGACCCTCCTTGAGCTGTCCTATATCAAGCATCTGTGCACTACTTCAATGGAAGAAAGGGTTAAGTACTGCTTTTTTAAAAGATAAGAAACCATTGCTCTTGACTGCCAAAAAGAGTCCAAATTTGGCTACAAAGAGAATTTGGCCAGAATCATAAAATCCTTAAATCACAGCACTGCTGAGGTGGTGGGGATTGTCAAAGACTCATAAATCGGTCGACAGGGAGGTTGGAGCAGCCCTTGCTTAGCTGGGCATCAGCATTATTTGTCAAGTTTGCTGATGCAAGTAGTATAAAACCTCCTTGCTTAAGTCGGCAGCCTGTACCAAGTATCTTGGATTTTTCTCTCAGATTTAAGCTCACAGCATAAATGATCCTGGAAAAGTTGAACGTCTCCAAGTCTCAGGTTCCACATTTTGCAAAATGAAGATAATAATGTCGACCGAATAAATGCCTAAGGAATAGGAAAAGGCCCTGTGGCTCCACTTTGCATGCGGGAGGCTCACTCTTTTCAAAATTTCTGTTAAGGAAGTAAAATTGGTTTTGTTCTGTTCTCTATTTCTCTGACTTAACATGGAGCTATGATCTCAGTATGCTCTTAATGTTTATAGAAAGAACGAATACTCTCTAAGATTACATATAAATGATTTAAACACGGTGCAATGTTTTGGAATGTCTACCTTATGATTCAATTGTAAAGCATCAATAACCGAGAACTAGTTATGTGATCAGTAGGCAAAATGTCACCAGAATGACAGAAGTTGCCAGTTAAGTAATTTATCATAGAAATATGTTGAAAGATTCTAGAACTATGTGCAAAGGGACCATTCTATTATTTAGATCTACATTTTTACCGGTAAATTTATGTCAATAAAATGACATAAATTCATTCTCATTAGGCATAATGAGTTCATCCAACTCAACTAATAATGTAGAACATCTGTCAGAGTGACCTTCTAACATGCTCTTTTCAGTGATGTCACAGAGCTTGTTGATTTGTGCCTCCTCAAGTGCACCAGGAGGTCAAGGTCAGCTGCTGCTCAGTACACAATGGCTATGAGACCCACCTCTCACTTGCTATTGTGGATTGTTCCATGTTGATAAAGTTGCATTACCCAAAGTATATTCTAAACAAATCCAGTCCTTCAGAACATGAGGAGAAATAAAGAAAGGAAGAGGGGAAGGAGGGGAGGAGGTGGGGGAGGGAGGGGGGAGGGAGGAAGGAAGGAAGGGATGCAAGGAGGAAGGGAGGGAGGGAGGAGGAGTTTTCATGATCCTTTATGTTTGACAAACACAGAATTAAATGATCTTTATTGCAAGACTTCTCAGAACCATTATGACTTTCCAAGTGGAGAATCAGATATTCAGTGGTTTGTATTTTCTCTGCATGGCATATTGGAAGGAATAATGTTCCATGAATACCACTCAGGGGAATACTGGAGAAAATATTCTAGCCCTGTGTTCCCTTTTCACTGAGTATGACTCAGGTCAATGTTCTTTACTCAGGTTCCCTCAAAGCCCTTAGCTATCCTCACAGTAGACTCTTTAGGCATCATGAGGACAAGAGTGCACGGTGTGGATTTATTGCCAGTCCTTGCTTTCTCAGTGCTCTTCAGAGTCAGCTTGCAGAGTTCCTTCAGGACACTGTAGTAAGTTGGCTCCAGCCTTGAGTTCCTAGCTGGAGCGCCCAAGTGGAAAAAGAGCTGAAGTGAGACTATATAAGTCCTATTTTTAGGCAGGGCTGAGGTTAAACTAGGGTGCCTTACCCAGACATCAGTTTTCAAGTCCAAGGAGTAGACACGGTAGGAAAAGCCAACAGTTCCAAGCTCATATATCCACTAAAGAAACAAAAACAAAAGGAATTCCGGAAGCAAAAGGAATGGGCCCAAGACACTGAGGAAGATGGACCTGAGGACATAGTGAGTGAAGGGGTCAGCCTACTTCAAAAGCCTGGGGTGCATGCTGATAAGCAAGGTCCTGAGCAGGTTCTAAATAAGGCAGACTATGAGTCAGGGGACCCAGGCTCACAGGCTAGTGGCATCTGGAATTGTTCTTGCTGTCATAATTTTGGAATCCAACAAGTCTGGGGAGAGTCTTTTCCCTTGCAAGCCCACTGAAACCTAACCACCACTGTGTCTGCCTTAATTTCCAGTTGGGCTTCTGATAAGCACTTCAGTTCCCCACTTCCTGCCAGACCCTCTTCCTAACCATGACTTTGTTTCTATGTCCCAGCCACCAGAGTCTTGTGTCAAGGGTCTTGTGTCAGGACAGAAAACCATGCAGAGCAAGAACATTGCTACCCTCCTGACTCCAACATCCCAGCTGCCTGGAGGTTCCTGCGTATGGCTGGGGGCAAGAGAAGACCCCAACAAGAAAATGAGAGGTCACAATCTGCAAGAGTTTTCAGCTGCTTCTTGTTCATTTTGCCTTCTACTTTTATTCCTTGACAGTAGTGTTGTGCCTAAGATACTCCTGAATTTCCCTTCCCTTTTCTTCTAAAAATGCTTATAAAATCTTATGCATACCAGAAAATAGTTTAAACATAAAAATACAATGCATATTTATAATTTTTTTTTTTTTTTTTTAAAGATTTTATTTATTTATTTGAGAGAGAGAGAATGAGAGACAGAGAGCAGGAGAGGGAGGAGGGTCAGAGGGAGAAGCAGACTCCCTGCTGAGCAGGGAGCCCGATGTGGGACTCGATCCTGGGACTCCAGGACCATGACCTGAGCCAAAGGCAGTCGCTTAACCAACTGAGCCACCCAGGCGCCCTTAATAATAATAAGATAAAGACCCAGTATCTACCTTGGAATTTAACAAATAGATGATAGAACATCATCAGTGCCTCTGAAATCCCCACTCATGACTAATGGATTTCTTCCATCACCTCACCACCACCATAAGAAACCGTTATCCTAAATTTTATGTTGGTCATTCTCTTGCTTTTCTTTATGATTTTGCCATGGTAAATCCTAAACAATATAATGTTCAGTTTTGCTGAGGTTTGAACTTTGGATTACAAAAATCATACTGTATATATTCTTTTGTAACTTGTTCTTTTCACTCAACTTTGAGAACCATAATGATAAATATAACTCTCATTTCTTAAATTTCATTGCTGTATGGCATTCCATTGTTTGAATGTATTATACATTACTTAACCCTATTTTAAATGGGTGTTTGATTATTTCTAGCATTTTGCTCTTAGGAACAAAAAAGATTCTTATATATGAGCCCTATTGCATATGTGCAAGAATTTCCCTGGAACAATGTTCCTCAAATTTTTGTTTATTTTTGCCTTTTGTTTATTTTTGCCTTAAAAGCTTTTGAGAAGATAAATATTCCCTCAATAGTTTTAAGTAAACATCTAAAAATAAAATAAAATGAGCAAAAATTTCAATAGAGGCTTAAATGGTTACAAAGACTATGATATTTGTCATGCTGTAAATACAGTGAAACTTGGTGATGAGACCAATTCAAATAGAAAGCCACTTGTGGTTGGCACTGTGTTCCACATGTTCCTGTTCTCAGATGAGTTTTTCCCTTCTGCAGGAGTGAGACAGGAAAGGGATGTAAAGGAGGGAATGAAGCTGGATGAGGAAACAGCAGGAAACCCTGTTTCAGGGAACCTAAGAGGGAAGATGGGTTCCTGTGTCTCCAGGTCTCTCTTAGCCCAGACTCCCCAGATCAGGCTGACAAAATGGGCTTCCACCAGCAGAGATTCCTGGAATTGCTGTCACTTTTCTGGACATTCTGGAGAGTTTCAAGACACAGGATATTCCCATTGATATTAAAGCTTGAAATGGAAGGAATGTTATTACAGAAAAGTCACTCAAGGCCTTGAATTCTTTCTAAGTTTTATGCAAAAAGCCACTTAGTAACCTAGCGTTTGTAAACATTATTTTTAATGATCCATCGGCTGACAACATGATTGGATACTTTGTCAATTTGGTTGAAAGTAAAGAATTGCAAACTCTTTGACTTGTAAAACAAAACAAAACAAAACAAAAAACCTGTTCATTTAGGTATTATTTTTTTTCAGTTTCTCAGAAATATAACCAAGAGGCTTCATCATATAGCTATTCAAAAAAGATTTTTCAAATAACTATTCATCATACATATGATTTTTTTACTTAGAGTAACCTTGCTTAACCTAATGTGGTTAGAAAGGGTTAGGAAAAATAAATACTGTTTATTTTAATCAAATTTTGCTGATACAGTATATTTGATAAAATGCTTTTTATCTTATCAAGGTCTCTTAAGACATTTTCATCTAAATCTCGAAGTGAGAATATAATTCAATCAATCTAGGGATAATATCCAGTTTCTAACTGAACAGGCAAACTAGTCTTTAGGTTTAACTAATTAGCCAGGCCAGACTGACTTTGTGGCAGAAGAAAATCTGGTTTCATTCTTAAATTAAATAAATGTGTTACTATGAAACCCTGATAAATATCTTACTTTTGTGATATAACTTTAAGATTGATAAATGGATAAAAAAAATAAAATATAAAAAAATAAAAAAATAAATAAGATTGATAAATGGATGGACAGATGGATGGATGGATGGATAGATAAGTGATTGAGATACTGCTTTGTTCTGAATTTTTTACCCGGATGAAATTTTTTACCCGGATGAAAATGCTGCCATCTTTGAAATTCCACCTGCAGAGTACAAGACTTCCCATTACTCTACATTCTTGCCGACAATTGGTATTGTCAAGGTTTTCACTTGCCAGTAAAATAGTTGTGAAATTTTATCTCATATTTTAATTAGCATTTCTTTCATTACTAAGGAGATCAAGCATCATTCCTTGTGTTTATTGACCATGTTGTGTTTCCCCTTTTGTGAAATTCCTATTCATGTCATTAGTTCATTTATCCATTAGGATCATTTGGCTTTTCACTTGTTGATTCTCAAGATTTTTTTTAACATATTGTTCAGTACTCTATCGATTATGTGTATTAAAATATCTTCTCTTGGTTTATGGATTACATTTTTACCCTGTTTATTATGTATTTAGACGAACCAAAGTTGTCAATTTTAATGTGGTTGAATTTATCAACATTTCCCTTTATGGTATATGTTTTTTTGTATCATAAGAAATTCTTCCTATCTCAAGATCATACAGGAATTCTTCCACATTTTCTTCTAAAAGTTTTAAAGTTTTGTCATTCACATTAAGTATTCAATCCATCTGGAATTGATTTTTGTGTCTGAGATAGAGTTAGGATCCATTTTCATTTCTTACCATCTAGATAAAGAATTGTCTTGACACTATTTATAGAATTTTCCATTCTTTCTCCACTGATCTGGAGGATCAGCTCAGTCATCGAACAGGCTTCTGAATATGTGTAGATCCGATGATAACCAAGAATGGTGGTAGTTGAGCAAAGGCTCACCAGATCTGGCCAGAGTAGGACTCTTTTATGAATAATCGTTCACCTGCTTCATCCTCCTTTCTTCTTCTCTTTCTTTCACAGAGGTCAGATCAGCATAGCAGTATGAAGGCTTTACCTGCCCACCCCTGCTCCCTCTTCCGTTTTTCTTTCATAGACATCACACCCAAAAAAACCTCTTACACCTCCAACTCCATCTTGGCAGCTGCTTCCCAGAGAACCCTACCAATGCACTCTCACAAAAATTTTAGAATCTTTTATCATATTCCACAGGAAAGTTTAAGATATAGTTTGGAATTGCATTGAATCTATTGATCAGTTTAGGAAGAATTGACATTTTTACAACATGAATATTTTCTATACATACACGTTAGGTCTATTTCAGTCTTCTTAATGCCTCTCAATAAATTTTTAATTTGTTACCAAGAACTATGTGCATGTCATTGTCAATTTTTTTTTAATTCCAATATAGTTAACATGCAGTGTTATATTAGTTTCAGGTGCACAACAGAGTGCGATCTGAAGAGAAACCAGAGTGTTCAGGTGCATAATAGAGTGATTCAGCAATTCTATATAGTACTTGGTCTCATCATGATAAATGTTCTCTTTAAGCCCCTTCATCAATTTCACCCATCCCCTCTCCCACCTCCTCTCTGATAACCATCAGTTTGTTTTCTATATGGTTTGTCTCTTTTTTTCTTTGTTCATTTGTTTTGTTTCTTAAAGTCCACATAGGAGTGATATCATATAGTATTTGTCTTTCTCTGACTTATTTCACTTAGCATTTTACTCTCTAGATCCACCTATGTTGTTGCAATTGACAAGATATCATTATTTTTTATGGCTGAGTAATATTCTGTTATATATGGTGGCTCGGTTGGTTAAGCACCTGACTCTTGATTTTGGCTCAGGTCATGATCTCAGGGTCATGAGATCAAACCCCACATCGGGCTCTGCACTGAGTGTGGAGCCTGCTTAAGAGTCTCTCTCTCTTTCTCTCCTCTTCCTCTGCCCCTCCCCTGCTTGTGCTCTTTCTCTCTGTCTCTCCCTCTCTCTCAAATAAAGATAAAAACAAACAAAAAACCAAAAATAAATAAATAAAATATTTCATATATATATACTTATATGTATACGCACAACTTCTTCTCTATTCATTCATCTATCAGTGGACACAGGCTGCTTCCATAGTTTGCTGTTGTAAATAATGCTGCAGTAAACATAGGGGTGCGTATATCTTTTTGAATTAGTGTTTTGTATTCTTTGGGTAAATAACCAGCAGTAGAATTACTGGATCATATGGTAATTCTATTTTTAATTTTTATAAAAAACTCCATACTATTTTCCACAACGGCTACCTACCAACAGTGCAAAAGTGTTCCTTTTTCTCCACTTCCTAGCCAATGCTTATTTCTTGTCTTTCTGATTCTAGCCATTCTGACAGATATGAGTTGATATCTCACTGTGATTCTGATTTGCATTTCCCTGATGATGAGTGATGCTGAGTATCTTCTCATGTGTCTGTTGGCCATCTGTATGCCTTCTTTGGAGAAATGTCTGTTCATGTCTTCTGCTCCTTTTTTAGTTGCGTTATTTGTATTTTGAGTGTTGAATTGTATAAGTTATTTACATACTTTGGATACTATTTATCAGATATGACATTTGCAAATATCTTCTATTCGGTAGGTTGTATTTAATTTTGTTGGTTGTTTCCTTTGCTGTGCAGTAACTTTTCATTTTGATGTACCCCCAGTAGTTTATTTTTGCTTTTGTTTCTCTTGCCATAGGAGACATATCTAGAAAAATGTTGCTATGGCTAATGTCAGAGAAATTACTGCCTGTGCTCTCTCTAGGATTTTTATGGTTTCAGGTATCACATTTAGGTCCTTAATCCATTTGAGTTTGTCTTTACGTATGATGTGAGAAAGTGGTGCAGTTTCATTCTTTTGCATGTAGCTGTCCCATTTTCTCAACAACATTTGTTGAAGAGGCTATCTTTTTCCCATTGCATATTCCTGCCTTCTTTGTTGAAGATTAATTGACCATATAATCATGGGTTTATTTCTGGGCTCTCTGTTCTGTTATATTGATCTATGTGTCTATTTTTGTGCCAGTATCATACTGTTTTGATTGCTATAGCTTTGTAGTATATCTTTGTAGTATATACTTTTTTAAGATTTTATTTATTTATTTATTTGAGAGTGAGAGAGAGAAAGAGACAGAGAGAGAGCCCAAGCAGGGGGGAGGAGCAAAGGGAGAAGGAGAAGCACACCCCCCTCTGAGCAGGCTCAATCCCAGAACTCCAATCATGACCTGAGCCCAACGTTTAACTGACTGAGCCACCCAGGTGCACCAGCTTTGTAGTAAATATTAAAATATGAGACTGTGATACCTCTAGTTTTCTTTTTCTTTTTCAAGATAGCTTTGGCTATTCAGGATCTTTTGTGGTTCCATACAAATTTTAGGATTATTTGTTCTAGTTCTGTGAAGAATGCTATTGGCATTTTGATAGGAACTGCATTAAATCTGTAGACTGCTTTGGGTAGTATGGACATTTTAACAATATTTGTTCTCCCAATCCATGGGTATGGAATGTCTTTCCATTTGTTTGTGTTATCTTCAATTTCTTTCATCAGTGTTTTATAGTTTTCAGAATACAGATCTTTGACCTCCTTGGTTAAGTTTATTTCTAGGTATCTTATTATTTTTGGTGCAATTGTAAATGGGATTGTTTCCTTAATTTTTCTTTCTGGTGCTTCATTATTAGTGTTCAGAAATGCAATGAATTTCTGTATATTGATTTTGTATCCTTCAACCTTACTGAATTCATTTATCAGTTTTAGTTCATTTTTGGTGGAATCTGTAGGATTTTCTATATATAGTACCATATCATCTGCAAATAGTGAAAGTTTTACTTTTTTCTTACCAATTTCCATGACTTTATTTCTTTTTCTTATTGGATTTCTGTGGCTAGGACTTGCAGAATTATGTAGAATAAAAGTGGTGAGAGTGGACATCCTTGTCTTATTCCTGATCTTAGGGGAAATGTTCTCATTTTTCACCATTGAGGATGATATTAACTATGGGTTTTTCATATATGGCCTTTATTATGTTGAGATATCTTTCCTCTAAACCTACTTTGTTGAGGGTTTTTATCATGAATGGATGTTGTACTTTGTCAAATACTTTTTCTGCATCTATGGAAATGATCATATGGTTTTATCCTTGCTCTTGTTGATGTGATGTATCACATTCATTGATTTGCAAATATGGAACCAATTTTGTATCCCAGAAATAAATCCCACTTGACTGTGGTGAATGATTTTTTTTAATGTATTGTTGGATCTGTTTGCTAATATTTTGTGGAGGATTTTTGCATCTGTGTTTATCAGAGATATTGGCCTGTAGTTCTCTTCTTTTGTAGTGTCTTTATCTGGCTTTGGTATTAAGGTAATGCTGGCCTCATAGAATGAATTTAGAAATTTTCTTTCCTCTTCAATTTTTTGGAAAGGTATGAGAAAAATAGGTATTAACTCTTCTTTAAATGTTTGGTAGAACTCACCTGTGAAGCTGTCTGGTCTTTGTCAAAAATTTATTCCTTTGTACTTGGAACTTTTGGTTGAGACTATAACTACAGACTTAAAATTCCATTTTCTGACTTTTTCAACTTTTTTTTTCTGATCTAAATAAATGCCCTAACTTTTGTATCTTAGATCCATAAGTCTTGATAAACACTAACTAAGTCTTTTGATTTTTTTGTAGGCATTTAGGTTTTCTTTGTAGACTGCATTATCTGAGAATTATGGCAGTTTTGTTTCTTCCTTTTCAAATCTTTAAACTCACAATTCTTGTTTGACTACATGAGCTGTGGCTCCCAGTAAAAGGTTGAATAGGAGAAGTTTCAAGGGCCACCCTGGTCTTTTCTTGAACTGAATGAGAATCTTTTCAATTTTCTACCTTTGAGTATGCTACTTTTTATTTGTACTATTTATCCTATTTATTTAGCTTATTTATCATTTCTTATTGTTTTTTTTTTCTCCTCTCCACCTGCTGAATTAATTGAATTTCTCTCCTTCACTCCATACACATTTCCATTTTTTTCTCCTTTGACTTCCTTGGAAATTATATACTCCATTTCTATTCTTTTGGAGATTTTCATGGAAATTTTAAAATGCATACTTAGCTTATCAAAATCTAGAGAGACTTCATCTCTTTATCTTCTTCTTCATCAACATGCTTTTTTAATGCTTTTAACTTCAAATACACCTTTGATTTATACATATAAATATTCAGAATTTTCTTTCTACTTCAAATTTTCTACCGCCATATGTTGGACACTATTGATACTGCCTTTTTATAGTCAGTGTATGTTTAGTTTTACCCACAGGCTTACCATTACCTTTATTCACTTTTTCATCTTGTATTTCGGATCTTCTGGGATTATTTTTCATCTGTCTGAAGTGCATTTCTTTAGATATTTCTTTAGTGGAAGCCTAGTGGAAATTAATTCATTCAGATTTTGTTTGTTTGAAATGTTTTCATTCCAAAGTTATTTTTGAAAAAGATAATTATGCTTGCATCAAGTCATAATTTGGAAGTTATTTTCTCTTGGCATGTTGAAGAAGCTTTTACCAGTCTTCCAACTTTCTTTGTTACTATTGAGAAATCAATTTTCAGCCTAATTTTAGTTTCTTTGCACATTTCTACCTTTTATCTCTTACTGATCTTAAGATCTCTTTGTCTTTACTAATCCTCAATTCACTATGTGTCTAGGTGTGTAGCTTACATTTTATGTATCTTGGTTGGGGTTTATTGGGCCTCATGATATAAGAAATGGCATATTTTATTAGTACTAGAAATTCCTAGACATTATTTTTTTAATGTAAATTCTCCCTCTTCTCTCCATCATCTCTTTCTGGAACTCCCAGTAGACTTATGTTCAAATTTCTAATCCCTTATATTCTATTATTTTTATTCATATTTTCCTTCTCTTGTCTCTCTGATGTGCAGCCTATGTAATTTCCCCATATCTACCTTCCAGCTTACTTATTCTCTGTTTTGCTATATCTAATCTACATTAATCTTTCCTCTGTGTTTTAATATTAACTTTTACTTTTTAAATTCTAGATATTGCATATGTTTCCTTCCAATTATGATGAGTCAATTATGTATGTATGTTTCAACATGTATGAAAGTATTAAACAATACTTTCTTGTATTTTTACATTTTCAATACTCAGATTTTTAGCATTTGAATATGTTTATTTTATATTTTATATCTGAAAATTCCAGTTTGAGGATCTGACTCCACATTTTTTTCTATCTGCTGACTTGTTTATGGTAGCTTATGGGAGTTGAACAGGTAAAGCAGGTATTTTCTAGGGAGGTAAAAACATTAAGTATGATACAGTGTGACACTATGGATATATTACATTAGACATCTATTGAACTTTACCGTGCAAGAGTTCATCTTAATGTGTGCAAATAAAAACTCTTTAAGTGCTCAGAGGAATCCCAGGATGGAATGCAGAATGTGACAAAACAATCTAGCTGTATTATAGATGTATGAAACAACCTCCCTGAATGGATTAAGAGAAAGGGTACTCACCTAAGTAAATGTGGAAATGAGTAGAGCCTGTAAAACTAAAGCAACATAAATTATACATAAACACAATAAAATTGTTTATAAGTTGAACAATTAAGTAAATGGATGGCAAATGGTAGTTTTTCACTGTTGGAGTGGAAGGTTATAGACACACCAGGGGAAATGCTAGAAAGATTCTTATGATAATAGAATTGGGTGCATCAGTATGAACTTATATTTGGCTTAATATCTATACAGATGGGCACATAGAGAAATATTTATAGATACCTCTGTATACATTAATTAATATACATGCATATATCCCCCTGTTTTGTCAGCTGAGAAGACCTAAAAGTAACAACACTCCAATAGCAACAAACACACTTAACACCCGGATCTTGGTTTCTAACACCACTCTGCAAGAAAAGGAATCAGAATTCCTTGGAGGATATGAGCTGGGCATATTGACTTCCTTCCAAATGGTAGAGTATGGAAAGAGGAGATGAAGGGAGCAACTTTGAAGTGGAGAAACCTGAAAACACTACCTTTTCTAGGTAATCAAGGTCAACTTCAAATAATAAAGTCATGCTGTTGTGATAAAGTCATATTGTTATTATGTACCCTTGATAGGATTTAATGAAAATGGCATTTTACTTTTATGAACTTTCTTCCAAAACTACTGCCCCAATCTAAACATGAGAAAAGCAGCAGACAAATATAATTGAGGAACAATCTTACAAAATATCTGACAGATAATCCTCAAAAGCATCAAAGTAATCAAAAACAAAGAAAGCCTAAGAAACTATTACAGCAAAAAAAACCCTCAGAAAACATAAATAATGTGACGTAGTATCTTAGATGGAATCCTAGAACAGAAAGAGGACATTAGGTAAAAATTAAGGAAGTCTGAATAAAGTATGAATTTCAATTAGTAATAATGTAATCAATATTTGGTTAGTTAGTTGTAGCAAATATTCTATACCAATGTAAGATGTTAAATAACAGGAGAAACTGGGTATGGGGCATATGGGAACTTCCTGTACTAACTGCAATATTTTTTACAGAAGTGAAAAATTGTTCTAAGACTCAACATTTGTTAATAAAATACCTTAAAGTACTTTATCCAGCATTTTTATATGTGCTATCATGGCAGGAGTTTTACTTAACATCTAATCTTCCATGTTGCCATAAAAAGTAGAGGCCTGAGAACCAGGAGAGCCAATGGTGTAAATTCCATTCCCAAAGCTAGCAGGCTCAAGAAGAGCCAATGTCCTAGCTCAAAGCAGTCAAGGGAATGGAGTTCACTCTTACTCTGCCTTTTTGTTCTATTCATGTCTTCAGTTGATTGGCTGAAGCCCACCCACATTAGGGAGGGCAATCTACTTTACTCCGGGCTACTAATTCAAATGTGATTTCATCCAGAAACACCAACACAGACAAACACAGACTAACGTTTGACCAAATGTCTGGGCACCCAGTGGCTCAGCCAAGTTGATACATCAAATTAACCATCCCAATTGGTGTGTCATCAATGAGCCGGACAGCAGACCTCCAAGTCCTGGCAACTTTTCCTCTGGTCCACTTTCTGAACAGAGAATTCAGCTACAGGGTCTACTCTGCTTCCATGGAACCCTTGCCTCCAGAGGGGAATGCTCAGGGGCATAGCTTACTGCAGTGACGACGGCACTTGAACATCCACTGCCTTGGCCTGTTGGGAGGACTGAATGGGACAATGTGTGGGAACACACTTTGTAAGCTGTTCAGTTCTACAGAGGTGAAATGTGATCATTATTCTGCTTATATTCCTGTGCATTAGCAGCATTCATATTATCTTTATGTGTTCTCAGCTGAAATGAAAATACAACAAATCTGAAAAGTTTAGCTCCTAAGAACTCACAAAGGGAGGACAGCTGGTATTGCCCACAACAAAGAGAACACTACCAGCTCAGATTTCTGTGTTACTTTTGGCACACAAACCACCTTCTAACACACCATTTCATGCAATCCTACCAAAATCCTGTGCAATAAAGTGTGCTATTGTTCTGCTTTTGTAGATGTGGAGAAAGACTGAGAGAGGCAAGTGACTCTTCCAAGATAACACTGCTAGGAGGAAAACAATTCATCCTTTAACACCAGTCTTCAAATTCTAAATCCATGTTCTTTCCATGCCATCACCATCCCTCTCCTGACAGGAAACAGTGAGCTCAGCCCTTGGCAGCATAATTACTTGTAAAGAAAGACAAGACCACTTTGCTAATAGCTGAATAACAGATTTTGAGTTCTTTTACATTTAAAAGAGCATATCCACATGAGGGATAACAGTATATGAGGACTCCAGTTTCATGATACCCATTGATTTATGCATTCCACCTTCATTCATCCATCCAATCAACAAATTAAAGGTCTACCATGTGCTGACTACAGTATAGGCTCTGAGAATACATATGGTGACCCGCAGACTCACCATCACCACCATCAACATTTTCATCCCAATTACTTTGGGTATGTACATGTTATATGAGACTAGGTGAAATGTCAAGAAGTCCAAGATTATAGAACATGATGCTAACAGTGTGTTAATCACTAACATGGCACACACTCAACAAGGCAGACATTGGAAGGTATTATACCAGAGACACAATCTGCTCAACAAAATAAAGAAATGCACAGTTAATACATGACATACGCAGGAACCAATGAACACTGAGGGGATATATGGGGAAGGAAATGTAATATTTGAATTAATAGAATTATAAAGAACTCTTGTTCCTGAGTAGGTGGCTTGATGAAAGCTCTTCGGGTCATAAAACAGGGCTATGTCGTTTTAATGTTGTGATTTCCAGTAGGAAGTTCTAGTAGGAAATTAAGCACTGTGCACCCAGTGGTATGCATTTGCCTTGCTATGCTGGTACATCATGGGTCTTCACTAAATGTTGATTTCTTTTGTTTCCCTTGATTCAAGAGGATATTTGTGGGATATCTCCCAGAGGAGTAGCTTTAATTTGGAAAGTAATAAAAATTCCTCAGATGAGAGAACCACAAAATATATACTATTATCTCTTCTTTATCTAAACAATGTTTCTTACTCCTCTCTAAATGCAGACCAAACATGGCTTCTGTCAGGAAGACTTCTTCCCGTTCTGACAACCACCACTCAGGATTGATGCATCTGCTTGGGAACCTCATGGGACACATTTCTGGAGAGCTGAACACACCAGACTGTAGCACTTATAAATACTCCTTCTCTATTTTTATTGTGGATGAAATGCTATGCTTCTAGCTTAGATAAACCCATTCACTTTTTACACTGGATCCTATTTCCACTTACGCACTCAGCTACAGCAATTCTCCTCTCTCATTTATCTCATTTTTCACTTTTTACATGGTCATTCCCAACAGCAAACATACTATTATTTAATCTACCTTAAGAAAACAACAACAAACAAAAAAACATTCCTGTTAACTGTACCTCCCCTCCATCCACTCCACACTTACCTGTCATGTCTGTGCTGCATTTTTCATAGAATTTTCCTCAGCCAACAAAGCCAGTCCTTCCTCTCAGGAGTAGATCACAGCTAATGACTGACTGGCATGAGGTCAAAAAAAGCTGGTCCACTGCCTTGAGGTAGAGCTAACTTAGGGGTGCAAATTGCTTTCCAAAGCTTCCCTATAAGATGGAAGTGGAGGTAGTTGTCAGTGGAGACTATATTCCTGCGTAGCATTTTTTCTACCCTATCTTGATTCCCTCACTTCACCTTTTCTGAAAACCATTTCCCCAATAAATCATATGCTTCTAGGGAACCCAGCCTAAGACAATTGGTACCAGAACTGTTAGAACCCAGTTGGGTTTACTCCTCAGAAGCTCTAAGGATGGGATTCTCAAACTGGATTAGTAGCAGGATGAAAGGCAATGAGGGCACCATCATTGGTATTAGGTGTAATATAGACCATTCCTGGTATATTCAAGTATTGCAATGGCTGAGACTCTTACCTTAAAGAGTTGGAAAAAGGTACACTAGCTGGTACATGTCTTTGGCACTTGAGAGATGTAGAAGAAATAATCATGAGAACTGTGGAATCAGGTAGCTGTTCCTAAGCAACACTGATTTACTAAAAAGAGACAATGACAGGGTTGGATCTATTAATCAACAAACTACAGCAAAGTGTGAGAGCCATAGGGCATTCTTGACAATATTTAAAGACCTTTATCTGATAGCTACAAGGCAGTTGCTTAAGATCAGGCACAAGACTAAATTTTAAAAATAAGAGAATTTCAGAGAAGTCTGAATCATCAGCCTCGGTAAGTATCCAATAAAAAAGTAATTTCATACAAAAATAGTAGCACTCCGAGGCTTGGAATGGAGATATTTGGACAGATGTATGTGAGAACACTGATTCCCAAATTCCCTTGAACTTCCTGGCCCTGCAGAAGTGGCCTACTCCTCTTTTTTGAAAGATAGATATCTCTCTTGCTTGAAAGCTATGCAATAGTCTAAAATGAAGCAGGTGCTTTACAATATAGTACTTTCCCTCATCAGAATCTCTTTCACATTTCCTGCTGGCCATGGACCCATAATTAGAGTTAACTCTCAGCTGGATGTAACTAAAGAAATGCCAATCCTGATAAGCAAAGAAAGAGATTATGTAAAGGATCCGTAGGACCAAGGCAACATATACTGTCAGGGCCAGAGAATATGACTGGGAGTGAATCCTGAGCATGCTGGACCAAGGTGGAAGAATATAAAGCTGGCTAATGGAAAGTTCCATGTGAGATGCTCCTCTGTAACACAACATTTAACATCTTGACAAAGGCTCCAAGTGATGGTTGTAACACATTGCTGGAGTAACTCTTGGGAACTTGACAAAGAAGAACCTACCTTATATGAAGGAGAGGGTACCAGAAAACCATGGAGGAAGGAATAATGAGCCTCAGAGAGGTGGGGATACTAGAATACATCCACCCTTTGAGACCAGAAAATGTACCAGCTAGACATGTTCCTTGGGATGGCTCAAAGGACACTCTGTTTACCAAGATGATGAAGTGAGAGAGTCACAAGAAGTGAAAAACTGAGGAGTAGTTTTCTTCTGTAGGTCAGAACTAGTGATAGCAGATGCTGCTACAGACCTGGGCTCCCTAATAGCAACGAAGATGAGATCCTGGAATAGAAGAGATCAGGTGGCAGCCAGCCAGAAATCAGAAGTAGCAATCAGAAATAAAGTTAATCTATTTACCATGATGGACACCAAGTTTGAAATGGTGGCCAGAGGCATATGATCTATAGGGATCTTGGAAACAGCTCATAAAACATGGCATTCTTTGGGACAGTACAATGCAGGTGGACAACAGGAGATCTACTGATTAAAATACATAACCAGAGAAGTTCTTAAAATGGATGATCAGAAGGTTACAGTCAGCTGCTCCAGTGGAAAGTCATGATTGCACAGTTTACAGACCAGAGGCATTCTCAGGTCCAGAGTCCACTGACTGAAGGAAAGACCAGATCACAGGGGAAAAAAAAATCTTGCAACAGCACAACAAATGTACATAGCAGTGCTCTCAGTCCTTTGCCCAAAATAAGCAAATAGGAGCAACAGTAAAAATAAGAAAAGATATATAGCTGTAAACTGGGGAAAGAAGAATAACCAGATTTTTCAAGGGTTGTAGGATATAGAGCATGAATAGTTTCTAATGCCCAGGAATCCAAAGTTCCATTGTTAGAGTAGGGAATAGAGCAGTCAAACAATAAATGAAGTCCTGGTCCAGGATTCATTGGATCCACAGACTCACCCATTGTTATTTTCCTGATTTCTGAAGGTAAATACAAAATTGTCATACTCAGCAGTTTGGCAAAACTCTCACATTGACCTGTAGAGTAAGAACTATGCTGGTAAGAAACGTTAGGTGGAATATTTTGAAATTGCTCCTCCCTCCAAGATAGTAAATCAAAAATAGTATCTCATCCCAGAGTATATGGCAGATATTTGTGTCACCTTTAAATCCTTAAAAGACTGTCAGATCCCATTTACTTCACCAGTGCAAAAACTGGATGGATCATAATAGATGTTCATGGATTATCACAAACTTAACCAGGTGTAGTTTTATTTGTAGCTGTTGTGCCACGTACGGTGTCTTTACTAGAGGAGATTTACATGGCCTGAGATACATTGTAGTATATGGCTATTGATCTGATGAATGTTTTCTTTTCCAAACCTATACAAAAGGAAGATCAGAAGCAGTTCATATTCTCATGGGACATAAAATAGTACATATTCAGTGTTCTGCAGGGCTATGTTAATTTTCCCTTTCCCTGTCATTACATAGTCCATAAGGATTTTGACTATCTGGACATCTTAAGGATGGTAGTGGGTACGTAACTGTGGAATCCATTAGTACCAATATATAGCAAACCGTTTGGAGGCTGTTGGCCTGATAAAGTGATGGAACAATCTTTTGAGGGTACAGCTGAGAGGCCAGATTGAAGATAACACCTTTTGAGATGGGGTGATACTATTTAAGATGTGGTATATGCTTTAAACCAATGGCCATTACATGGTGATGTGTGTCCAGTAGATAGAACACATGGGTGAGAGAACTAGGGATGGAAGCAGGGTGAGCCACTTAGGATATTTGGGTTTCCTTTCCCTGTAATTTCAGACTCTGCAGGTATAAAGGCCCTAGTCTCCAGAGAAGGAGATGCTTCCACCAAGAGACCCAGAAGAGTGCTACCTAGTCATTTTGGAGACTTTCGTGAAAGTAAGCCAGCAGTCACAAGAAGCAGTTTCTATATCAGCAGGGGCAATAGATGCTAATTTTCATGAGGTTATAAAACTTCTACTACATAATGGGACTAGGAAAAAGTAAGTTACTCATGGATGTGATTCTCCAGAGTGTCTCTTGGTAGTCCCATGTCCCATAAATAGGCAAGCACAATAACTTGAGTCTTATGAGATTATATCCTATATCCTTCTTGGAGACAAACTTCAGTCAATGACTGATTGATATGTAGGTTCAAAAGCCTAGTCTCCTTTATCTCAAGGTGGGACTGACCCTATTACATTATTTGTACTTCAGAGTTTCCCCCATACAATCAAACTAAGGCTAGTTTCTAGGTAAGAGCACATCCTTGCTTCTCCTTTTTCCCCTCCCTATCCTGCTTCCCTCACTCCTCTTATCCTATGAGCACTTCCTGGGTAAATCACCAGAACAAGAATACCCATTTCAGGCTCTGCCTCCAGGGAATCTTGTCAAAGACCAGGGACTTTTGACATTTTTGTTCACTGATGTATCAAAGTTTCTAGAAAAAAAAAATGCATGGCATACAGCAGACACTATATTTGCCTATATATGTGTCGAGCAAAAATTTAATTTTTATCACACTGAATTAACAAGCTTGGTTTACTTGCTATTATTCATTGATTGATTGGTTGATTTTATTCATCTAACAAGACTTTATCCAGTACCTCCTGTGTCCTAGGCTCTATGCCAAGTGTTGGAGATGCTGCCCTGAAGATGCTCTCAGCCTTGTCAGGTGGACATGTCAATAAACCAGCTCATTTGATTTCAATGTAGTAAGTGTCATGATACAGAGAGGGTTCTGGATCTTCCATTTTTTTTATCCTCAGGAAGAAACACAGACACTAGCCCACAATAGCCACTCAATAAATAAATGAATAATTTGAAGTAATTCCTTAGAGCTTTATAAAATGTGAGCCCCTGTTAGATTTTATTAGGCACAACCTCTGGTGCATCTCAACAACCCAGCACTCAGAATGCTGCTCATGTTGGAAAAGTCATCCCATTCTTCTCCTGGCTAACTCTTGCTCACCATATCAGACTCAGTTCGGCCATCACCTCCCCTGGACCATTCCCTGACCCTACTTCTCCCTGAGATCAGATTAGGTGCCTCTTCTAACTACTGTGCCAGCCTCTTCCATGGCACTTAGAGTCTTATGCCCTGGTTTTCTGGCCATGTGTCTATCTCTCCTGTGACTTATTAATCAGGTCAGGGATTGGGGAGGGTATGTGCTATGGTGAGCACTAATGAAGGGGGGGAGGTCGGAGGGGGAGACGTACCATGAGAGACTATGGACTCTGAGAAACAAATTGAGGGTTCTAGAGGGGAGGGGGCTGGGAGGATGGGTTAGCCCGGTGATGGGTATTAAGGAGGGCATGCATTGCATGGAGCACTGGGTGTTATACGCAAACAATGAATCATGGATCACTACATTAAAAAATTAATTAATTAATTAATTAATTTAAAAAATAATCAGGTCAGGGATTATGTGCCCCAAACCTATCAATTGATAAATTTTTTAATTGATTTAATTTTCGTTGTTCTTGTTTGTTTGTTAAATTGTTTTCTAATGTTCAGTGTTAAATTGTTTTTTTTAATGTCCAGTTGTGAAAAAGACATATTTACCATGGCTTGGGTTTTCACTAATAGTCATTTTCTTCAATTTTTCAATTTAAAATCGATCTTTCCTTTAGCCTTTAAATTCACTTTTCAAGTCCAGTATATTTGCTTATAAATTTAGTAATTGGGTGTGAAAATTTAAAACTCTTTTTTGCTCTATTTTTTATTTCTACTAATTTATCTGATAAATTTTACAGATTAATTTTCCCAAAGCATGTGAACATTAGTTTTAAAGTTTATCAGATTTTCTTAAACACATCAAATAAAAGTCCCAAAAAGTTATAAGCTTAACAAATTAAAATCTCCCATATTATCTAAAACATCATTAATTAAATTCCCTTAAACATTTCAAACTATGGTCATATATCAAAAGTATTTTATTTTCTTAAGTACGTCAACAGCCTATAAGACAGATGTGTGACCCTAACAACAAAAATCATTCTAAATCTTCCAAGATTCTCTTAACTTTAATAAATAGGAACTTTTAAAATGAGTAGATCAGATAATTAAACATTTCAGTATCTCTGAAAGCAATGTATAAATTCATTAACTCAGATTCTCCTAAGCTTTTAACCAATGTAATTAGATAAAAGCTCTTGACATTTTAAATTAGAACCTCAAGTCTAAATTCTCCAGAATGTTCAGATTTTCTTTAATATTTCAAACATCCTACAAAGTATATCCAAACAGTGCAATGAGTACAAAACTTTCTACCACACTGGTATAATTACAATTTACACGAAGGTCTAAATATCAAGTTTATTTCTCCATCATTCATATACTTACATTTTATACTGTCCCAGAGTTACAAAGTCATTTATCCAACCAAAGATAATAGAATTACCACCTTAGGCCCTACCACAGCAACTGAAATGACAGATCCAAGGTTGTCAGAGATTGGAGACCCCAGTTGCAAAGTCAAGGAACTGGTTAGAGTTGTGGCTGCATAACCTGAATCACATCATGAGAAAACAATGGGACAAACCCAAATTAAGAGACATTCTACAAAACAACAGATTGTGCTCTTCAAAAATGTCAATGTTGTTTAAAAAAATAAGAGAGAGAGAGAGAAAGATAAGAAAGAAGATCAAATAGACATGACAACTAAATAAGGCATGATCCTGGATTAGGGAGGAAAATGACATCACTGGGACAATTACCAAAGTGGAATATGGACTATATATATTGGGTGGTAGTTTGTATTAAATTTAAATTTCCTGAGTTTGAGGGACGCCTAGGTGGCTCAGTTGGTTAAGCATCTGACTCTTGATTTCGGCTCAGGTCATGATCTCAGGGTCCTGGGATCAAGCCCCCAGTCTGGCTCCATGCTCAGTGGGGAGTTTGCTTGTCCTTCTCCTTCTCTCTCTGCCCTTCCCCTCCACACTCTCTTTCTCTGTCTCTCTCTCAAATAAGTAAATAAATCTTAAAAAACAAAATTTCCTGAGTTTGTTAATCATACTATGATTATATTAGAGAATGTGATTATTTTTAGAAGAATCATGTTGAATTATTTGGGGGTGAAGTGTCAGAGCTCTATAACTGGTTCAGCAAATTAATAATAATAATAGAATAATGGAAAGAAGAACACGTGCATGTTTGTGTAGAGAGAAAGAAAGCAAAACTGAGGCAAAAAATGTCAACTATGAGTAAATTTGAGGTCAAGAGTAGGTTGAGTGCAATATTGCAACTTTTTGTAGCTCTTACAAAACAAAAAGGGTAATTAAAAATTAAATAAAAAGATTAAAAATAAGATTTGCAATGAGTTCATATGAACTTATATGTATCTTTGAAAAAAATAAAACTTTAGCAATAGATTATCAATACAACAGAAAACCACTGGGAAATTTAAACAAACAAAAAAACTGATCTACTGAAAGGATACTGGATTCTTTGGGAGCTGAAGAAAGGCTATAAAATTAGTTTCTGAAGCCGTGCTTCCAGAAGAATCCCTAAAATTATATTTCCTTTCAAGGTTGACAATGTTGCCTCCATCGTTCCACAGCGCTGCAGGCGCTGGACCCTTATGATGCCACTGGCAGAGTGGCCCCTGGTCCTCCAGAAGCTAGATGCTCCTGTCATAGCTGTTCCACTGGCCCCTTGAACAAATTATCCACTCTCTCTGTTCTTTACATCAACCACTCGTCATTCAAAGCCTAACGCACTTGTATTTGATTAGCTGAGTCTAAGACAAGCCAACACACTAGCTGCAAGGGAATCTAGGAAAAGTCACAATCTGACCTCCAGCTCTTGCAACAGCAGATGGGCTGTGTCTGCTACCATCAAATATCCTAGTGATAGGCTTCCTCCATCAGAGGAAGCAGGTTCTTATGATGGGGTGAGAAAAAGAAAAGGACCCTGGTCCATGGCACACAGTGCAACCCTTTTAGATTCTGCCTCCCCTATCAAAGGGGCTCCAAGGCCACATCTTCTGGCTGGGATCTACCTTGGCAACCCCCCTTTTTTAAGATAACTACTCTTTCAACTCATCAATGATTTGAGTAGACAGAAGGCTCCCTACCTCATTCCTACTTCTTACAACTAAATATTTTGTGGCCTAATTACTTTATGGAATTCTGTGACCCTCCACACCCCCCTTCCCCTTTTACCACCCCAATTAGGGTGGTGACTAATGTCTCCTGGTTATGAATTCCAATGGGACGGTCTCCAGGCTCTTTTTAGCTTTTGTATTGATCTTCCCAATCACCATTTTGTGATGGTTTATTGTCAGACCTAGGCCAAGGCCTGGAAGACAGTAGGCACTTGGGAATAAGGATCACTAAGTGAACACATGAAGAAATGAGTAAAGTACAAGTGGATGAATAAACTGATGAGTACCAGGAAAAATTACCTCTCCAGATAGCAATGACATATAGAACACACAGATTCTGACTTGAAACCACAACATAGAAACAGTTTCAGTCCATTCCTTGGAAAATTGCATTCAAATATGAGATTTGATTTCCTAAGGCTGCTGGGTCCACAGAGAGTGAGAGTGTGCTTCCCTAATTTCTCTACCTCTCTGTGGATGCTTTAAGTGTTAAATCCAGGGTTCCAGGGGCTGGAGTTGATGTGAATGGAATGCAGAGCCTCCTTGTTTCTGGCTGTGTGGGGAGGGGAGGGCAAGGGTCTCCTCTCTGCTGTAGCAGGTGGCAGGTCCATCCAAAGATCTTCTTCTTACAGGAGCACTTAGTAACTTCTTTCCATCCCGTGACTACCACCACTTTAGAAGGGCCAAAAAGTGACTAAACTTACCCTTAGTTTGGACATACTAGCCAGACATTGAGGTTCATTCCCATCCAGATTTCTTTAAGAGAGATGGGAGGACCCAAGGGGTTAATTAGTGTTCAGAATCAGCACAAAGAAGCTAGTCCCAGGGCAAGACCGTCTACTTCTCTTCTTCTACCTTCTCTTTTTTTTTTGGCCTTCCCTCTATGGCCAGGGACCTTAAAACATAAATGCTGAAAATCTCATTATCACCCGATAGAAATGTAAGTATATAAGGCATTACAATAATGAATTCTACAGCAAAAGGCAGGAACAGAGGGAAGGAATCTTTCCTGCAAAAGATTGGGCTGAAACTGAGCCATTTTCCTGCTACAACAAGGTAAAAGGCTTTTGTCGATTTCCAGACATGTAAATCAAAAAGGATACTTCAAGACAGAAATGGAACGGAGAAACCGTTTCTTCACCACTGCCCCTCAACCTGCATTCCAAAACTGGCTTTAAGGCTAAGAAGCTCTAATCCCTCAACCAAACAGAGGGAGCTAAAAAGATTGGATTTGAAAAGGCCACAGGAAATGAGATTGGCAATAGCTCTCGACACAGCGCTAGTCACACGGCTTGGGGAAGTTAAAACAAGATGAAAAGGAAGAGTCGAAAAATTTTCTGCAGCATATGCATAAAACACGAGGCTGGAACCAGCCGAACTGCTTCCCTAATTTCTCTACCTCTCTGTGGATGCTTTAAGTGCTAAATCCAGGGTTCCAGGGGCTGGAGTTGATGCGAATGGAATGCAGAGCCTCTGTTTGTGAATTTCTAGTCTAAATTGTATTAGTGTAAGTGACAGGGACTCTGCTCACGATTTGATTCGCCGGAGCCGACTGTTTCTGATGTTTTACTAACAATTTGGGTAAATATGCCGAAACCAATATGTTCAGCCAGGTGCTGGGCAAATTTAGCCCAGCGTGGAACAGGGCCTGCACAAATCTGTATCCCCAGATGGAAGACATGGAGTTACAAATTAGTGCAATTCAAACAGAAGAGGTTTGACCAAGGGAAAGCTTAAAGAGATCAAAGGGAAAGCAGAGGGGAAATTGGATACAGTTGCATGTGGTTCATTAGAAGGCAAAGGGTACTTAATTATTTTATTCCAGTTTTTTTTTTTCTTCTTCTTGAAGAACTGGGTTAATCCATTCGCTATTCTGGTTTGGCCCTACACTTTCCCAACTTATAAGAAAGCTCTGTGTCACAGTGATATGTTAAATATCCTGCATCATGATTAATCTGGGACCAGGCATGGAATTCCAAGCATATTCAAAATATGAGTTCAAAATCAGAACTCTATTTTTAAAAAGACTGTATTTACACATGAGTGTCTTCAGAGATATATTTATGTAGGGTGTCATAATTTCCCTACATTCCCACCTATTTATTAATTATTTCCCTCTCACACAATAAATCGTTTTAAAATTGTAATTAACCAACATAGTAGCTTTTGAGCAATTTTCATGTTATATCATTTTATCTCTCTGTAGGCACATAAAATCAGTGATTTAGTTGTTTACCTCCCAGGTTGGTGGTCTCACCCAGAAATAGAATAATAATTATAATTTTAAAGAACCCATAGTGAGTTGTTGGCTATAATCAGTGTATAAAAGATAAAGAAAAGAATGCCAGAAAGTATGTTAATATTATTTACAGTGTCCCTAGAATTCAATTTGTAACCAAACAGCATGGCACTGAACTCTTTTGAAGATTCTAGAAGGGAGGGGTGGGCAGGAGACAGGAATTGTGTGACACATGAACTGATTAAAAGTATAGAAATAGACTCAGGGTGGAAGTCGTGACACACTAGAGCGGGGTCCCTACAGAAAGACCTAAGCTGTGTGTTGGCTGCAACCTGAGACATATTAGGATGGGTGGGAAAATCCAGGCAGCTTCTTTGCAGCGTGATCCAAGGAGACCTGTAGGAAAAACTCACACTAAGCAAGTAATACTCTGACACCAATCACAATGTGTAGTGGGTGTTTCTCCCACACCACCAATTCTCAGATCCCAGTGGGTGTCCTACAATCTAACTCAGTTCTGACCCAATCTACCAGGAAATAGCGTCAGATTCCACAGGGTAAGGGCTCAGTCCCACAAGACTGTCCCTATTTCAGATGCTAGTCACAAGTCCAGGTTGTCACCCATGCTTCAGTTATAAATCAGAGGTCCCCATGACTCTTCCTTGGGTTTGATTAATTTGCCAGAGCAGCTCAAAGAACTTAGGAAACCCATTTACTCACTAGAATACCAGTTTATTGAAAGGATGCTAAAGGATATGAATCAATAGGCAAATAAAGAAAAACATAGGGCAAGATCCCATACAAAGGAGCTTCTGTCCTCTTGGAGTTTGTGGTCTGGCATGGTGGCTCAGGGAAGTGTTTTTGTTCCCCAGCCCAGAAGCTCCCACTCCTTACTTTCAGGTTTTTATAGAGGCTTCATTACTCAGACATGATTGATTAAATCATTGGCCATTGGTGATTGAACCCACCAGCTCCTCTACCCTCTCTGGAAGTCAGGGGCAGAAGGGTTGAAAGTTTCAACTCTAATCAATGAAGTTGGTTCCACTGACAACCAGCCCCAAATCCTTAGGTGCTTTTCAGAAGTCACTCTGTTAACATAACAAAAGATGTTTTTGTAGCTTTCATCACCAAGGGTTTTAGAAGCTGCGGACCAGAAACTTGGACAAAGACTAAATATATATAGTTATAGTTATAGTTATATATATAGTTATAAATCACAATATTACAGGAAAGAGCCCCATGAGGGAAAAGGAGAGAGGATAGCAATGGGGTTAGAGGGACAGGAATGAGGTCACATCTACCTTGTAGGATGAAGCAAGGAGCCTGGATCTTATTCTAATGGCATTAGAGTGCCTGCTTGTGCATATGTGTGTTTGTGTGTGTGTGAGATTATAATTCGGCATTTATTTATTGAAAGCTCCCACGTGCTGGACTCTGTTCCAGATGCTGCACACAGAGCTAGAACATGGCCTCTGCACTCTTGAAGCTCATATTCTCAGAGGAGGAAACAATGCAGAAATAAACAAGATGATACCAAGGGTCTTATGCAGAATTAAAACAGACAAATATGATAGACAGTGACTTGGGGCTACTTTTTTGACTGAGTAGTCAAGAGAAGTTTCTCTGAAACAGTGATGTTTCAGCTAAAAGAATAGTAAAAACTAACATTTGCATATTGTTTAAATATGCAAGTCTCTACTAAGTCCTTAACACATTTTAAAGTTGTTAAGATAGACTCTAATGTTATCGCATCCCTCCTGGTACAAAAACCCTTTCAGTAACTTCCCGAATGTGCCTCTGCTAATAAGTGACAAATTTTAGCCAGGAAGTCTCACTGCAAAACCCTCATTGTTTACCAATTTACTCTCTCTGTGACACTATCTGAATGAGAAGAGATGTGAATTTTGAGAAGGAGCCTGTCCTATGAGACACTATAGGAAGAGCTTTCCAGGTAAAGGGAAGAGCCAGGAACAGCAAGAAGGAAAAGAGACCTGGAGTATTGCAAGCAAGGGAGGAAGGGACAGGAGAAAGGCCAAAGAGGTGAGCAGAGGCCAGAATACACAGGGCTTTGGAAACCAGGATGAGGGTTTTGTTCTAAATGTGATGGGAAATGTTAAATAAAAGAAGGGCATGATCTGTTTAAGGTTTTTAAAATATGATTTTGGCAGCTGGATGAAGAATGGAATGGGGAGTGCTATAGATTGAATGTTTGTGTCCCCTCAGAATACATATGTCAAACCCCTAGCCCCCAGTGTAATATATTAGGAGGTGGGGCCTCTGGGAGGTGATTAAGTCATAAGGATGGAGCCTCATGAATGGGATTTGCACTCTTACAAGAGACCTCAGAGAGCTCCCTGCTTCCTCTACCCTGTGAGAACACAGAGAGGAGAGGGTCATCTATAACCAGGAAGTGAGATCTCACCAGAAACCAAATCTGCCAGCACCTGATCTGAGACTTTCCAGCCTCCAGAACTGTGAAAATATAAACCACTAGTCTATGGTATTGTTGTCATAGCAGTTTGCATAGACTCAGAGAGGGGGGGAGGGGGGAGTGTCCGCAGAGACTGTTGGAAGGTGTTGGCAGAAGTGCTAGTGAGAACCCTGCTGGCTTGGACTAGCATGACCATAACTGATGTAAAAAGAGGTAAGGAGGCTATAACTTGGAGGTAGAGTTGACAAGGTATGCTGATGGCATGAAAGTAGGGAACTTTGGAAAGAAAACAAATAAGAATGAGTACTATGTTTTTAGCATGGATAACTAAGTAAATGAATGGTGGTTCCCTTTGCTGAGACTGGGTAGGTAGGGAAGGTGATGGGAGGAGAAGGGGGATAAATGTCATGATAAGGAAAGACTTCAGGAAGAATCTACAAATCATTTAGGAAAAGTAGATTATTCCTTCTTGCTTGAATGCCTCTTCCATGGCATCTGTAGGCAAACCTACTCATCCTTCAGGACCCAGTTCAGTCACCCCTTCCACTATGAAACTTCCTTCCTGACAGCCAAATATGGTCAAAGAGTGACTTTGTAGCAGGTGTTATGCTGAGGGTACAAAGGCAATAGGACATTAGTCTACCCTCAAGACAGTTACTGTCTAGGGAGGGAAACCAGATGTGTAATGAATACAACACCTCCTGGGATAGAAGTGTGCACAAGTTACAGAGTGTGTTAGTCTCCTAGGGCTGCTGTAACAAAATACCAAGGACTGAGTGGTTTAAACAACAGGAATTTATTTCTCACAGTTCTGGAATCTGGAAGTCCAAAATCAAAGTCTTGGCTGGGTGTGTGTCTGGTGACTGCACTCTCCCTGGCTGGCAGACAATCTCCTTTCCACTGTGTCCTTACACGTCCTTTCCTTGGTGCTTGTGGGCAGCGAGAAAGAAAAAAAGCAAGCTTTCTGGTGACTCTTCTTAGAAAAGACACGAATCTCAACATGAGGGTCTCACCCTCAGGACCTTATCTAAATCTAATTACCTCCCAAAGGCCCCATTTCCAAATTGCATTGGTAGTTAAGGTTTCAACATATAAATTTTGGGGAGACATGGTTCAGTGCCTGGCACAGTGAAAGTATAGACAGATCTAAGAGAATCTACAAAAGGGACTGATGCTACAGTTTTCTTGTAAGATAAGAACATGTCTTCCAGGAAGACGAGAACATGTTTGCCAGGGTGACAAGATGGAGAGGCCCACCAGACAGACAGAAAAGGCACAGAAGCAACATTCACCAATGGCACCTTGGAAAATTATGTATACCTGAGGCTCAGATTGGGTGAGGAAGGGGAAGAGGCCTGGAAGTGCAGCAATGACTGATGAGATATTAGCTTGGAGAGGTATCCCCGGGGAAAGATCAAGAATGTGTGCTTTGGCAGACGCTGCCTGTGGCTTATTCAACTGTCTTAGTCAGTTCAGGCTGCTATAGAAAAGTGCCATAGACTGGGAGGCTTATAAATAACAGAATTTATTTCTCACAGCTGTGGGCTGGAAGTTCAAGATCATGGTCGAGTTCTGGTAAGAGCCCTCTTCTGGGTCACAGACTGCCAACTTCTTGCAGTGTCCTCATATACAGAATTGTGAAATGGTCAAGAAAGCTCTCTGGGGCCTTTTTTTATGAGGGCATGAATCCCATTCATGAGGGCTCTGCCCTAATCACCTAATCACCTCTCAAAGGTCCCACCTCCAAATACCATCACATTTGGGATAAGGTTTCAACATACGAATTTTGAGGGGGCACGATAGTTCGTCTATAGCACCAGCATCATTTGGTAGTTCTTCTCTGCTAACAGAACTTTGATTCAAGTAACACACAGAGATCTTTTGATCTCCTAGAAGTCAATCCCCTCTCCAGCCTAGGAAATAAGTCACGACTGGCCTGAACTAATCATTCCCTTCTCCAGTGATTGGTCAAGGAGTAGACATGGGATTCAGTTCTGGCCAATACGATATAAAGAGAAGTCTTTTGCCCTCCCTTTTTTTTCCTGACTTGAACATGGATGTGGTGTCTGGAGCTGCGGCAGGCATCAAGGCTAATGTTAAAATCATCAAGGTCAATGGTGATGAAAGCCTGAAAGAGGAGAGAGCAAGAGGAATGGCAAGAAGGAAGAAGAAGGTTAGATGTTAAAGAGAGAGAATAGACAGGACTGGACCACCAATGAGATGTGAGGGATGGGGGCCAGGGCAGAGAGGATAGCACTTAGATTTCTAATATGGATGAATGGAGAACCACGGTAGTTCCTGAGGCAACACAGGAGAAAGGGCAGATTAGAGTGGAGGAGGAAAAAATAATTTGCTTATATTCAGAAAAATTGACTTTATAGTGTGACCAGAATTAATTAGGCCTCATATCCAAAATTTACCTCAATCATGGAAATAATAACATTTTGTTTATTTGTCTGAATCCACAGCCAAACCTTGAGCTCCTTGAGGGGAGAAAATAAAAATGATACTAAAAGAAAACATTTATCAGCAAGATGGTGGGAGACTAGGAGACCTAAATTTCGTCTGGTCCCAGGAATTCAGCTAGATAGGTATCAAACCATTCTGAACACCTACAAACTGAAGATCGAAGAAAAGAATAGCAGCAACTCTATGAACAGAAAAGCGACCACTTTCTGGAAGGTAGGATGTGCAGAGAAGTGAATCCGGGGTGATATTTGGGAGGATAGACTGCAGGGGAAGGGAGCCGGCTACCAGCAAGTGATAGAGCAGTGGAGCACAAAACCGGAACTTTTAGAAGTCTGCTCTGCTGAGGGAAGTCGCTCCAGTGGCTAAGCAGGGGGTGGAACCCTCCCTGGGACAGTGTGGTCTCAGGACCCTCGGGGTCACAGAAAGACCAGGGGTGCCTGAGTGCGGCAGAGCTCCCAGGTATCAGAGCGGGGAAGCCAGATGCAGAGACGGAACCGAGGAGTGGGCTCTCAGCTCGGGGTTGCCATACACCGTGATCCGCAGCACAGTCGGGCCACTGCTCCTCCAGCAGGGACCCAAAAAGCAGCAGATCAGGGAAGACTCCCCTTCCTCCCCTGGGAGGAGTGGCACAGGAGCACACCACAGGAATCTTCGGGGTTTGGAGACTCCAGACGGGGTCATGTACCAGAGATAGAAATGCTCGGTCACAGGCCGGGGGAGCACAGAATGTGGGTGGCAACCAGGGAGAAAAGAGTGATTGACTGCTTTTCTCTGGGGGCTCACTGAGGAGTGGGGCCCCAAGCTCTCAGCTACTTCAGGGCGGAGATTGGGACGCTGCCATTTTCACTCTCATCCTCCAAAGCTGCACGGAAAGCTTGCAGGGAACAAAAGCTACCTGAGAGCAAACCTGAGTGGATTACTTAGCCTGGCCACCGGCAAGGCTAGGCTGTCATTGAAAATAGAAGGAGGGATAAAAAGCTTCCAGGACAAACAAAAACTAAAAGAATTTGCAAACACCAAACTAGCCCTACAAGAAATATTGAAAGGGGTCCTCTAAGCAAAGAGAGAGCCTAAAAGTAACATAGACCAGAAAGGGACAGAGACAATATACAGTAACAGTCACCTTACAGGCAATACAATGGCACTAAATTCATATCTTTCAATAGTTACCCTGAATGTAAATGGGCTAAATGCCCCAATCAAAAGACAATACCCATCAATATGCTGTCTGCAAGAGACTCATTTTAGACCCAAAGTCACCTCCAGATTTAAAGTGAGGGGGTGGAAAACCATTTACCATGCTAATGGACACCAAAAGAAAGCTGAGGTGGCAATCCTTATATCAGACAAATTAGATTTTAAACCAAAGACTATAATAAGAGATGAGGAAGGACACTGTATCATACTTAAAGGGTCTATCCAACAAGAAGATCTACCAATTTTAAATGTTTATACCCTTAACATGGGAGCAGCCAATTATATAAGCCAATTAATAACAAAATCAAAGAAACACATTGACAATAATACAATAATAGTAGGGGACTTTAACACCCCCCTAACTGCAATGGACAGGTCATCTAAGCAAAAGATCAACAGGGAAATAAAGGCTTTAAATGTTACAGTGGACCAGATGGACTTCACAGATATATTCAGAACATTCCACCCCAAAGCAACAGAATACACATTCTTCTCTAGTGCGCATGGGACATTCTCCAGAATAGATCACATCCTGGGTCACAAATCAGGTCTCAACTGGTACCAAAAGATTGGGATCATTACCTACATATTTTTGGACCACAACGCTTTGAAACTAGAACTCAATCACAAGAGGAAAGTCAGAAAGAACTCAAATACATGGAGGCTAAAGAGCATCCTACTAAAGAATGAATGGGTCAACCAGGAAATTAAAGAAGAATTAAAAAAATTTATGGCAGGCGCCTGGGTGGCTCAGTCGTTAAGCGTCTGCCTTCAGCTCAGGTCATGATCCCAGGGTCCTGGGATCGAGTCCCACATCGGGCTCCCTGCTCAGCAGGAAGCTTGCTTCTCCCTCTCCCACTCCCCCTGCTTGTGTTCCTGCTCTTGCTATCTTTCTCTCTGTCAAATAAATAAACAAAATCTTTTTTAAAAAAATTTATGGCAACAAATGAAAATGAAAACACAACTGTTCAAAATCTTTGGGATGCAGCAAAGGTGGTCCTAAGAGGAAAGTATATAGCAATACAAGCCTTCCTCAAGAAACAAGAAAGGTCTCAAATACACAACCTAACCCTACACATAAAGGAGCTGGAGAAAGAACAGCAAATAAAGTCTAAACCCAGCAGGAGAAGAGAAATAATAAAGATAAGAGCAGAAATCAATGAACTAGAAACCAAAAGAACAGTAGAACACATCAACAAAACTAGGAAGAATTAATACCTATTCTTCTGAAACTGTTCCAAAAAATAGAAATAGAAGGAAAACTTACAAATTCATTTTATGAGGCCACCATTACCTTGATCCCAAAACCAGACAAAGACCCCATCAAAAAGAATTACAGAGCAATATCCCTGATGAACATGGATGCAAAAATTCTCACCAAAATACTAGCCAATAGGATCCAACAGTACATTAAAAGGATTATTCACCATGACCAAGTGGGATTTATTCCTGGGCTGCAAGGTTGTTTCAACATCTGCAAATCAATCAATGTGAAACAATACATTATTAAAAGAAAGAACGAGAACCACATGATACTCTCAATAGATGCAGAAAAAGCATTTGACAAAGTACAGCATCCTTTCTTGATTAAAACTCTTCAGAGTGTAGGGATAGAGGTTACATACCTCAATATCATAAAAGCCATCTATGAAAAACCCACAGCGAATATCATTCTCAATGGGGAAAAATTGAGAGCTTTTCCCCTAAGGTCAGGAACACGGCAGGGATGTCCACTATCACCACTGCTATTCAACATAGTACTAAAAGTCCTAGCCTCAGCAATCAGACAACAAAAAGAAATAAAAGCATCCAAATCGGCAAAGAAGAAGTCAAACTCTCACTCTTTGCAGACGATATGGTACTTTATGTGAAAAATCCAAAGGACTCCACCCCAAAACTGCTAGAACTCATACAGGAATTCAGTAAAGTGACAGGATATAAAGTCAATCCACAGAAATCAGTGGCATTTCTATACATCAACAATAAGACAGAAGAAAGAAATTAAGAAGTCAATGCCATTTACAATTGCACCCAAAACCGTAAGATACCTAGGAATAAATCTAACCAAAGAGGCAAAGGATCTGTACTCAGAAAACTATAGAATACTCATGAAAGAAACTGAGGAAGACACAAAGAAATGGAAAAACGTTCTATGCTCATGGATTGGAAGAACAAATATTGTGAAAATGTCTATGCTACCTAGAGCAATCTACACATTTAATGCAATCCCTATCAAAATACCATCAACTTATTCAAAGAAATGGAACAAACAATCCTAAAATTTGTATGGAACCAGAAAAGACCCCGAATAGCCAGAGGAATGTTGAAAAAGAAAAGCAAAGCTGGCGACATCACAATTCCGGACTTCAAGCTCTGTTACAAAGCTGTAATCATCAAGACAGTATGGTACTGGCACAAAAACAGACACATAGATCAATGGAACAGAATAGAGAGCCCAGAAATGGACCTTCAACTCTATGGTAAACGAATCTTCGACAAAGCAGGAAAGAATGTCCAATGGCAAAAAGACAGTCTCTTCAACAAATGGTGTTGGGAAAATTGGACAGCCACATGCAGAAGAATAAAACTGGACCATTTCCTTACACCACACACAAAAATGGACTCGAAATGGATGAAAGACCTAAATGCGAGACAGGAATCCATCAAAATCCTTGAGGAAAACACAGGCAGCAACCTCTTAGACCTCAGCCACAGCAACTTCTTCCTAGACACATTGCCAAAGGCAAAGGAAGCAAGGGCAAAAATGAACTATTGGGACTTCATCAAGATAAAAAGCTTTTGCATAGTAAAGGAAACAGTCAACAAAACCAAAAGACAACTGACAGAATAGGAGAAGATATTTGCAAATGACATATCAGATAAAGGGCTAGTATCCAAAATCTATAAAGAACTTATCAAACTCAACACCCAAAGAACAAATAACCCAGTCAAGAAAGGGGTATGTGCCCCCCAATGTTTATAGCAGCAATGTCCACAATAGCCAAACTATGGAAAGAGCCAAGATGTCCATCGACAGATGAATGGATAAAGAAGATGAGTATACACACACACACACACACACACACACACACACACACACACAGGAATATTATGCAGCCATCAAAAAATGAAATCTTGCCATTTGCGACAATGTGGACGGAACTAGAGGGTATTATGCTAAGTGAAATAAGTCAATGAGAGAAAGGCAAGTATCATATGATCTCACTGATATGAGGAATTTGAGAAACAAGACAGAGGATCATAGGGGAAGGGAGGGAAAAATGAAACAATATGAAACCAGAGAGGGAGACAAACCATAAGAGACTCTTAATCTCAGGAAACAAACTGAGGGTTGCTGGAGTGGAGGGCGGTAGGAGGGATGGGGTGACTGGATCATGGACATTGGGGAGGGTATGTGCTGTGGTGAGTGCTGTGAATTGTGTAAGACTGATGAATCACAGGCCTGTACCCCTGAAACAAATAATACATTACATGTTAATAAAAAATTTTAAAAAAAAATAATAAATAAATACATAAATAAAAAGCAAGCATTTATCTATTGTTTATATAAGCCAGGCACGATTTCAAGCTCTTTGTTAATGTAAGGAAGCTAAGGCATGCAGGGAGAAAACTGTCCCAGAATCAGAGAGCTCAATAGTGTTTCTTCTGAGGTTCTAGATTCAAGGCCAGGCAGTTAAGTTCTAGAATCTGTGGGCTTACCCACAATGCACTGCTGCCTCTCAGAGACAATTTCCATCTTGAAACCTCCTCCCAGAGTACTCAAAACCAAGATTGACATTCAAAAACATGTTCACAATGAATGAATAAATGAGTGAATGAGTATACAACTGTGTCTCCTGAAATTTCAAAGACACTTCCTTAATTTATTAAGGAAATATTAATAAAAAGCTACTTGTTAAAAGATACACAAACCTGTAACAAAAATAAGGTAGGTATAATAATGGCCCCACAAAGTTGTACACATCTTAATCCCAAAAATCTTAACCCCCAGAATGTTATAGTACAGTACCTACCAAGAGGGAATTAAGATTGTTAATCTGTTGACCCTAAGATAAAAAGATTATCCTGGACTATTTAGATCCAGTGTATCCACAGAGGTCTGTAAATGTGGAAGAGGGAGGCAAAAGAGTCAGAGTGATACAATATGAGAAAGACTTGAGTGGTCACTGCTGTCTTTGAAGATGGAGTAAGGGGACCAAAAGCCAAGGAGTGTGAGCCACTACTAGAAGCTGGAAAAAATAATAAAATAGATTCTCCCTTAGAGTATCCACAAGGAATTTAGCCTTGTCAGTGCCTTGCTTGTGGCCCAGTGAGACCCATTTTAGACTTCTAACCTCCATAATGATAAGAGAATAAATTTACGTTGTTTTAAATCACCAAATTTATTATAATTTGTTACAGCAACAATTTTGTACGTGGAAATGGGGTGCTGCTAAAACAAATACCTAAAAATATGTGTGGCTTTAGAATTGTACAATGGGCAAGGGCTAGAAAAATTTTGAGGAGCATGATAAAAAAAAGCCTGGATTGCTTTGAAAAGAGGTAGTAGAAATACTGATGTTAATTACTCTGTTAGTGAGGACCTGAAGGAAGTAAGAATCATGAGAGAGAAAACATATATTAGAGAATACCTACATCATCATGAACAGGCTGTTTGTTAGAAACATGATGTTAAAGGTACTTCTAGTGAGAGACAGATGGAAATGAGGAATTGATTACTGGAAGCCAGAGGAAAGGGGACTCAAGATATAAAATTTATGTAAATTTTACTTGAAAAAGGATCCACATCTTAAGTTGTATTTCTAGGGAGCCCATCCTTAAAAAAGAAGTAAAACTTATAAGCAAATAGAGGAAAGTGGAATAATAAAAAAAATTAAGCAATAAAAAAGAAAGGCAGGAAAGGAGGGAAAGTGAACAAAGTAGAACAAATAAAAAACTAGTAAGATAGTAGATTTAAATCCAAATATATCAGTAATTACATAAAATGTCAACAAGTGAAGTGCTCTAATGAAAAAACAAAGATTGTCAAATTGGATTAAAAGAAAAAAAACAACTCTATGCTACTCTCAAGTGTTATTCATTAAATATTAGAATACAAAAAGGTAAAAGTAAAAGAATATTAAACGTGTATCATGCAATAGGAAACAGCAGACTGTAAAGCATGGAATATTACTAGGTATAGAAAAGGATATATAGTAATGATAAAAGAGTCAATCCACCAGAAAAACAAAAATTAATCTAAGTTTGTATGCACAAAATAACATATCTTCACAATATATAAAGAAAAAAAAAGACTCGTTTCAAAGGAGAAATATGTAAAACTACAATCCAAGTGGGAGATTTTCACATATTTCCCTCAGTAATTGGTGGAATATGCCATCAAAAAAAAATCCTTAAGGAAATTTAAGATTTGAACATATATGGAATAGTGAACCTAATTGGCTTATATAAAATAATTCATCCAACAACTGCAGAAAATATATTGTTTTGGATTCCCATACAAGATCTGCCAAAATTGTCATATGTGATACTATAAAGTAAGTCTCAACAAATTCAAAATGATTGAACTACAATATATTCTTTGACTACAGTGAAATTAAACAAGAACAGAGAAACAAAAGCTAGCTGGAAAATCTAATATTTTGAATTTAAGCTTACACTTTCAAATAACTCATGAGTCAAAGAATAAATCAAAATGGAGATTAAAAATAATTTAAACCAAATGATGATAAAAATGCAAGATATTAAAACTTATGGTATGTGGCTATAACCATGCATATAGTAAAATGTATAGCCTCAATTAAATCTATCAGGTAAGAAGAATAGCTAGCAGTAAGTGATATAAGATGACAGCAAGGACACGTCAAGAAGGAAAAAAATGAAAACAAAATGTTAAATTAATGCAATATAATACAAATGTTCAATACAGAGAATCAATAAATCCAAACATTGATGTTTGAAATTTTCATTTAACTGGTAAATTCATCGTAAAACAAATCAAGGAAAAAAATGCTAAGTTGCAAGAAAGTAATATAAGTGAAAAACATAAATGATCTTACAGACACTAAAGGTACTAAAATATGATCAATTTGTTTCCATAAATGTGAAAACTTAAGCAAATGATTTATTAGAAAACAACTTATCAAAACTGACACAAGAAGAAATAATCTAAATATCCCCGTGTATACTAAAGATATTAAAGTAATTAAATATTTCCATAAAGAAATTCTAGACCAAGATAACTTCACTGGTGAGTTCTTCCAAACACTTAAGGAAAAAAAATAACATCAATAGTATACAAATTCTTCTACGGTATAGACAAAGATGGTACATCAAAGAAGGTACATTTTTCAAGTCATTATATAAGGCCAATACATCGTTGATACCAAAGCCTGACAAAGATATTGCAAGAAAAAAAATTAGAGACCAATATCTAACATAAACAAAATTTTTTAAAATAGCAAACAAAATATTAACACAATAAATCCAGCAACACATAAAAAGGATCATATATTATGACCACATCATGTTTATTTCAGGGACATAAGATCAACTTAATAGTCAAACATCAATAAATCTATAATCTATTGTATTTAATAGAATAACATAAGAAAATTATATGAGCATGTTAATAATGCGAAAATGTGATAAAATTCACCACTAAAAATTCTCAGCAAACTAGGACTAAAAGGGAATGCATTACACTTGATTAAGGGTACCTACAAAAAAAACTTCAGAAAACATCTTACTTAAAGGTAAGATATTCAAAGTAATGATGCAAGATAAAGAAATAAAATAGATAGGGTTGGGAAAAGAAGAAGCAAGAGTGTCATTATCCACAGATAACAGTATTGTGTATACAGAAAATATAAAATAATACAGATATTAGAATTTATAAGTAAACCTAGCAAGGTTACTGGATAATTGCTTAATATAAAAATTCAATTTTATTTCTATATACTGACAACAAACTACTAAGAAATTAAATTTAAAAAGATACTTTTTACATTAGCATCAAAAATATCAAATAATTCAGAATAATATTGCAAAAAAGAGACAAAGATTGTGTGAGAGAGAGATGCAAGACCTCTACAGAGAAATCTATTGAGAAAAGCAATTTAAAAACCTAAAAAATAGAGAAATATATCATGTTCATAGATTGAAAAAATTCTGTAATGATTAACTCTCTACAAGTTAATCATTGTAATTTAAATCAATACCCAGGAGGATTGCTATAAAAATTGACAAGCTGGTTTAAATATTTTTAATGGAAACATAGGGTCAAGAAAAGTCAAGACAATCTTAAAGAAGAACAAAGCTAGAGGATTTATGGTGTCAGATATTAAGATGTAATATGAAGCTACATTAATTAAGAGAGCATAGTATTGACATAAAGACAGACAAATAGGCCAATGAAATGGGATGGAGAGTCCTGGAATCAACAACATATAATGGACATTTGACATGAGAATAACAAGGCAGTGCAGTGGAGAAAAGATGGTTTTTCAATAAATGGTATTGTGTCACTTACATAGTCATGTGAATCTGAACCCTTACCTCATAAAATACATTAAAGTCTAGTGCAGATTGTAGACCTAAATATGAAAAGAACAATAAAGCTTTTACAAGAAAACATAGGGGAATAGCTTCATGACCTCAGAGTTGGCAAAGATTTTTTAAACTGGGCATAAAAGGCATTAATCATAAAGGGAAGGATAGATAAATTGGACTACATTGAAATTAAAAATGCTTGTTCATGCAAAGACACAATCAAGAGAGTAAAAAGACAAGACACAGAGTGGAAAAAGATAACCAACAAAGATTTCATTTCAAAATGTATCTTATGAATCAGTAAGAAAAAGACTGGCAACCTAATCTTTTACTGGGTAAATGCCTTGAGCAAGCAGTTCAGAAAAGGCCAATAAACATATGAGAAGGTATGCAACCTCATTAATCATTAGGGAGATATAAATTAAGCCATGACGTTGAATGACGACCTTTAAAAAGACTGAAAATACCAAATATTGAGGATGCAGAATAATGAGAACTTTCAGAAACCACTGCTGGGATGTATGTTGGTACACTTTAAAAGACTAGATGGTCAACTGAATTATGGGTTCTAATTCTTCATATCTGTGCAATAGAATTTAATTCTATATCCACACACTAACAACTACCTCATGGTAGATGGAGCAAATTTCCCCCATCCCTTGGGTTTGGCCATGTGACTTGTGTTATACAATGGATGTTAGTGGACATAATGTGAGCAGAGACTCAAAATGTGCTTTAGCAGTTAATACCATCTTACTTCCAGCCTTGAGAAGAGGCTTGGTTGGCCGTAAGAAGAGTGTGCCTTGACAAGCCACTGGTTCAAGAAGGATGACAGACATATGAAGCAGATCTGAACCGAATGTCCAGCTTCGATCTAAGTCCAGCTGAGTTCAGCTTAGTTCATCAGCACCCCAGCCGACACACAGATTTGTATTAAATGCTTACTGTTAAATGCAACTCATTTTGATGTGGTTAATTATGTAGCATTATTAAAATAATAGGTGATTGATATTTGCTCTAAATACTAGAGCTCAACATATGTCTGCGTAGCAATGTTACTGGTACATCTATCTCCTAAGTATGTATCCAAAAGAAATGCAGGCATATAAATACCAAATGTATGAGAATGCTCATTGGAGGATTATTCCTAATAGCCCCAACATTAGAAACAACTTGAATATTCATCAGCTTCAGAATGGATAAATACATAGTAGTATACTCAATGAAAGACTACAGAGCAAAGAAAATGAAGGAATTTCTGCCACAATTACCAACACAGATCAATTTCACAAAGATAATGTTAAATACAAGAAATTCAGCCTCAAAATAATTCATATTGTATGATTCTCTATATATAAAATTTAAAACCAGATCAGGATAGGTGTTATCTGGGGGAAGGAGGAAGCACAAGAGCACACTGGAGTGCTGGCAAGGTTCTAATCCCTGACCTTCATGATTAGTCATGTGGGTTCACTTCGGGGAAAATGCACAAAGGTGTACACTTACAGCATTACAATTTTATGAACACATGTTATACTAACTAAAATTACAAATTTTGCTATTTGCTTCTTTATATTTTTTAAGGAAAAAACCCTTATTGGGAAATCAGTAGACTCAGACTCTAGTTTTTTCTCTTCCATGAATCCAATTGCCTTCAAAGTGAAATGGGCAAGATCATCATTTCAGATATAAGAAGAAAATACTAGGGCATTTATTTATTTATTTACCTTTAAAAAAATCTGAAAAGCCTTACTGGTGTTTGATATACAGACTGACCCTCTCACCCTCTTTTGGCTCTTCTGTTAGAGGGTTCACGTGCCTGCTACACAATGTCCACAGGGGACCCTCAAGGGTCCAGGATGCAAGTTCCAGGATGCATGAGACAGAGCAGCTTCCTCACATGTCAATTCACTGTCAGCATATTAACATGCAGCTGGCTAAGTGAATTTGGGCATTTTATTGTCCAGTTTTAATCAACCTAATAATCACAAAATGGAGAAAGGACTGCAAATACCCCAGCAAAGAAGCTGGATTGAGCATTATACAAGTACAAGAGAAAAATAAGAAAATCGTAGGTCTGAATTTTCTCCTCCTGATACTAAGTCTTAGCCCCATCACAAGATAGAAATAATTAAATCAGCAAAAATCCCTCAAAAATATTTTTTAAAGTGTTGCACTGTGGAAATAAAAATTCACATTAATAATGAACCTCACCTAAGTATGTAATATTCCCTGAGAGACTGGGATGTATGCCTTAAGCATAGTATGAAGCCATCATATTCGTGAAACAACAAATATTATTCAATTCATCATCACCTCATGCTTTATTTCTAATACATATATTTTTATAAGATACACAATATGTTAATAAAGTGGTTCATGTATATGAATTGTTTTAGACACCATTATAGACAGAATGTTTTAGACACCACTGCAAATTAAATTTGATTGTCTATGAATAAGGGACATTGAATGTAGAGCTGAATATTTCTTAGACCCTCTCCTAGTCTGGTTTTCCATGAGTCTATCATTTTATGTCTGAAAAGTAATTTCCCAAAATCTATTAAAAATGCAAGTTAGAAAGTAGACAAAGAATCAACATAGAGTGCCAACTATAAGCCGGCAGCTTTGCATATATAACTCATTCAATCACAGCACACCCATAAGGAAGATATTATTGTTCCCATTTTCCAGATGAGGAAATAGAATCAGATATATAAATAAATCTCAGATAAGGAAACAAACTCAGAGAGGTCCCACTGTGTAGGAATTGGGAGCTTAAAACCAAGACCTGGCTAATTGCAAACTTTCCACTCTAATACATCACCATTCTGAAGCAGAAAACAAAATTTATGTTTGGGTTTCTATATGACTTTTATGTTTACTTATAAGAAATGCTCTGTTTTATTTTCCTTTGGAAGTGCGAGGGGTCTTGCCAATTATCACTGTTAACTTCTATATGCTCAGTGTCTAGTACAATGCCAGGCACATGGTGGCATTCCATAAATACTTTGTGGGGAAAAAAGTCTGACTGACTGAATGAATGAATGAATGAATCGCATGGTAGAATATATTCCATGCCAACTAAAAAGCCACTCTTTTGAGAACAGAGAAACTCTTCTACTCTGAATTTTGATTTTGTCATAAAAAAATAAATCCAATATGAGCCTTCTTTCAGATCTATATTGCACTGAATACGGAACAAAAACATGCATTTAAATCACTTATATCTAACTTTTTATGATGCCACTGGGGATGGTGTTCTTTTTGCATTTGCAGTTAAAGGGTAGAACAGATGGTGGAAGTTTAGTTTCAAGGGAAGGGCCCATTAAAATAACTTATGCTGTTGAGTGATTGTTCACTCTGATGGCTCCATTCATTATATCTGAGCTCACAAACTCCAAAATACTTGGGAAGGAAGTAAGAATACAGGAAATGTTTGCTATATCACGAGATTTGCTGGATTAGGACTGCAGACCCACAAACTCTATCCTTGAAAGTAAGAGCTTCCTAGAGCCTTCACATAGGGCATTTGTTTCATCAAGCACCCACCACCTTGGGAAGAACCTTCCCAGGAAGAAACCTGTGTTAGGAAGGAAAGAACGTTCAGAGGAAGTGTAAGCTCTCTTGAACCACATTTTTCCCTCCTTTTCTGTGTTCTGTGAAAATGAGAATTTTAGAGTTACAAAAACAACTCTAAAGGCAGGAGGAAAGAGGAGAAGCCACAAACATCAAATCAGGGTCTGGAGGAAAAGAAGGCTGAGAACAAATTACAAGCCTCCTTCACCTTATCACCAGTCTAACAGCCAGGAAGTTCACACTAGAAGCTGGGCCACCTCAAGCCCTTTCTATCTACAGAACTACCTCATGTTCTTTTCAGTTTCATTGGCCAAATTGTGGAGTGGAACTCATACCTTGAACTGGAAATCCAGGTTCTGCTAAAAATAACAAGCAGTGAGTGCCAAGTGCTACATTCTGTGCCTGGGAATTCAGACGCAGTAGCTCATCTAATCTTCTTAAACAACTAACTCAGTGACATAATATCATCTTCATTTTGCAATTGATAAAACTGAGGCTGCCCAAGTCCCGAAGCCACTAAGTGGTGGCTCGAGGATACAAACCCAAGCCTATGCAATTCCAAAGTTTTTCTCAGCCTGCTATTTCACATTCCAGGGCTGCCACAACCCACACTAAAAGTCTTCTTAGATAAAATGTTGGGTCTTAGCTGGGAAATAGCTAAGATCAAGCCCAGTTATTATATTCCATGATTACCCCATGACACTACAACTTTTGTAGTATTTTATCACAGAATATTCAATACTCATTCCATAAACATCAACCGAGTGCTGGGTTACCGTCTAAATATTGAGGACTGAGAGGATAATAAAGAGAATATTTGCATAGGTAGGCAAGGATAGACTATCCAACAAGGAATAGTGCAGTACTTGTGCCTAGTGACAACCAGGAGCAGTACACCTCTCATCCTGAAATGGAAAAGGGAAGGTGAACTTACAAGGATCTTAGAGTGAGTAACTGCAAGGAGAAAGGCATCTGACAGGATCTGAAATCTTTGGAGAACCCACGAAAGCTGGCATGAAATCAAATTTGTGATCCCCTCTTCCTAGACTATATCAGTGGGGAAATGTTGGAAGTTCCTGGATTGGAAACCTAAAGGCAGCTGCACCTTTTTAAAGGCAGATTCAAAAATAAATGCTGGCTATAAAGACCATTCTTTCTGACCTTATATATTCAACAAAAATTTATTAAGTGTCTACTGTGTACCAGTCTTGGTCCAAACACTGGGGTTACAAGGAGTAATTAAACCCAGAAAGTTGACATATGAACACAGGCATTTATAGTACAGAATGAAAATTAAAATAGGCATAGTTCTAGAATATATGAAAACTCATCTGAGAAAAGCTTCCTAGAGAAGAGTACACATGCCTTGAGTCTTAAAGAAGATAGTGTTATTTCGTGTTACTTCATGAAAGGAGATAAGGGCGTTCAAACCAAGATAGCAAAGTGTGCAAAGACGTAAAGGTGGGAAAAAGCATGAGTTCCAGGGCTTGTGGGACATCAAAGGGGAAACTATCCAATAGTTTCAGTATGAAAAGTAATATAAAGGTTACGAAAATACCCATTGGGCCCAACCCACGGAAGGCACTGGTGGCCTCAGAAGGCTGAGGAGTCAATAGGACGTCAGAAGTGGTGAGAGAGAGGGTGGCCAGATCTTTAGGAAACCATAATAGAAAGAGAGAGCTGTGGAAACCAGAAAGACTCAAGGCGGGGGTAGAGGGGCTTCCAAGATGGCAGAGGCTTGGGAATATTTCAGTGCTGATGGGAAGGAGACAGAAGAGAAGGGAATCTAAAGAGGGAGTAGATAATTGAGGGAGCCATAAAGCAGGTGACAGAGGTGGGAAGAGAGGCCATCTGGTACACAGGCAGGGGGGCTTATCCTTGCAACAGAGCATGGGAATCCTTGAAGGCAAGGCTGCAAGGATTGATGAGCACAAAGGGGTGAGGAGATAAAGGACATCAATTTGGTTGGCCTTGATGGTTTTTAGAAAACAGGAGGTGAGTCTGTGAACTGAAAAGGGATGACGATAGGGTGGGAGCTTTAAGAAGAGTGGAGAGGTGTGAAGCAGTACACAGAACTGGAAAGAGAGCTGACCCAAGAAATATGCAAGTGTTACGAGAAACATTGAAAACCCAAGTGAGTTCAAAGACCAGGAACCTAACACACACTGGTCCACGCTGGCAGTAGTGACCAGGAGCCAGGTGGGCACTCAGGGGAGAAGGCCAGGTAGACTGACCCAGGGATCGGGCTTACAGTTGCTCTAGCCAACAAGGGCCTATGACTCCTCCCTGTCTCTTCACCTCCCATAAGTAAATAATCACCATATTCAGTTGAACTCAGTTTCTGAATTTCACTTGAAAGTGTCCATTTCCAGGGGCAGCTGGCTGGCTCAGTCAGAGGAGCAGCAACTCTTGATTTCAGGGTTCTAAGTTCGAGCCCCACATTGAGTGTAGAGATTACTTAAAATAATTTTTTTTAAATGTTCATTTCTCCCTGTGCTTGAAGCCTTTGCCCAGGGTGGGTTTGACACCCCATCTCACCTGGATTATGGCAAGGCCCTTCTCTTCCATTTGGACACTATATGCCGAGTCAACATTTTAAAAAGTGAGTACTATCACATTCTAAATACCTTCAATTCTTTCTCTTTCCTTCAGGACAATATCTCAACTGAACCTCCCCTGGCTTAGCTCTCACCAAGTCCCGTCTCTAACTTCTGACCACACTGAGTGTTTCCCAAAGATGCCCTGCCTGTTCTTGCCTGAGCCTGGGGCTGGTTCCTCTCCCAGAACCATGTTCCTCCAGCTCTTCAATGTGTGAAGCCCCCTTCATCTTTCTGCTCCCATAGGAGACCTCATTTCCTCCAGCAAGTCTTCTCTGGCTTCCAAATCTGAAAAGATGCCTCCCTACACACTCCCATGAGCAGCTCTTCTCTCCCATCTTAGCCTTATCATGCTGTCGTAACAGCAAGTTTCCTGTGTGTCTCCTGCCATTAGATTCTGAGCATCGTGCTATGGCTTGTTGATCAGTGGATCCTCAGCACCTCACACCATGCCTGGAATACAGAACACATTCAATACATATTTACTGAATGTTACTGAAAACTGGGCTTCAAACCCTGAGCCTTTCCCACTAGACTCTCTTATCTGTAGCACAAAAGGTTAAAAACATGGCATGCAGGTATTTGGAAAAGAGAATTTATTTCTGACAAGCTAATGAGCCAACCACTTAGTATCATTAAACAGGCAGCATTTATCCCCATGGCCTGAGAAGAGTCTATTTTGATGAAGGATGTGCCAGGTTTCTTAACATCAATGCCAAATTATTTCTTAATTAACTCACGGGCACTGTCAATAGGAAAGTCCGGTGTTGATTATAAATGAGAATTAAGGTAAGGGAACTGCTTCCTCCAGGATTTTAAAAATTTGTTGTAGCTATTACATAATCAAGATCATCTTTGAGTAAGTTTGCACAATGCCTAATCTGCTGTTAATCCTATCCAGTGTGGTTTTCATCTCAGACATTATGATTTTCATCTCTAGAATTTTGACTTGGGTCTTTTTAAAATCTCTATGTCTCTACATCACGTGTTCACTCATTGCTCTGGCTTCTTAAACACATGAAATATAGATGTAGCAACTTTCAATGCCTTATCTACCAATTCTATCATCTGTGTTATTTCTTTTTTTTTTAAGGATTTAGAGAGAGAGAGAGTGTGCACGCACTGGGGGAGGGGCAAAAGGAGAGGGAGAAAGAATACTCAAGCAGTCTCCCTACTGAGTGAGAAGCCTGGTGCAGGGCTGGATCCCAAGACCCTGAGATCATGACCTGAGCCAAAATCAAGAGTCAGAAGCTTAACTGGCTAAGCCACCCAGGGAGCCCTCATCTGTGTTATTTCTGTATCAGTTTCAATTGAATGATGTTTCTCTTAATTATGGGTCACATTTTCTTATTTCTTTGCATACCTGATAATTTTTAACTGGGTGACAGATATTCTTGCAAAACTCTTATTCATGAATACCTTGAGAATTATGAAGTTCTCTGCTGTGGCTGTTGGGAAAAGGCATCATTCCTATCCCTGTATAAGCTCTGGACACTGTTCCCTCTAATCCTTTTGGGTGGCTCTTTCTTTGGTTTTGAATGACTTCCATATAGACTAGTATTGGTTGCTACTCAACTGTATATTTGAGGGAGAAGACCCTCTGTAACTCTCCAGAGTTCTCTAGGCAGCATGCTCCTCATTGGTATTATACGCTGTGACCTTTAATTGCCTCATCTTCCCAGGACCCCCAAGTCTGTCTCTTCAACTCCTCGAGCATACTGGGCTCTGCCTGGCCTCCCGTTCCCTGTGCTATGGCTGGAAATCTGAACATAGACTGCATGAATCCCCAGGACTGCTCTATGGCTATGATCTGGAACTCCCTTCCAATGCCTCTCTGTTGGATTCCCTATGTCTTCCTATTGCTTTACTCCCTTTTTTTTGCTGAAATATATCTTCCAATAGCTTCATAAAAATGGGTGCATGGGAGATAAAAATTTTAAATCCTTTACTGTCTAAAAATGGCTTTAGTTTACACTCAGGCTTGATTGAAAAGTGACTAATAGAGAATTATTTGTTGAAAATAATAAAAGTCCTTTAGCATTTTTAGGATATTGCTCTTTGTCTTCCAGCATATTGTGTCATTATTGTATTCTCTAATGCCATTCTGAATCTAATTTCTTTGTATTGACTCAATTTTTCATCTAAGAACTTTAATTCTTCTCATTTTCACTGGTAGTCTAAAATTTATTGATGTTGTGCCTTGCTGTGGATCTCTTTTCGTTCACTGTGATGGGGATAGGAGGGTTGTTCTCAATCTGAAAGGCAATGTCTTTCTATTCTGAGAAAGTTCTCTGTACTATTTCTCTGATAATTTCCTCCCAATTTTTCTTCTCTTTACTCTTTCTAGGATTCCCATTATTTGGATATTAGATCCCCTAAATCGGTTCTCTAATTTTTCCTATCTCTTCTAGTCTATTGTTCACCTCTTTGATTTTAGCTCCAGTTTTTGAAAGACTTTCTTGACATTTCTACCAGTCTTTCTATTTAATTTTTCATTTCAGTTATCATATTTTTAAAATCAAAGAGTTATTCCTTTCTTATTGGTCCTGTAAGTCATCCTGTCTTTTTCATGGATTCACTATCTTGCCTTTATCCTTAAAGATGTTAATTATACAATTTTTAAATGTTCTTTTGCTCTCTTTTTTGTCTTTATTCCTTCTGAGTTTCTTTTTCTCTGTTATCTCTGCCTTTCACGTTGGCATCTTTCTGGAATTTTTCAAGTATCGAGTGATGCTGTACATGTAGGAATGAGCCACTGAGACATGAGTGGCTGCTCTGTGCTGGCAAGCCTCACTGGGGTGCACTGTAGGCAAACTGGGTTTTTCATCAGGGACACCTCTGCATGGCCAGGATGTCAAGATCTGTAGCAGTTTCTCTTCAGTAATTCCATAACTCCAAAGAAGAATCTGTGATCTCCTGTGTGTGTTGGCAGTGATAGGAGGCTGATGTTCTGGAAGTGAATCAGGAAGCAGGAACCAGAGGCAGGTTGCTATGTCTCATCATTCAGTCTGCAGACTTTCATTTGATGCCTCTTATTTCAACCTGATGCATCTCTTTTCCACTCCACTCTGACTAGTGTCCTCAAGGCTTGAGACCAAACCTCAAGTCCATGGAGGAGGGAAGAGGGGCTTGTCTCCTGCCAGCAAGAAGTGGTCTCACTGTTCTGTGTCAGACTTTAGCAGTTCATGTTGTTCTCCAAGTCTTCAAATTTTCTTGGGTTGTATTGGGGAAACACAGGCTCTCTTCATGCCCTCATCCCTCCCTGTAGGCACTGAGACTCTGCTTCCTCTATTCTGCTGTGCCATTTAACTCTCCTCCGTGCACCTCTAATAGTTGTGGCTATTCCTCATATACTGTTTTCTCCTCTCTTGTTTCTCTCTTTTCTGTTAATGTAATTTAATTTATTTTAATTTAATTTATTTTAATTTAATTTAATTTTAAGTAGGCTCCACACTGTGGAGCCCAACACGGCGCTTAAACTCACAACCATGAGATCAAGACCTTAGCTGAGATCAAAAGTCGGACACTTATCCAGCTGAGCCACCCAGGCACCACTCTTTTCTCTTTTATTCCTTTCCTTTCTTTTTAGCGGAGACCCAGATAGAGGCTGAGGTACACATAAGATCCGTAGTCATATATCCTAAGCAAATCACATGCATTCTCTGATTTAGTTCTCACAACTGTGAGATGAATGGTAATCATCCTCATTATACAGACAGAGAAACTGAGGCCCAAAAATGCTGAAGCATTTGCCTTAAGTCACCTGGCCAGCAGGTGGCAGAACCAAGATTCTCAACCAGTTCTGACTCCAAAGACCATGACTTCAGCCACATGTGATTCTGTTCTGATTTGAAAGGTAGACACATGGACATTCAAATTTATCAGTTCCATTAATCTTTGGCATCTGGGTTCACAAAGCTCCCTTAACCAGCTTCCCTTGGATCACTAAAGCCATGTGGTCCATGTGCATACAATCCCAGGGTATCCAACCATGGCATCCAATGTCCTGAATTTCTGGAACAGACACAGTCACTTGGACACACTCCACAGGTTTTCCATCTTTGTGTTCCATTCTTTCATTAAGTACTTAATCTTGGGCAACACCATGTACTGGGCACATGAGAAAATGACCCAATGAAGCAAATAGGGGCTGGTCTTTGGAGTGTTCACACCTACTCAGGGAGAAAAACCCCTGAGATTAAGACACAACAGAGGACAGGACAAACTGTGACAATGTACCTTGATGGAGAAGAACCTGCTTTAGCTGGGATTTCAGGGATGGCTTCATGGAAGAGGTGATGTTTAAGCTGATACTTACATAGTTCTTCCATTCATTCTTTCCTATCTTTATCGAGCATCTACCATAAAAAGGGTAATCCAAACTGACATGGGACCTTCCAAATACCTAGCACTGTCCTACATGTTTGATGAATGCTGACTAGTTTAATTCTCAAGAACCTATGACACAGGTTTTGTTAGTTTTCCCATTTTATAAAGATGAAAAGGAGACAGAGATTTAAAATCACTTTTTCAAACTGATACATCCAATAAGTTTTGGGGTTAAGATTCTGCACAGGTTGTTGGCTGCCAGAGTAAGCACTCTTGAGCACTACTCAAGGAGGAAGGGAGAAGATGGAGGTAAATATGCCAGGTGCATGCCGTCCCCCATGGTGTGTATATTCTAGAGATGGGAATGAGATGAAGTCAGTCATCAGGCACACATCTAAGGCCATGCATTGTAAATACATGAAATGGGCTTCTTGGGGAGAAGCTAAGAAATGGAGAAGTAGCACAAGGCACACAATCTCCCCAGCACTCATTATCCCACACACAAAGGTGGACTGGATCTACAGCAGCAGCTGTTCCAGGAGAAAGGAAGGCAGACCTACTATGCTAGCTGCTAGCAAGTCTCTATATGGAGGGAAAATGGGACCTTGAGGTGGTCTAGATTTGTCTCTCTTCACCCTTCTAGCAAAGAGGGCATGGAGGGGGAGGGACAGGTGTTTCAGGCAGAGGTAACCACATCTCTGGGGTGTTTGAGGGAGTCAGAACATTGGAGATCAAGGAGGGATAACTTGGGATTATGCACATGGAGCTTAAAGATTGAGGATTTGAGAGAGGTTGGGTGAGAAAATCTTGGGGGCCCTGGCGGCCACTGATGAATGGAGCATGCATGGCCATATGAAAACCCTGAGTGAAGGCTGGGGCTAGAGTGTGTTAGATGAGAGGGAGAACAGTAGGAGCAGGGTTGAGGGTGGAAGATGTAAGTCACATGATTCAGGGTTGGTAGGCCAAAGGAGGCTTGGTTTTCAAACCACTGAAGGTCTGACTTCAGTTTTAAGAGCTCCTTTGGGCTGCTGTTAGGAAACTGGGTATGCAAAAGGCATGAGGGGAAGCAGAGAGACCAATTAGATGTAAAAGATGTTGGAAGTTTGGACTAGCAGCCTGGGAGTGGAGAAGGAGAGAAGTGTTCAGGTCAGAGACATATTTAGGAGGTAAATTGACACACTTGCTGATGGACTGGATAAGGAAGTTGAGAGAAAAGGAGGGAAGAGGATGACGCCAAGGTTTCTGTCTTGGGTAGATGGGGAATTGTGGTACTGTTGGGTGACAGGTAATGACAAGTTGAGCAACAGCATGGAAGTGAAGTAGATGGGGCTTCAATTTATACTGATCTGCTGCATTGCCAGGATTGAAAAATACTGGTGCAGAAGCACAGGCATCCTTGTCCACAGATTGCCCCAGAAGGCCAGTTCAGCCCCCCACTTAACTGGCGCAGAGTGAGACTAGTGAAACTGAGGTTTCTGTGAGTTCTAATAGGCTGGAAACCAGGGAAGTTGAAATGAACATATGCCCCAGTCTCCTCTGGGTTGCAGAGCAATCACCCATTCTAAAGTATAACCATTTTCCTCACATATCTAATGCCATTTCAAGGATACCTTACATTTAAGTTCAGATCTGCCATTTTATCCAGCTGGATTTCTTTTCAATTCAACCCAATTTTAACCCCAATGTTCAAGTTATTTTTTCCCATTATGCCCATAAATGGAAGCAAATCATACTATCTTGTATAAATGCAGCTGCTTTTCTCTCTCTTCTTTTTTCATTTTAGATGAAAATCCTCCTTTTTTTTTATTAACAACACCACCTCCTCCCTGCACCCAGCTGAGTTCCTCACCATCAGCTGTTCCTCATCTCCTGTGTTCTTTCCTGTTTCTTCAGGGAGCCCCTGCAGAGATGTTTTCTTATATAATCAAATTATAGGTCAAATTCATCAAAGAGATAGCACACAGGTACATTTCTTAGGAACATTTAAACTAATGCAGCAAGTAACACATCCTTTGTTTAAGTGGGAGCGTTGGTAAATAATGATGCTCTTTGGTAACAAGAAATGAAGTAAGGAGTAGAACTTAATAAGAGTACGCCAAAGTGCCTCGTTAAGCCGCAAAGCTGTGCAAATGCACATTGCCGTCACCACCATTATTATGACTAGGGTATGGTATTATATACTATATATTTATGTGTTTTATAGTTAATTAGTTGATTTCAATAAATATCTTCTGGGTGCCTAATAGGAGGTACACTCTGCACTGAGCACAGGAGATGCTTGGATGACGGTCCCTCTGTGGCAAAGGGAAAACCAAAGGAACAAAGTGCATAAACAGATGCTTTTGGCAGGGGAAATAAGAATGCTCCAGCAGTGGCAACAGCAAGGAGAGCACCTGTAGTAATACCCACAACAAGACGTGCTCTGGTTGAGCGTGTATTTGGGGTCAGACATTGTGAATCATACTTTATATACATAATCCCATTTGGGCCACATGGCAATCATGCAAAATAAGATTATTAGCCTCATTTTATAGAAGAGAATACAGAGGTATAGCCAGGTTCACTAGTTGGCTGAAAGTCACCAAGATTTGGAGTAGCAGATAGAATAAGAGAGAACTAGTTCTCTCTGGCACCAAACTTAAATTTTTCCCCCACTTCTCCCAGAGACATATATGGTATAGTTCAGGAGAATAGAGGAGGGCACTGAAATCAGCCTGGGATAGGATAGGGGAGAGTGGGCCCTTGAGGAAGGCTGCCCAAAAGAGAGGACATTGGAGCTATGCCTGAAATGTTGAGCAGGCATGAGCGAGAAGCAAGGGGAGATGGGGCATCCACAGCTGAAGAAAAGCTCAGAGGCATGGAACAGCATTAGGTTGGTCAGCCAGACTCAAGTGGTACAGGATAGCTGGAGAATCATGTTTGGGAAGATAGGGCTGGGAGAGATGAGGGCAGAACCACATCACAGAGCCTATGTGATGCACTGAGCAGTCTGGACTTGATTCTGAGAGCCGTGGAGCAGCTCAAAGCATTTCAAGCCAGTGGTGGGCACAGTTTGATCTGGGCACCAGGAATCACACCGTCAACACAATGGAGGGCGTACTGGGCAGGGCAGGAGTAAGAACCAGGTTTATTTTCATCCAGGCTTTCCAGGAAGGATTAGTGTCATGAGGCTAAGTAGTTTGTGCAGAGCTCTTTCTTGCATCTTTAGTTGTATTTCTGATGGCCCAAAGCTACAGCTCTGCCAAAATGAGGCTGGTGTCATTCACCAATCTCCTTCCGACGCCAGCATCTTCACCCACCTTGCTCCCTTGACTTACAGTCAGCCTTACCTGACACACTCCCTTAGTTCACCTGAAACTCTGGCCACATTGCACTTCTTACTGAGCATCAAATATCACATCATTCTCTCTCGAGCCCTGGAACACTTTTTCTACCTGGAGTATCCTATTCAATCCTCACTATGTGGAGAACCGCCTTCCATAGATCTAGATTTACTCTTCCTTTTACCAGTTCCTAGAAAGAGTCGTTCTTTTCTCTGGATGCCCATGGTACCTTATACTTTCTTCCACATTATCACATTCTGCACGGTAACAGAATCATTTCTCCTCTGTCTCTTTCACTGTTTATGCAGTGAATTCCTCATTCCATAGATATTTCAAGCATGTACAAGCAAATACTTAACTACTTATGTACAATACATACATACATACATACATACATATCTACCTACATACATACATATAAAATTTTTGAGGGTGTTTCCTGCAGTATTGGGGTAGGGTGGGGGACTGCACCATCTATCAAGATCCTAAAGGCACATGAACCCTTTGACTTAACATACCCCTTCCAGGAACCATGCTTCAGATGAATGCTCACAGGTTCATGGAGGGGTCACAGCACCATTGTCTTTGGAGCAAACAGGCTAGGAACAGCTTGACTATTCATGAGTAGGGGCTGCTAAATAGAAAATGTGAGCTCCCTGACTGGTAGAGACCACTATGTCTATTCATGGCTATACCCTTGGTGCTTACATTGAGTCCTGGACAGAGCAGGGGCTGAGTAAATATTTGCTAAATGAATGGATGAATTACAATATATGAAATATTATGCAACTATGACGATGAATGAGAGCTACATGTATTGAGTTGGAAAGATGTCCCCAACTTATTAAATGATAAAAAGAAATATGGAAACTTTCTGGAAGTGTGCAAAAATATCAACAGTGTTTATATCTGTGAGAAGATAATTGCTTGACACTCTCTTGGGCTTCTTTTCTTTATGAGCGTATATTACTCTTTGTATTTTTTAGAAATCTAGTTTATTTTTCAAAAATATACTACCACATTCCAAACAATCTTAGCCAGGATTCAGAGGTAAGGCCTTAACCAACTCAGAAAGCCTAGACTCAGGGTTCTAGGATCTTAGTAATGGGAGAAAGAAGTACTTACTGAGCACCTACTATGAACCAAGCACCAAGCTCAGCTCTCACCATCACACCTTCACCTAATTGTGCCAATTCAGTGAGATGGATCCATGTCCTTATTTAACAATTGAAAGAATTGAATAAACTGAGTCTCAGAGGAGTGACGCAATTTGCAATGTGGTATATAAATATTTAAGAACAAGTCTTTAGGCCTCTGACAGATCTGAACTCAGATTACATCTCTCCCACTGTGTGACCTTGAGCAAATAGCTTCACCTTTCTGAGTTTCAGTGTTCTCATCTGTACAATGGGTGAGTCAGATACCTGATTCGTAGGGTTAGTCTTTTTTTTTCTTTTTTATTGAGATATAATTGACATATAACATTATGTTGATCTCTGGCATACAACATGATTCGATATACATATAAATTGCAAAATGATCACCACAATTTGTCTAGTTAATATCCATTACCACAATAGTTGCACTTTTTTTCTTGTGATGAGAATTTTTAAGATTTATTCTCTTAGCAGCTTTCAAATATGCAAGACGTATTATTAACTATAGCCACCTGCTGCATATTACATTTCCATTACTTATTTATTTTATACCTTTTGACTGCCTTTACCCACTTGGCCCCTCTACAAGCAAACACTTAACTACCTACTATTAATACAGGCATACATATAAGCTTTTATCCTTTTATGAAACAAATGGTAGACTGCTATACACTTTCTGAATCTTACTTTTTTTACTTAATACATCTTAGCAATCTTCCTATAAATATACCTGAAGAACTTCTTCATTGTGCAGATGAATAAAAATGTATTTAACAGTCCCCTTCTGATGGACATCTACGTTGTTTCTGATCTTCTGCAATTACAAACAATGATGCAAAGAATAACCTTGTATATGCAGCATTTCTCCCCCATAGGAACATAAATGTTGGATAAATTCCTAGAAGTAGAAGTGCCAGGTCAAAGAATGCATGCATTTGTAAATTTCACAGCTGCTTCCAAATTGTCTTTTGTAGAGTTGTGCAAATTTGCACTGCTGCCAGGTACGTATAAAAGTACTTGCTCTCCTGTGGCTCCAAATTTTGGATTTTTGCCAATCTAGTAGGTGAATAATGACATTTCCTGGGTAGTTTTAATTTGCATTTCTCTTTTTATGTAAGTACAACATTTTCATATGTTTTGTATTTCCATTTATATCTTTTTTTCTATCTGTTCACATCCTTTGCCCATTTGTCTTCGGATTGTGAGTGTGAAATAATAGAAAACATACATATTGGTCTCTGTTCTCAGTTCCTGGCTCAGAGCTCCTAAAACCCTTACAATTTCATAAGTGATAAGAGCACTAGGAGCATCATTTGTTCTAATACTTGGTTTGATTCTGCTTCCTGATGCCACGTTTCTAAATCCTTTGGAATTTCTTGGGTGATACGAATGTCTTTTGTTCTAATGAGGGAACTCTTGGTGGGCTCCTGGATGGGAGCTAGTCACCAGAAAGACCAAACCATTATTCAGAGCTTGGAATTTTCAACCTCACCTCCCATTCCTCAGCGAGGGTGGAAGGGGTGAAAAGGGAATGAATGGTGGATCATGCATATGTGATGAGGCCTCCATAAAAATCTCCAAGTACAGGTTCAGAGAGCTTTCAGGTTGGTGAACCTGCAGAGGTGTGGGGAGAGCAGCATGTCTGGCAAGGATGTGGAAGCTCCGTGCCCTTCCCACTTACCTTGTCTTATGCATCTCTTCCATCTGGATGTTCATCTGTATCCTTTGTCATAGCCTTTTTAAATAAACATAAACAGTTTTCCTGAGTTCTGTGAGCCCCTCTAACAAATTAATTGAACCCAAGGAGCAAGTCATGGGAACTTCTGATTTATAGTCAACGAATCAGAAGCACTTGAGACTAGTGCGTAAAGGGGGGATGTGGGGGTGGTCTCCTGGGACTGAGCCGTTACCCTATGGGAACTGACACTCTCCCCCAGTAGATGGCATCGGATTTGAGCTAAATTGTAGGACACCCAGTTGGTGTTGCTGAATTGTGGCACGCCTGGTGTCAGAGTAAAGTGGGGAACAAAGGCAGAAGGAAATGTAGATAAAATTAAATGTCCTTATAACCTGCAGCCCATTGACAAATACTTGAGGCAGGCAGAGTATAATGCTCTTCCAGGAAGCTCCCAAGGTCTTAATGGTAATGCCTTGCTAGAGGGAAAAACAACCTTAGTTTGACAAAGCAAGACCTCCAGTATCCTGTGAGTCTTCTTTAGCATATGAAAGTCCTTTTGGAACTTCCCTTATGCTTACTTCTCCCAACCCCAAAGTATATAATCAGTTGCCCCTCACAATCCCAGGGCAGCAGCTCTTTCTGCCTGGGGGTCTCGTCCTGTGCTTTCATAAAAATCACCTTTTTCCCCCCGAAGATGTCTCAAGAATTCTTTCTTGGCCATCGGCTCCGGACCCCAACAACCCTACTCCAAAAACACATCAAGAATGTTGTGAGTGCAGTAGTGGTGTCAGAGGAACGGAGAGGCATGAAGTGAAGGTTTTCTAAACACCGGCTCTTTCTCTTACAGTTTCCTAATTAGTCATTTGTCTGGGACATGAGTTGGAAATGTTTCTCCCAATTTGTCTTGTGCTTCTGAGATTGCATAGTGTTTTCCTTTGCTCTTTTTTTCTGTAGAAAGGGCATGAGGTTGGGTAAGCCATTGCCAAAGCTGTAAAACTCCAGGTTACTGCTGATGAGAGCTCCTGATCTTACTAGAAAAAAGACTGTAATTTCTACTAATAATACACACCAAGTAGTAGAAAGAAAGTACCCAGTTGTATGTTATGGTCTTCTTTTTCCTTAAAAAATAGAAATTTGCTTCTAAGAAATGATTTGCTCTGAAGTGTGAACTTTAGAAGTTTCCTTGAGATTTGCACATGCTTTTCTCTTTTACTAAAGAGAACGCATTTGGATTAAAGAAAAAAAAAACTTAAGAGAAAGATGCTAATCTCTTATCTCAGACTAGAGTGCCTATGATTTGTGCCATAATACTTGGGCCACGTGACCTTAGAAAGCTGCCACTAGAGGATTACATTTCAACGAGCCAATTTTTTAAGAGGTGAACAAACCCCTTTAGGTGTTGATTTGAAAAATGAAAGGTAGAAAGTGACAACTTTGTGACACCATTTAAGAACGATAGATGGTTTTGATAAATTCAACGCTTGTACTAAAGCCCGGCTTGGGATCCCATTTAATCATTCTAAAATCTATCCACGAAGGGCTTCTTGGGTGCTTTTAAGTTGAGGGAAGTTATGACAACATCACAGCATGTCACTTGGCAAGCTAGCGCGTGAGAAGTATTTGCTGGTTGACTGGTATACTTTGCTATGTATAGTACAGTTTCAAAGAATGCAGAACTTTCTCTGAGGAAGTGAAGAAAAGAGCTATTTCCTGACCTCAATTTATTAGTATGAGATCTGTACATAGGTAAAGCTAGCATCCTTCTTTCCCCTCAAACACTAATGGGGTGAACTCTGAATCACTTAAACTGATCGTTTGACATAAGAACCATAGCAGACTCTTCTAGTGACTTCTTCTCCACAAGAGAAGGCTGCTGGGCCCTCCATCTCCACCCAGAGATGGTCACTGAAGTGCTCTGTCTGTGCTTCACTGCAGCTGGAAGGCAGCTGGATATATGGCCCACATGTCATGCCCGGCCTCCCTCAGATTCCAGGGATTCCCACTTAGCCTCAGCCAGGAGACCGTGAGCCAAACTGGCAAGAATACAAGAGCCATCATACCCTCCCACCTCTCACAACTCTAAAGTTGGTGCAATTAAGACATTAAACCCTATCATAGCAAAGTATGCACAGAAGAGGTTAATTCTGTGAAAAGTATAAATTATTCTTTTACCTTAACATAGATGTTGAGCACTTGCTCTATGCCAGGTTTAGAAGGTCCAGCAGTGAATGAGACACACAAGATCCCAGCTTTCATGGGAGACAGAAAATATATACAACATATACACAAACAGGGTAATTTGGGGGACAGGATGACTTAGACCAACTAGTCCAGGAAGGCTTCTCTGAGGGGGTAACTTTTGAGCTGGGAGTTTTACCGAATGAAAAAAAGCCAGCTGTGGGAAGAGTCAGGGAAATAAGAGTATAGGAGCAGGGACAAATGAGGGCAAATCCCCATATCGAAAAGGATTCATAGAAAAAGTCAAAGAAAGGGAGAGGGCATTTCAAATCTTATATTTAAATAATTGACCACCACTGAGCCAGCTTAACCTTCCCATTATATAGATACATAAACAGAGATTCAGAAAAATTATTTTCAAAAGACCACGTAGTTTGGGCAACATGAATAAAGATCACCTTCTTGATGGCCAGCCAGCTAGCTCTTCCTACACCATGATGCTTCTTGTATACACTGCTACATATCTGATGTTAAACTTCCATAGATATCCCAAATCTGTGACATGACTCCAGCAAAGAGGCAGATAACATGATTTAGCTATGGAGTTGGAAAGAACAGAGAAAAGCACTCAAATGCATATTAACCCGTCTTCCATTTAGAGAGCTACCTACCTAGTCACTCAGGATTCTCAAGTACCGTAAAAGCAATTCTAAATGATACTTAAAAAAAAAAAAAAAAGTGTCACTCAGAAGTCCCAAAAGAATGATGGAAAAGAGAATGTTGGCTAGGATGGTTGTAAAACGGTCACTTCAATCTTGTCAAAATCAAGATTTCAAGGGAAATCTTATGAATAACATGGAGCTGGGGGGGAAAATATATATATATATATATGTACACACCCATATGTATTATATACAGTTATATATGTAATAAATATAATTCATTATATATATTATATTAAAGTATATGAAAGGCTGCTGTTATGCCCAGCAAAGGTCTGGATGGGCCTCTTGGTGCCGTCCATTAACAGAAAGTAAGCAGTGGTCCTGATTACTGACAGGAACCAGGTAAGAAGACTGGCATGTGCTTGCTGATCTTGTGGGCTCAGCTTTCCATCCACATACATTCAGGACTTAGATGCTCATAGGGCAGTGCCCTTCATCCCTGGACTTTTTTTCCAGACTCTCTAACCTCCTCTGCCTCCCTTCCCCCAGGAAACCCATCCCTCAGAGCCTCAGCTTCATGCTGCCTGAGTCCAGTACGGCCAGGCAAAGATCAGCATCTGGAGAGGGCAATGTTGACTTGTATGAGGGTCTTCTAGAACCTTCGCTAGGGGTTGGGGGGGGAACATCTTCAAGACAGGCAAGTCTTCTGAGTGCTACTATTGTGCCCTCTTACTGAATGCCTTGTTTGCATTATTATGCTAAAGGACACTCTCTCCTTTCCACTGAGGATGAGAAACAGAGAGAAGGAAGGAAAAGGACCAAGAATCTCAGCCCGCCTCATGTGCACATTTCAGCCTCTAGAACAGCATTCAGTGCTCCAGCTCTGTCCGTCACTGCAGCTTTGGTTTCCACGAAGAATTTCCTCCCTGCTGGGTGTGTCTGATGGAGGCCTGATCCTACTTAGGATTCAGCCACCCTGAATCTAACAGCTCATCACCTGGACCCTAGAGCGAGGGGAAGTTTGGAGAATCCTCAAGAGTTAATCTTATGCAATTCTCAGAAATTGGTATTCCCTTTGTATGGGACCAGTCTCTTTCTCTCAGGCCAAATTGACAGAAAGGGATCCAAGAGGCAGTCAAAAAAGTAAATTGTTGAGACTGTCTTTTAAACCACATCCTGCAGTTTGAAAATAAAGCGCCTTATTTTTAGAATGCCAGCAGAATTGTTCCGGCTCTGCCCCTGCAGTTTCAATAGTGGCCTTGGGCTCTAAAACCCTGACCTTGAAAAGAAAACGTTTACATTGTAAATGCACTGGCACTATGAAGACTATTCTATAATGGAATAGCCAATGGAGGCTAAAAGTTCAGAAGCGGCTTTGTCCTTTCTTCTGAAAGGCCTAATCCGCGGGGCTTTCACAGTGACAAAATCAACTCTTAGCAGTAATTGTGCACGGGTTCTAGCTATGAACTTGCATAAAATCTGAAATTTCACACAACCAATCCTGTTCTGGGGATTTTACCACCGATCATCGGGAAATGGAGCTTCTCGAGGGTTTTGGAGGAAATCAGAGCGTGCAGGCCCTTAGGCGAGCAAACTTGCTCACAAAATGCCTTTAAAATCATCCCTGGGGCGCCTGGGTGGCTCAGTTCGTTAAGCGGCTGCCTTCGGCTCAGGTCATGATCCCAGGGTCCTGGGATCAAGCCCCACATCGGGCTCCCTGCTCAGCGGTGAGTTTGTTTCTCCCTCTCCCGCTTCTCCTGCTTGTGCTCTCTCTCTGTCAAATAAATAAAATCTTTAAAAAAAAAAAATCATCCTTTCTTCCCAAACACAGCACCATGCTTGGCGGAGCTGGCCCTTGAGGACTGCAGAGGCACCCAGGTTCTGATATGATGGCTTCAAGAAAACAGACCGTTTATTTCAGATATCTGGAGTCAGCTGACTAAGGCACTCAGATATTCTTACTGTTCCAGAATTAGGCGGGAGAAGAAAAGACTCACAGTGGCTTGATGGCTGACTCTAGGGCCTCTACTGGAGTGTCAGGGGAAAGGATTCGGTCCACCCTGCCCAGTGGGTGAAACCACAGTCAGTGGGTAGAACAAACAGGAGGAAGCTTTCAACTCATATTGGGGGTGGGAGGGGACTCCCATCTGGTCATTAGGACTGTGAAGCTAGAACAGTCCAAATCCAAGGGCCACAACCCGTTTGTCATTGGAGATGCCCAAGAGTTTAACCACCGATGACAGCGAGGACTCCTTCATTGATGAGCCCTGATTCTGGCTCTCTCTGTGGCCATGACCGGCATCACAGCGTGGACCACATGGCCTCCCAGGAACAGCTTTGGAAAACGGGATTACACGAATGGGGCAAGACCAGGGCATTCACTTCTCCAAGGCCTCGGATTCTTCAGGAAGTTCTCCCTATGTGCCAAGGCTACTCCATTAACTCGTTTAAACTGCACAGCGATCCAAAGGAGGCAGGTACTGTTATCATGCCTACTTTACAGATAGGAAACTAGGGCCCAGAGGTTAAGTCATCCGCCCAAGGTCCCAGAGAAAGCAAGTAACAGAGGAGGGAAACTTGGCTGTCATTCCCCAGAGTTTACTCTTTTAATCTCTAAACTCTTCTGGCCCAGAATGACCTCTGCAGGTTCACATATGCAGTAGTGGGACCACAGCTATCTGCTGTATCTGCCTCCCTCACTGGGGCTTGTTCCACTGACACGTCCGAACTCCTCTGATATCAATTTTGTAATTTCAAGATCTCCTCCCCTCCCTACCAGACTTTGAAAAACCTCAAGGTTACCCTTTTTTGGTTGATAGTAGGCCTTTCCATCATTTTATTTTTCAAATATACCTCCCCTCCAACACACACAGCATCCACCACCAATACACTCAAAGGTAAGGAATGAAAGATTTGGTGTCAGTTGAATTGCCTCAGTGTTATCAAATCAAAAAGAAATGAGGCCAAGGTAAATACATATATTTGTGTATGTGTATATACATATAGATTGCTTTTGTGTCTTAATGTTTTGTGTTCCAAATAATTCTTGGTTGAAATTGAAAACAAAGGGAATACTAACATAACAGCTAACACTTACATAGTGTTCTGTGCCAGGCCCTATCCTAAGAGTTTTTCTTATATTTACTAATTTAATCCTCACAAAACCCTATGAGGTTAGATAGTATTATTATCCCCATTTTAAAGGATGAGGAAACCAAGACACAAAGAACTGAGTCACTTTCGGGTTCAGGACTTCAACAAGTTACTCAACTAGCATTGCCAGGTGAGAGAGGACAGTGGGCCAAACCAAAGTAATCTTGGGAGAGGTACAGAAAACAATATTAATTCAAGAGACATCACACAGGAGTAAATCAACAGCATCAGAAATAGGTGACAAAGGAGAAACATCAAGATAGCTCCCAGGCTTCTGGTTAGCCCAGCTACTTGCCATAAACAGGGAAAATTTCACCTCCATAACTCTGTTCAGCCTTTTCCCTTTTATTTGGAATGCCCTTCCATGTTCTTCCTTGACTTCCCAAGCTATGAAATCTAATTCGTAGCCCCTTCTCTCCACTCTACATCAACACTCCCAGGTGCACTCACTACTTGCATCCAGCTTCTTGTCTTCATCTTTTTTCTTCTACCTTTTGAGCTTTGTAGGGATAAAGAGATAGCATCGTAAAAAGCAAGGCATCCCAAACTTTAGCCATTTGAGTGTCAATTTTCTGACTTGTATCGTCATGCCTGTGTTACTTTTCACTTTGTTTTTGTATTTGTTTATTTTAGGATAGCTTTAGAGCTACAGAACATTTGTGAAGCTAGTACAGAGCATTCCCATATTTCCCACATCCAGTTTTCCCTGTTATTAACATTTTAGGTAAGTATGGTATCTTTCTCATTATTTATGAACCAATATTGGTATATTATTACTAACTAAATGCCATGAATTTATTCAGATTTTCTTAATCTTTTTAATTAATGTCTTTTTTTCCTCTTCCAGTATCCCACCCAGAATACCACATTACAGTTAGTCATCCTGTCTCCATAAGTTCCTCATGACCATGATAGTTTTTTAGACTTTCCCTGTCTTTGATGACCTTGACGGTTCTGAGGAGTACTGGTCAAGTATTTTGTAGAATATCCCTGATTTGAGATTTGTTTGATGGTTTTATGATTAAAATGGGATCATGTGTTTGAGAGAGAAAGATCAAAGAGGAAAAGGCCCATTGTCATCACATCATATTGAGGGTACATGCTGTCAACATGATTTTTGACTGTTGATATTGACCTTGATCACCTGGCAGGAATGTGTGTCAGGATCCTCCACGGCAAAGTTACTCTTTTTTCTCCCTGTCCATACTATACCCTTTGGAAGGAAGTCACTATGCACAGTCCACACATAAAGAGTGGGGAGTTATACTCCACCAATTTGAGGACTGGGTAACTATCTACATAAATTACTTGGAATTCTTCTGCATGAGAGATTTACCTGTTCTCTCCCATTTATTTATTCATTTATTTATATCAGTATGGGCACATGGATACTTAGTCTATTCTTATAACCCAATACTATTTAATCTGTTTTTGCTGCTCAAATTGTTGCAGTTTTAGTCATTAGGAGTTCTTTCAGTTGGTTCCTATGTTCTCTGATATGCCCCCAATGTTGTGAATTTTCTCTTTTTTCTTAAGCACTTCCTGACCTTCTGACACTGTAAGAGGCTCCAGGCTCGTCTCATATATTTCCTGCCCCAGTCATAGAATAAGTCATTTTTCTAATGAGCCTTGGTTCCTTTTTTGAGAATGATATTAGGAAATAAGATCTGTGTTCTAGATATGCCCATTGTTACTGGGTATTGTTTGTCATCCCTCTCAGCTGACAAAGCAAGGAAATATCGGCGTGTATATTAACCTGAGATATACAGGTATATATAAACATTTCTATATATAACCATTGGTACCGATTTTAAGCTTAACATGAGTTCATACGGATGTCTCCAATTCTAATTTGTTACCATAGAAACTATTCTAGCCTTTTCCCTTGCCTGTCTGTATCCTGCCACTCCAACCATGAGAAGCCTTGTTCCCACCACCCACCATCCATTTACTTCATTATTCAATTCCCATATATATGTTAGCAGTATCAGAATTGTTAACTACCCCTGTGGGAGATAACTTTATCAACTAAAGTGCAGCACTTATGTGCAGTTTCTTCTGCCTGTAGTCTTACAGACTCCACTTTTTTCCAGTTACTAGGATCAGCACATTTCTTCCCACCTCCTTCAATGAGGTTATTTCAAACACTTGCAATACAATTGGATTGTTTTATAATATTTTCCATCCCACCCTGGTATGTCCCTTGTCCCAACCTCTTAAATGATTTTTTTTTTAGAGAGAGGTAGGAAGAGAGAGAGGGACAGAGGGAGGGAGAAAGAGAGAATCCCAAGAGGCTCCATGCCCAGCGCAGAGCCTGATGCAGGCAGGGCTCAATCTCACAACCCCAAGATCGTGACCTGAGCCAAAATCGAGTCATATGCTTAACCAACTGAGCTACCCAGGTACCTCCAAAAAAACCTCATGATTATTTTTAAGTGGTAATGTTAATGTTCACTCTTTAATGTTCATGCTTTAATGTTTTATGGGTTTTGGCAAATACATGGTACAATAACAGTATTATTCAGAATAGTTTCACTTATAAAAAAAAATCACAGGTGCTTCACCTATTCAGCCATCCCTTTCCCTAATCTAGAGGCCTCCATTTTGTTTTGTTTGGTTTGGTTTGGTTTTGGGTGTTTTTTTTTTACAGACTCTATAGTTTTCTCTTTTCCAGAATGTTATATAAATGGAATCATAAAGTATTTAGAATTCTCAGTTTGGCTTCTTTCACTTACAGTATGCATTTAAGATTCAGCCATGTATCTATATGACTTGATAGCACATTCCTTTTGTCATTGAATATACAATATTCCGTTGTATGGACATACCATAGTTTGTTTATCCATTCACCTATTTTTGGACATACCAGTGTGCTTTCAGTTTTTGGCAATTATGAATAAGGCTGCTATAAACATTCAAATACAACTTTTTTCTGTTGATGTCAGTTTTCAGGTCAGTTGGATAAATACCTTAGAATATGACTGCTGGTCATATGACAACACAGTTTAGCTTTGTAAGAAACTTCCATTGTCTTCCAAAGTAAGCTGTACCATTTTGTATTCCAATCAGAATGAGTTCCTGTTGCTGTGCATGCTAACCAGCAGTTAGTATTGTCAATTTTTTATTTTAGCCCTCCTAATAGCTATGCGGCGGTATCTCATTGTAGTTTTAATTTGCATTTCTCCAATGACAAATTGTATTTGTTTACTGCTGCTCTAGCAAATTACCACACACTAAGTGAATTTAAATAACACAAAGGGTTATATTTCAAAAGAATTGGTTAGAAGTCCAACACTGGTCTCACTGAGCTAAAAATCAAGGTGTCAGTGGGGCTACATTCCTTTTTGGAAGTTCGAGGGGAGGAAGAATCTGTTCCCTTGACTCCCTGCTTCTAGAGGATGCTCACATTCCTTAGCTCTTGGCCCCTTCCTCCCTTATCAAACCCAACAACAGAGCATCACTGTGATCCTTCTCCTGTCATGCATCTCCTTCTGAGTGCAGCCAGGACATTTTTCCAGTTTTAAGGACTCACATGATTGGATCCACCAGGATAATTCAGGATAATCTCCTTTCTCAAGATCTTTAACATTAAGCATATGTGCAATCCCTTTGCCATGAAAGGTAACATATGCACAGGTTGTGAAGATTAGAATGTGTACATATTTGGGGCACCATTATGTTGCCTACCACATAGAAGATATTGAACATATTTTCCTACACTTATTTTCCATTTGTCTATCTTCTTCGATGATGTCTTTTCAAACGCTTTGCCAATTTTTTTAATTGAGTTTCTCATTCCTTATTGTTAAGCTGCAAGAGTTCTTTGTATATTTTGAATACAAGTCCCTTATCAGTTATGTTTGCAAATATTTCCTCCTAGTCTGTGGCTGCCTTTTCATATTCTTAAAAGTGTCTTTTTTCAGTGGAAAAAGTTGTTAATTTAACAAAAGCCAGCTTACCTATTTTTTCTTTCATGAATCATGCTTTTGGTGTTGTAGCTAAAAACTCAGTGCCAAATCCAGAATCACAGAGGCTTTTCCTATATTTTCTTCTAGAAGTTTTATAGTTTTGCATTTTACATTAAAGTTTATGATCCATTTTGAGTTAATTCTTGGTAAGGTGTAAGGTCTGTGTCTAGGTTTTTGTGTTATATATGGACATCTAATTGTTTCAGCACCATTTGTTGAGCAAAACTATCCTTTCTCCATTGAATTCTCTTTGCTCCTTTGTCAAAAATCGGTTGACTATATTTTTGTGATTCTGTTTCCGGGCTTTCTATTCTGTTCCATTGGTCAATGTGTCCATTCTTTTGTCCATACACTTTATCTTTAATGTAAGTCTTGAATTTGGTAATGCAAGTCCCCCAGTTTTGTCCTTCAGTATTGTGCTGGCTATTTTAGGTCCTTTGCTTGTCCATGTAAAAATGTAGAGTCTGAATTTTTTTAGAGTCAGATGGTTGATATCTACAAAATAGCTTGCTGGGATTCTGATTGGAATTGCATTTAACCTATAGACCAGGTTGGGAATAATTGACATCTGAGTGATATTGTCTCTTCCAACCTATAAATACAGAATACCTTTTCACCTATTTAATCTCCTTTTATTTCTTTCATCAGTCTTTTGTAGTTTTCCATATACATATCTTGCATATGTACCTAAAATATAATATATATATTTTAGAGAGACAGACTTGGTAAGCAGGAAGCAGGGGGAGGGGAGAGGGAGAGGGTAAGAGAATCTTAAGCAGGCTCCACACTCATCATGGAGCCCCATGCAGGGCCCGATCTCATGACCCTGAGATCATGCTGAGCCTAAATCAAGAGTCAAACACATAACTGACTGAGCTACCCAGTTGCCCTGTATTTTGTTATTTTTATTTTTTTCTCCAAGTTTTTATTTAAATTCCAGTTACTTAACATGCAGTGTAATATTAATTTCGGGTATACAATTTAGTAATTCAACACTTCCATACAACACCCGGTGCTCATCACAACAAGTGCCCTCCTTAATTCCCATCACCTATTTAACCCATCCCCCACCCACCTTCCCTCTGGTAACCATCAGTTTGTTCTCTATAGTTAAGAGTCTGTTTCTTGGTTTGTGTCTCCCTCTCTTTTTCCTTTTTTTGTTTGTTTTGTTTCTTAAATTCCACATATGAATGAAATCATATGGTATTTGTCTTTCTCTGACTTATTTCGCTTAGCTGTATACTCTCTAGCTCCATCCACGTCTTTGCAAATGGCAAGATATTTTGTTAGATTTATATCTATTACATTTTTTATGCAGTCGTAAATGGTATTTTCTTTTCAGATTTTAGTTGTTCCTTGTTGATACATAGAAAGGCCTTTGAGTTTTGTACATTGACCTTGTATCCAGTTAGCTTGTTGTACTTGCTTATTAGTTCCAAGCGTTGTTGGGGTCTTTTGTAGGTTCTTTGGGATTTTCTACATAGCCAGTCATGCCATCTCTATTTTTTAATGGACGTATTTAGACTCTTCATATTTAAAGTGATTATTGGTATTGTTGGGTTAATATCTTTTATGTTTGTAACTGCTTTCTACTCACTGCTTTTGTTCTTGGTTTCTTTTCCCTCTCTTTTTGCCTTCTCTGTTTTTAATTGAGCATTTTATATGATAACATTTTTTAATTAATAGGTTTTATTTATTTAGGACAGTTATGGGTTTACAGAAAGATAGGGCAGAAAGTAGAGTTTCCATAGACTTCCTCCCACCCCCAGCATCTTGTATTACTATGGTACATTTGTTACATTGATTAGCCAATATTGATGCATTATTATTAACTGAAGTACATACTTTACATTAAGATTCACTCTTTGTGTTGTACATTCTGTGAGTTTTAACAAATGTATAGTGACAAGCATCCACCATTACAGTATCACACGGAACAGTTTCACTGTGGTAAATTCCTCGCGCTCCACTTATTCATCCTTTCCTCTCCCTCTCACAAACTCCTGGCAACCACTGATCTTTTTACTAATTCCATAGTTTTGCTCTTTTTTAGAATGTAATATATTGGAATCATCTAGTACATAGCCTTTTCAGATTGGTTCTTTCACTTAGCAATATGCATTTAGGGCTCTTCCATATCTTTTTGTGGCCTGATAGCTCATTTCTTTTCATTACTGTATAATTTCATTGTATGGATATCACAGTTTGTTTTACCATTCACCTATCAGAGGACATCTTAGTGGCTTCTAAGTTCTGGCATTACAAATGAAGTGGCTACAAACATGCATGTACAAGTTTTGGTATGGACATAAGTTTTCAACTCATTTGAATAAATACCAAGGAGCATGATTGCTGGATCAGGCGGTAAGAGTATTTTTAGTTTTTTAAGAAATTGTCAAGTTATCTTCCAAAATAGCTGTGCCATTTCTCACCAGCAAAAAATGGGAGTTCCTGTTGCACCACGTCGTCACCAGAATTTGGTGCTGCCAGTGTTTTGGACTTTAGCCATTTTAATAGGCATGTAGTGGTGTCACATTGTCATTCCTATTTGCATTTCCCTAATGAGCTATGAGGTTTGAGCATCTTTTCAGGTGTCTGTTCAGGGATTTTACTGATTTTTTAATTGAGTTTTTTTCTTATTGTTGAGTTCTAAAAGTTGTTTGTAAAGTTTGATTACCAGTTCTTTATTAAGTATGTGTTTTGCAAAGATTTTCACCCAGTCTATGACTTGCCCTTCTGTTCTCTTAACAGAGTCTTTCAAAGAGCAGAAGTGTTTAATTGTAATGATGCCCAACTTATCAATTTATCAATTATCACCTTCTTAATTATTTTGATGACCAAATCCAAGGTCACCTGGATTTCCTCCCACATTATCTTCTAGGAGTTTTATAGTTCTGCATTTTACATGTAGGTCTATGGCCTCATGATCTTAAGTACGATTTCATGTTATCTGCTCTCCTAGTGGTCACCAGAGTTTGTGATATATGCTTACCACACAATACTAATCTAAGCCCACAAGATACTTTACCACTTCGTGAGCAGTGCAGGTATCTTATAACACAGTATTAACAATTCCTCCCTCCTGTCCTTTGTGACATTGCTCTCATTCCCTGACGAAATTTGTTTGTTTGTTTGTTCCCTTAGGGGGGACAGGAAGACTGAAGGGGGAAGGAACTCTCTTCTTCCATCTGGAACATGGCTCTAGCAAAGTCTTTTCCTAGAAAAGGAGGCTCTGGACTTCTTTCACAGTTGTTGCCAGAGTCAGAAGGGGATTTTTCTCAGATCTCCCCATGAGAACCTGACAGGACTCCTAGAAGGAAAGCCCAGGAAAGTTTGGGGGACCCCTAAGACTGATGGTCCTCAGCAGTTTCTCATGGTCACACTAGTCTATATTCCATATCTAGTAATTTGCTAAAATTACCATTTTGATGTTCCCACCAGGTCATGGCTCTAGCAGCTTCTCTCTAGGTAAGCCGTTTTCTGTTTCTCTTCACCTTGAGCTGGCAACTTGCCCCACATTTACACTTCTCTGGTAGGTCCAACGTTAATTCTCTTATGGGTCTGGGAAAAGTCATTGATTTTTAATTTATCCAGCTTTTCCTTATAAGGATGGGAGTAATGGCTTCTAAGCTCTTTACATGTTTGAGTTGAAACTTAAAGTCCCTACTTACTATTTCTTTGTTTGTTTTTCAAAACACACTTCTTTATTTCAGTGCATTCTACTGGATTTTTCTTGTGATCCACAGAAGCCTTCTGGGGCCTATATTTTGCTATAGCTGCTGCTGTGAACATTCCAAGTAGTAGACTTCAAGGAGGTCTGCAAAGGAATAAGCACAGAGCACGAGGCCTCCAGCTACACCACACACTTCCTGTTTCCTAACCTGGAACTTTTCTGACACAGCCCTCAACTCCCTTCAGGAACCCATGCAACACTTACATGCAGCATGCAACCCTGAAGTAAAGGAGAGCTAAGACCAAGAGAGGAAAGAAGCCTGTGGATAAATGTTTTTCCCTTTAAATCCCAGGGAGACAGGAATATCAAAAAGCTCTCAGAAGATCCTGGTGAGACAAAACACCAGAGCCTGCAGCAATGGTCAATTCAACAGTTTGTTCTAGTATTTGCTTCCCTATCTTCTCCTCGGTGTCTACTCCCTGGAATTGCTTTCCAGATGAAGAGCCTACAGGCAAGTCTTTGTCTCCAGCTCTGCTTTTAGGGAACCCAGGCTAAGGCATGAGTTTATTTAAAAAGAAATTCTGCAACAAATCTGTAAGTGAAGAGAAACAACCATTTGCCATTAAACAGATGGTAACTACCTTTCCATTGTTCTCCATGACTCCTCCACCCCTCAACACCTACTCCTCTTAGCTGCTTCTCTCCTTCCTTCTTCTGCAGTTCACCCACCTCCTTCTACATTTTGAGAAATTAAGGAGAAAAGAGAAGAAAAGAAAAAAGAACACAACGGCATTAATCCCTGTTGCTTACACTCCTGTGGTTAAAGAGGGAGATGATGAAAAGTTAGAAAAGCACTACTCAAAGTGTGATTTGTGGACTGGCTGCTGGTCTGCAAATTGTTTTCCCGATCTACAAGCAGTTAACAGCTTGCTCCAGAATGTAAGTCATCTATATCACTACATGTGGTATTGTGTTCAGTGGGCTTTTTTTTATTATTAAAAATTATTTTTAATTTACAACCGACTTTTTTTTTTTTTGCTAGCACAACTCCCTCGATGAAGGAATCAATGCATTGATTTACATTCTTGTGTTAACCCTTACTTCCTGATAAGACTGGCTTTTTAAGTAGCAGTGAATTAAAGAGGTATAAAAGTATTAATAGTGTACATTTTTCAGTATGTTCTATTTCTGAGCAATGTTCTATGGGCTTCACTGATATTACCTATTTAGTTCTCAAAACAGGTTGGTAATATTATTCTCATTTTATAGATAAGGAAACTGAGGCAAGTGAAGTTTAATAATTTATCCAACATTAGACAGCTAATAAGGGGTAGTGGTAGCTTCCACAATGGCCTCTAAAGTGGCCCCCAGTGATCCTGGCCTCTTGGTATTCATACCTTTCTGTAGTGGGCTCCCATTTCATATCAACATTAGTATGTATGACCAAAGAATACAGCAGAAGTGATAATGTGTGACTTTCAAGATGTTATGGACTGAACATTTGTGTCCCCCTCAAATTCATATGTTGAAATCTTATGATGATATTAGGAGGTGAGGCTTTTTGGAGGTAACTAAGTCATAAAGGTGGAGCCCTTATGAATGGGATTGGTGCCCTTGTAAAAGACCCTCCAGAGAGCTCACTTGTCCTCTTCCCATGATGTGAGGATACAATAGGAAGATGGCCATCTACAAACCAGAAAAGGGATCTCACCAGACACAGACCTTGCTGGCACCCTGGTCTTGGACTTACAGCCTCCAGAACTGTAAGAAATAAATTTCTGTTGTTTATAAGCCACCCCATTTGTGTTATTCTACAATAGCAGCCCAAACTGATTAAAACACAAATCTAGGTCAGAAAAGATACTGTTGTCTCCACCTTATTCTCTCAGATCACTTTCTCTGGGAAAGTCTGCTTCTATATCATAAGGACACTCAAGGAGCCCTATTGAGAGGTCCATATGGCAAGGCAAGACGTCCATATGACGTCTCCCGCCAGCAGCCAGCACCAATTTGCCAGCTATGTGAGTGCGCCATCTTGAAAGAGGATCCTTCAGATGACTGCAGCCCTGGCTAACACCTTGGCTGTGACCTCTTGAGAAACCCCAAGTCAGAACCACCTAGCTTACCTGCTCCCAAGTGTCTGACCCACATGATCCATGTAACATAACCAATTTTAATTGGTGTTTTAAGTTTCTAGGTTTGGGGCTAATTTGTTTCACAGCGAAAGATAATACAATAGAATGATCTTCCTCCAGAACCTGTTTTCTTCATTGCTATGTGAAATAATGGAAGACGGAAAAGGAAATGACTTCCTCCTTATGTGACGTGATGTTATTTAATGCCAAGGTTGCGTACTACCTCCTATCATCCCAGCTAACACCAGGGGTATGCATTCCAAACTTGAGAAATATAGGGGTGGACGAGAAAGCATGTAATTGCAGTGAGATATGTCTGGATTTGAATCCCGGTTCAGACACATTTCTTACTTTGGGCATCTCCAAAAATGAAGCCATCATAACTAGGAAAACAAGTAACAACTTGTAAGGTTTGATCACTCCAAGCAAAGCTGAGAGCTGGAGATATATAGAGATATTTGGGAAGAGTAGAAATCAGAGATGGATGGATTTTTCAGATGGGTGTTCACAGATTGGTTGACCTTTGGCTGTGGGTGACTGTGTGACAGTGTGGCTGACTTAATGACTTTCAGCACTGTGGGTGCTAATGCAAAGTGGTTATTGATCAGTTAGGATGGGTTTAAAACTAGGTCTAGCCAAAGAACCTTGAGCCCCTTCCTAGGAAGATAGGAACTTTCTATTCCCCCTTAAGCCCTTTCACTTCAATGTTCTCATCGATAAATTAGAAGAATGCAGTAATAGAACAGGCACTAGTAAGAGCCCACTAAGAGCTGGCTGCCGTACATTCTCAGTCGCAACTACTCAACTGAACCACGCAACAGCTACCATAAACAATAAGGAAACAGGTGGATGTGGCTGCATTGCAATTAAACCTTATTTACAAAAGTAGGCAGCAGGCTGGACCGTAATAGGCAGCAGGCTGGACCATAATTTGCTGAGCCTGCCCTAGATTATCTTTAGTGTCTGCTACAGCTGTTCTTTCTCCTCTCTGAGCTTCTAGATGTGCTATTCCCTCTAGCTGTATTATCCTTTCTCTTCTAAAATGCTTTTCTTCTGCTCATCTTTTAGTTCCCAGCTAAACCATTACTTCCCTGGGGAAACGGCTGTCCATACCTTTGTCCACACCCTGCTTCTCAGATGTTCCCAATTTCTTCTTTTATAATCTTCTTTCCCTTTATTGTGATTACATCTTTGTGTGTGTTTCTTCCCCGATAAGCTGTGAGCTCTGTGAAGACAGGGATTATGTTTGTCTTGGGTACCATTTGATTCATAGGGCTTAGCTGAGTCTTGACGAATATAAGGGGAAAGAATGAATGATCTTCCAGAGGACATCTAAGACAAACTTGGACCATTTCACACTTGTGTCTACCTATTTTACCATTTTTCCTAAAGCTACCTTGTTCCCAAGAAATGGATTCTATGCTTGTATATTATGTTAAGCTCACCGGCAATTTGGCCTCTATTTTATAGTGCAAGACTCTCAAAATGAGAAACTGTCTGTGAAATTCGTGTTTAAGGCACTTTCATTCTCTTGCCACTATTTCCCCGTGTTGGTGACCTTTTAAATTTAGCCTGAGTATAAGTGGGGTTGTCAGAACATCAGGTTACATTATGCAATGCAGCTATTTGTGCCTTTTAAAGACCATGTAAGTTCCAACATGGACTCACAGCAGGAAGGTACCCTGATGATATTCTCAAAAGTGCAGCCACCAGGATTGAATCCAGAAGTGGGTCAGCAGTCAAGAAGACACATGCTTCTTGGAAATCAGTTTCACTGAAAACAGGTCCTATCCTTCCAGAAAATAAGTAACCCTTGGCTCATGCACGACCTTGCTTCTTCAGGCAGATTGCAGCGATGATTGTGTTTGAAGGAGAAGCATGGAATTGTGCTTAGGAATTATTTTTCTCTTTCAGAGGTGGTGTGTGGATTTGTAGTGAATTGTGGAATCATTGATTGTCCCACCTTATCTGAGAATCCGAGCCCTCCCCAGGGCTGGCTGGTGGCAGCTACTCCTCCTACGCAGGGGCCATCTCCTGCCACCTTTTTCACAACAGGATGATTAGCTGCCCCCACCTCCTTGTTGATAAACAGCTCAAAGGTTGAGCGAAGCAGCTCCCAGAGACAATTCCAGCTCTGGGTCACAGACGATTTCTTCAGGGTAGTTTCAGTTGCAGAGCCTGAAGGGCAAGCAGGGTGCAAGGGAGCAGAGAGGGAGGGGGATCAAGCCCCAAAGAATGAGGCCTGAGCTTCTGCATAGGTGGTTGTGTTGACCTCAGTCCCAAGGAATATACTATAAACTGACATCTGAGAATAAAGATGAGAAGCAGACAGTACAGAAGCACAGAGATCATAAGTGGAAAAGAATAAGCACAATGTCTAGCTCTCTTCTTCGGGAACTTCAGCACCAATCAAAGGACACCCTCCTGGCCTTTTACTCCCAGTCCAGTTTATACAATAATGTGCCTGCTCAATTTTAGCTTTTAAAGCCCACTTACTTGTAGATGGACAGGATTATCTAATAATAATTTAGAAGCATCCTTGGACACAGACTATATTCCATTCACTGTTTGGAGTGCTGTACAAGTATAAGGTGAAGTCATAGGAAACCGCTGTGTTTCCAGGTGCAAAAAGGCTAACGACCAGCAATTCATGTTTCCATCTAATAACAACTTTTTTGATTTTGACCACAATCATCTAAGGACTGTTGTTTTCTGGTGTGATGAGCTCTAGCTGAGTTTGAAACTCACCTCTGCCACTCTGGTCAAATATGCCTTAGTTTCCTTCCCTGCAAAATGGTGCTAATGTTACCACTTTCTTTGTAGGATTATCCGAGGATTAAACAAGTAAATAAATGTAATAGTGCCCGGCATGTAAGTGTTCAGGAAATATAGGCCATTACTATTAGCTCTGCATAAAGTGTTTAAGATCTTCATTCTAGAAATATTCTATGCAATGACATCTGACTTTTTTTTCCTGCCAGGTATTTATTTCTTCTTCTATTACAGCACCCCAATTTCCAGTTCAGATAACTTGCCCTCACCTGGCAGGGCTGTGTGTCAGCCTTGCCTCCCCTAGCTATGGAGTGCACACGGGGTCCTAAGTGGGTCAATCCCGATCTCTCCTGCCTCCTGTACTTGCAAAGTACTTCTGCTTTTCCTCTGATTCTGCGCCTATGCTGTGTTCTTCCAATAAATTCTGTTTTTGCACAATGGGGGAGGGGGCACGGTGTAACAAGAGATAATTTAGCAGATTGTTAGCAAGTTAATTGGTTTCTGTTGTTGCAACCAAAGATCCTTAACATATGTATCATTAGAAATAGGCATCTTAACTTACTCTTTCTAAATAATGAAACTAGCTAACATATACTGACTCTCTGACTAGACCTTTACTATGTGGTTATGTTTGAGACATCTTTGCAACAGTGTCATCAGCTCCTTTCACAGATAAGGAAGTTAAAGACCTAGATTTTCATACCAGCTCTCCCACCAACTGGTGGCTGTGTGTCAGCTCTGGACACACCAACTGGTGGCTGTGTGTCCTTGAGCAAGGCTCTGAACCTCTCTGAGTCACAGTATCCGGATGTGTGAAGTGGGGTTGGTTACATGCCCACCAACTAGGTGGTTTTGAGAATTATACAAGAGGATGGAGGTAGACTAGCACTTCATAAACTGGTAGTGCCATATAAATGTAAAATTGTATTATGATTTCCTTTGGCCAAAGGATAAATTTTAATACTTCTTCTTGGTGTCTAATTTAAGCCATTTGTTCTTTCTGCATAATAATAACTTTTAAAACACAGGTTTTTAAATGAAAGTCCCAACTCATATGTACACTAGGATAATGTGATTCTTTTTCTTGAAAGCGACGTAGCTTCCTGGATTTCCGGGCTGCTTTACTTCCTGGCCGGGCCAATCACGGCTGAAGCTTGTGTTCTTTGCTTTTCTGATCAAACTGAGAGCTCTTTCTCTCCTTTTACTCCTATTTCCCTCCTGTCTTTCCCAATCTTGAAGCTCCCCAAGGACCAATAAATGCCAGCAATGACTACACACAGCCTTCTGAGGGTTTTTAGTAAATTAGAGATTAGATCCAACTTCCTGTATTAGAACTGAGGTTCAAATTAAGTCTTTCCAAAGTCTACTGATGATTACATAAAGAGTAAGTGGGAATCGTGAAAGGTAGGGATATTATTTCCAAATGCCAGTATTTTTAATAGACAAATAATGCAGGGGATCAGGCTGCAGTATACTAGTGAAGGATAAAGAAAAAAGGAGAGGAAAGTAAACAGACTTCATTTGCGAAGGCTCGATGAATATTCTTATTGCCCCATAGTGCCATCTTGTGGATCGTTTTTAAATAGGGTTTGGTTTTCAGCCGTGATTGCATTAGCTTGATTATTCCTAATCATGTAAAGCATCCATTAAAAGCAGCAAATATTTCCTGATAACCCAGGAAAGCACATATGATCACACCTGGGAGAACCAAAATGTTTGTTGATCTCTCATCCTTGCTAGGAGTGGTTGACCAGTCATCCCAGGCTTTGAGTTACTTTTTTCTCTTGGCACTCTGTAATAGCAGATGTTCATGGGTCCGACAATTTCCTTCCAGCCTCCTTCACCAAATCCACATTATCTATGTAACTCCAAAGATCTGATCTTTGCCTTATCATTCTATGTGCCGAGATTCTTCACCTTTTTGTAGATTATTAATCCATAGAGAACCAATGATCAGCTATGGACCGTGCTCTTTCTCTTCAGAAAATAACACTCATATCACCATTCTGCCCCACACATTTTCCTCTCTCTCTCTCTCTTTCTCTCTTTCTGTTACACGTGCGTACACACACACACACACACACACACACACACGCATATTCATTTTTGCCAAAAATTTCAGGGGATTCGCAAAGTTCCTGACTCCATGTTTGGAATATTGGCTTTGCAGCATTATCTTCAGTGATGTGATGGAGTCCCAGACTTGTAGCTATCACATCTACGAAAATGCATCTCAGAAACCATATCCCCTTCTATCTTCAGCCCTTTGTTTCCAGCCTCCCTCACTATTCCTGATCTAAATATCTTGCCCTTTAGCCTTTAATCATGCTGACTAACTGCCTCTCAAAAAATGCCTCTGGATACGTTCAAATTCAGAGCCATTTACAGCCTGGTTCGTATGCCACCATCTTTGGGAAGCCACTCCCTAATCAGAGAGAATTAAACTTTTCCTTTTGTTATCTCTTAGACCTTTTTTAAAATTCTTTGCATAAAATATTTCAGACTTTCCACAGTTTACAAATGACTAAGTAGAGAGTAAGTTCTTGAGAAAAGAGAGCATGTTCTATTTATCTTTTCAGCTTCTATAATACTAGAGGGAGGGCTCTCCCTTGTAGCTGTTGCTTTAATATCTGTGAAGTTGAAAGACTTGGTTTAATTTTTTACTCTATGCCTTGCAATATGACCATGAGCAAGGTTAAAGTTTCCAAGCCTTGGTTCTTTGTCTGTACCCAGTGATCTGATAGCTCCTACATGTGGATCCTTGGAAGGCTTCAATGACATGCATGTAATACACTTGGTTCAGTTCCTGGCACACAGTTGGGGGTCCAAATATGTTTTGTTTTGTTTTGTTTTTTACTAAAAGGACCCTCAGAGGAGGAAAAGAGTTGAGGTCACTGTCTCCAAAAAATGTCTTCCTCTGATTTTGGAACAAGTGGCTTTTCCTGTCTTTCAATAAAAAAAATGACGAAGAAGTCCCTAAATTTTAGGAACTGAGTTAGGTACTAGAGATACAAAGATGAATCAGCATTTTGCTCTAATAGGTCCAATCTTTGACATTTCTCAGTTGATATTGAGATGCCCCTACCCAGGAGATATTATTGTATTAACAATATTTATGAAAGTAATTTTTTAAAGCATTATTTTATTTAGGCCTATGAGCTAGGTTTTCAGTCTGAGCTGACAGTTAACAAGAGTAATCTGCTGTGGCTGGTTTCAGTCTCGTGGCAATCGTGGTTTTAACAGCATTGGCAAGTTGTCCATGGTGCAGTAGAAAGGGCACTGAAGTTGGAGGTAGAGGGTCGAACTCCAAAAGACATGTCCTTTCTTCCAAACGACATTGCCAGAGGAGAATGAGCCTGGACTTCTGTCATTCATGGAGGTGCTCAGTACTGTTGATATAAATTCGTTGATGTCCTGTAGGATTGTATTTTGCACAAAAAATCCATTCAGAATTTCATATTTTTAATTAAAATTCTGTTTATTTTATAATTAAAATCATAATATCTTCCTGAGTTCTGCCATATTACTTGCCAAATCATTCTTTAGAATGTTGATCCAGTTAATATTAATACTCCCACCACCTGAAATGTGAACCTTCCTGTTTCTTCACATCCTTGCCATCCTTCTTAATATTCTCTGAATATTTGATTTTTGTCAACCGATGGATATAATGCAGTGTCTTGTTGCTGCTTAAACTGGACATTTCTATGACTATGAGTGAAGTGGAACTCTTTTCCTATATTGTGAGTCACATGAGTGTCCCATTCTGGCTCCCCTACTCAAGTCTGAACCATTGTGTTGGTATTCATGCCTTTTTGTTGTTGATTTGCAGGAGTACTTTGCATATTTTAGATACAAATCCTATTTAAAAATTCTCCTATTTTTTTCATTACCTTACAGTTTTATGCTTCACATTTAAGTGTCAAATTATCTAATTTGTGTATGGTGTGAGGTAGAGATCTCACTTTCTCTTTCCCAAGATCAACTTCTCAAGAAGCTGTCTTTTCTCCATTAATTTGTCTTGTCATCTCTATCATATATCAAGTTCCTAGATATATATGGATCTTCTTCTAAATTTTCCATTTTGTTCCATTGTTGTAGTTCATTATTCTTGTACCAGTACTGTTTTTGTTACCATGGCTTCATAGTATGTCTTCATATCTGCTAAGGAATTCTGCTGTATTTGCTCACCTTTTCAAAGTTGACCTGACTTTTGATATTAGCCACAAATTTGAGAATTAGTCTTTCCACTTGATAAAAAATTAATGCTGGAATTTTTCTGAATTGCATTTAGTTTATAAATTAATTTTAGGAAATTTGATACCTTTACAATTTTAAGTCATCCCATCTGTGAACATAATTCTATAGTCCTATATTCAGAAATTTGTCTCTGTCCTTTAACAAAACTTTATGCACTGTAAAGATGCCATGCATTCTTTGTTAAGTAAACTCCTAGATGTGCTATGAATTTATTGCTATCATGTTATTTTCCACTATATTTTCTAGTTTTTTATTGCTGGTAATAGAGGGACACTAAAGGTTGAATGGTCTTTGCTAATATTACTGGTATCTCTTATTAGTTCTAATAGTTTATGACACTGTTCGATCTGTTATGTGGATTGTTATAACTTCCCTGCGTAACTGGTACCAGGAGGAGAGGCTAAAGTCTAGTCCTTAGTTGCTCTCCTGGTGAGTTTAAGGAGGAGAGGGGACCATATCTTAGAATGCTGGATCATTGGCATCACACATTGTTCTCAATCTCTCCTATTTGCCACCCTCACTAGGCAACACTGTCCTCTGTATTGGTTTCGTAGGGTTGTTTTTACAAAGTACCACAAATTTGGTGGATTAAAGAACAGAAATTTATTGTCTCATGGTTCTGGAAGCTAGAAATCCAAGATCAAGATATGGGCAGGGCTGATTCCCTCTGAGACCTATGAGGAAGAATCTCTTCTGTGCCTCCCCCTTAGCTTCTGGTGGTTTCCTGGCAATCGTTGATGTTCCTTGGCTTATAGAAAACTCCTTCCCCCCAATATCTGCCTTCATCTTCACATGGCGTTCTCCCTGTATGTGTGCCTATGCCCAAATTCCCCCTTTTTATGAGGACACCAGGGACATTGGATTAGGGGCTCACCATACTCTAGTATTACTTCATCTTATCTAATTACATCTGCAATGATCTTATTTCCAAATAATGTTGCATTCTGGGGGTAGTGAGGGTTAGGATTTCTACCTATGAATTTTGAGACACCCACAACCCATCACAGCCTTCAGAGAACCTGTATGGACCTGTGCCCTGAGTGCTACAATATTATAATCAAATCATCTGCTCCTTGATATGTAGAGGGGAATGAAGAGGAGGTCTGCCCTCACCTCTTATTTGCTTCCCACCCCAACTGCATATGAGTGTCATTTCTCTTTGGTCTCTAACCAGGGCTTAGCTTTTGCTACTGGTTTTCTGATTTACATTGGCAGAAAACATGGGAGAAATAAACACAAGAGAACTCCCTTCATCTACACTGCCTATCCTGTCCATCTGAGCCGCCATTTTCCCTCCATCTTGTGGCCCAACCACTATTTTCCCTCTGGGAGTTTATTATAGTTTTTTTTTTTTCACATTCCCAGAGCCACCACCTTCTCTATCGCTTCATCCATTTCAAAGGATGCATTCAAGGGTGGAGCCATAGACTGTGCTAATTTGATATCTACACAGAGTCATCCTCTGCCTGAAATTGTTTTCTAGAACTTCAGCATGCAAGCCAACCCTTAGCTCACCAGCCATTTCTGAATTAGGAAATGGAAAAAAAAAAAAAAAAAAAAGGAGCTTTTACAGTCCACCCAAATGGAGGCAGGTGGATAGGTAATTAAAGCTAAAAGCAAAGTTTTAAAGTATGTTTTAAAGATTTTGCTCAAGAAAGATTAAGCAGCTATATAAGAGTCAGAATATTGATAAATGATGGTTTCCCAGACATGGTTATTGTTGAAAACAAAAGGATGCTTGTTAACGTGCCATGGAGATACTCATTTTTCTTTTCAGCATTATTCAGTTGACAACTCTGTTGTGGTTCTTCCTTGTGTGGTGATGCACTTTGAACAGCTGCATGTAATGACAGGAGCCCTGGGGTGGGAGACAAGATGCCCAAGTCCTGGCCTTTGTCACTAACAGACTCACCTTGAGCAGATCACTGAGCCTCAGTTTTCCTCCATCAAACCAGGGGTCAGACCCTTATATGGTTCAATTCTTACCAGATTTAACATGAAGTAGTGTTTGCTTGTCATGGAGTGAAGATGAGTATGCATTACATCTCTGTTAGTTTCTCAGAGACCTTAAAGGAGTTAAATCTCTAAGAAATTTTGCTCTTATTTCCTCTCTTATTTATTTAGCTCACAGAGAGATGAGCTAACCCATTTGAAATGATTTAAAATCAAGTTGGTCTTATCTGCCTGATGATAACAGGAGATGTATAAAAACACAATTGGACTGTCTCACCTTCTACTTGTATAAAGAATGAATACATTCTGAAAACATCTGAAGGAATGCAAGAAGAAGCTAGTGCTCTTTTGACTTAGGAAATTTACTTCAAAAAAATGAAGGGGTTCTAAAAGGTCTTCAAAGAAAGACCTCTATGTGTGGCCCGAGAGCTCTGAGAGCCACTGCTTTCTCTTCTAAAAAAAAAGACTGATGCCTCTGAACAAGGACACCAAGTACACTACCCCTTCTGAGTGGTAGACCATATATACCTACAATGAGGGAAAATATATATAATGCCATTAAAAGTGCTTTCTGTTCAGAAATCATGCTTGCCTGGCTATTGTTGTTTAATAGACTATTTCTTAGAGCAGTTTTATGTTCATGGCAAAATTGAGCAGAAAGTAGAGTCTCTATACACATCCTGTCTGCATTGCACACAAAGCACTCCTCCTAATTGTCAATATCCCCCCAGATGGTGTACTTGTTATAATCGATGAACCTACACTGACATGTCACAACTACCCAAAGTCCACAGTTTATGTCAAGGCTCACTCTGGGTGTTATTTATATTCCATGGGTTTGAACAAACATAGAATGACATGTATCCACCATCACTGTTTCATGCAGAATGGTTTTACTGCCTTAAAAATTCTCTGTGCTCTACCTGTTCATCCATCTCTCCCCTGTCATGCTTGCTTCAAAAAAAAAAAAATCTTAGTATAGCTTTTTATTTTGCAGTAACTTAAGATTTTCAGAAAGGTTGCAAAAATATTACATAGAGTTCCTGTATACCCCTCAGCCAGTTGCTCTCATTGTGAACATGCTACATTTTCAGGGTGTATTTGTCAAAACCAAGAAACTGACATTTGTATATTGCTATTAACTGAACTCCAGACTTTATTTTGATTTCATCATTTTTTTCATTAATATCTTTTATCTGTTCCACTATCCAATCCAGAAAACCACAGTGCATTTAGCTGTCATATCTTCCGAGTCTCCTCTGGTCTCTGACAGTTTCTCGGTCTTTCCTTGGTGGTCATGACCTTGAAAGTCTTGAGGACAATCATTCAGGTAATTTATGAAATGTCCCATAATTTGAGTTTGTCTCATGTTTTTCTCATGATTAGCCTGGGATTACAGGTTTTTTGAAAAAGAGGGGTTTCCTGGAAACTAAAGATGTGAATTACCCTTCTAATTACATCAAATGAGGGGGTACATATTTGCATGACACTGTATCAGACGACATGGTGATGTTAACTTTCACCACCTGGTTAAACCAGGGTTTGCCAGGTTTCTCCACTGTTAAGATGCTGTTTTTCCCTTTCCCTATGCTATTCTTTGGAAAGAGTCACTGAGTGCAACCCACGCTGAATAGGTAGCAATGAAGGGAGTGGAGATTAAACTTCAAGTCTTGAAGGGGGACCATTCACATATATTATTTGGAATTCTCTTTTATTGCTTGCTCTTTGATGTATATGTTCCATTTGGTTTTGTTTTGTTTGTTTTTACCATATGTCAGTGGTGTGAAACAGCTGGCTCCCATCAGCTTGGGAGAGCCTATTGTTAAATTTTCAGGAATTTTGCAAGCTGGGTGACATACCTTGGCAGCCTGAAATCAACCATGGTAGGAGTATTTACACCACAGATGTTGGCAAACACTACAAATCAGGGCTTCCCCGCCCACCCCTTCCCCCAGAGAGCCGGTTGTTAAACAGTTACCAGCCCACCCCCGTATGCCAGACTTGCCAAATAAACATAAAACGCAAAAAAAAAGCAAAGAAAGATTAGATTAGTGATTATATATCACAATGGACTCTTTATTTCTTTGCTGATTGAAACAGAAAAAAAGAGTGAGAACATGTCCTTCTTCTGCCATCTCACTCCTACATTGGATATTACACCATGGTGAACAGAGGCTCAACCATAAGTCTGGGCAACCCATCTGCTCATTGCCCCCTTCAATGAGTAAAATATGCCATCTCAGGAGCCCTAACACTCTTCAGATTACCAGCTGATAAATTTTTAATATTTATATTTATTTATAAATAATAGTATTTAAATATTATAAATATGTTTATATTTCTTTATATTATCCTGAATGCAAACATGAGGTTTCTGGATCAAGAGAATCGTTATTACTTACAGCAATAACTGTTTCCATTCCTCGTGCCCCAATTCTTCCCCCTTCTGAGGTGGTACAATGAGACCCTCTCCAGCAGGGGAAGAGCCCTAAAAATAGGAAACTGAGAGCTTATGTACATATTGCTGCCCCCCCCCCCCACTCCAGAGAGGAGAGGAAACCCAATCTCCTTAATGTCTATGTATTCCCTTTGGGAAGAGAAAGGGAAAGTTCCTGAGTTTGTACCCTTCAAAATATAAATAAATGCTCCATAGAGTAGGTAAAACAACTGGAGTTTATAACCAAGGTCTTTATCCCCCTTTGAGGTGTAAACGCAGAGAAAGACAAGTTTCTAAATCCTTCCTGAGGTCTGTTGGCTACTCAATCACACTTCCCAGGCTGGTCCTTAAACCAAGTCTCATTTCTTTACTCAGAAAGCCCTAGCCATGTAGAAACATAAAAATATTTTTTCTACTGTCCCACACCACCTTCTGGTAGAAAGTAGGAACAGTACAGATTCTGAAGTTTTATTTAACATGAACCAAAAGGAGAACAAAACTCCTTGGCTGTCCTCAGTCTCTGGGGTCTTACACTTTCTTTTGTTATCATCCAAAACAACCAATGTTATGGTTTAATCAAAAAAGAAGAGTCAGCCTCAATTTATGAAAACCTACAATCAAGCACAAAAAAAATTTTTTTAAAGATTTTATTTATTTATTTGACACAGAGAGAGAGAGAGACAGAGAGAGAGGGAACACAAGCAGGGGGAGTGGGAGAGGGAGAAGCAGGCTTCCCGCCGAGCGGGGAGCCCAATACAGGGCTTGATCCCAGGACCCTGTGATCATGACCTGAGCTGAAGGCAGACGCTTAACGACTGAGCCACCCAGGCGCCCCAAGCACAAAAGATTTTTGAGGACAGTGTTTGGCGTCGTGAAGAAACATACGTAAAAATTCCTGTGCCTCGTGGAGAATGAGAAGCAAACTCATCAGGCAGAATTAGTGATCTGTCTCCCAAAGGCAGCACCAAGGTTAGAAGATGGAAGCCCTCTGAGGTCAGTGATTCTCAAATATAGCCTATCACCAACTGTATCTCTACCGCCAGGACCCACTGCAGAACTCCTGAATTGGAATCTCTGAGATTCTGGTGCGCAGGAATCCATACTTTTACAGTCTCTCAGGAAATCCCCAAAAAGGCAAACACATTTGACATCATCTGCTCCAAGTTTTCTCCGAACTCAAAAAGGTAGGGTTCTGGGAAAGGTGTACAGCTCCACCTACAGGTGATGCTTGGTATTACAGCAATTCAATGTGCATCTCAATATACACTAATCAGTAGTATCCTCTCCGTGGGATATAAAAATAGAAACCTAAAACATTTATTTTTTTAAACATTTATGTTTCTACAATTATTGCCTTCAATTATTCTCTTTAGAGTGTCTTTTGAAATATTCAGGGGCATCTTGGGCAGATTCCATAACTTTCTAGACATATTCAGTTATTAAAAGTCCAGACTAGTGGGCACCTGGGTGGCTCAGATGGTTAAGCGTCTGCCTTCGGCTCAGGTCATGATCCCAGGGTCCTGGGACGGAGTCCCACATCGGGCTCCCTGCTTCTTGGGAGCCTGCTTCTCTCTCTCTCTCTCTCTGTCTCTCATGAATAAATAGGTAAAATCTTTAAAAAAAAAAAAAAAAAAAGTCCAGACTAGTTTAAAACTTCAGACTTAAACACTATTTAAATCTCATCTCCTCTCTACACCCTCCTCACCACCAAGCAACTCAGGCTAGATCAGTGGCATAAGGGATTAGGATATATGATCTCACTCATATGTGGAATTTAAGAAACAAGGCAGAGGGATCATAGGGTAAGAGAGGAAAAAATGAAACAAGGCAGAACAGAGAGGGAGAAAAACCCTAAGAGACTCTTAATCTTAGGAAACAAACTGAGGGTTGCTGGAGGGAGGGGGGTGGGGGGATGGGGTCACTGAGTGATGGACATTGGGGAGGGCATGTGATGTAATGAGCACTGGGTGTTATGTAAGACTGATGAATCACAGACCTGTACCCCTGAAACAAATAATATATTATATGATAATTAATTGAATTTAAATTGAAAGAAAGAAAGAAAGAAAGAAAGAAAGAAAGAAAGAAAGAAAGAA